>NC_058080.1:33129578-33451685 GCF_014858855.1 Bufo gargarizans
ACCTATATGTTAATTTTGTTCTTGCTTTTCTTTTGTTCATTTTCTGTTTGTTTTACTATTTTATATACAGGTCTCTCATTATGTGGAGCAGTGTCCATCCGAGACGGGTCATCTCATCACCTAGGCTTCGACCTTTCTATCTACTAATCCGACCAGACGTTAAGTACCCTAAGCAACTCATTATTGTAACAGGCTATCAGGCTTACATGTTTCAGCATTTTGCTTCTCCTCTTTACCCCCATGATGGCTCTTAAAATTGCCTCTTATAACGTTAAGGGCTGCAATTCGCCATCCAAGCGGAGCCAGATTTTTGGGATATTGAGGAAAGATAAAGCGAACATAGTTTTCATGCAGGAAACACACTTTAAGACCCATCATTTCCCCAACCTATCCTTTTCATTTTACCCTAATTGGTATCATTGTGGCTCTCCTACGTCAAGCTCTAGAGGTGTAAGCATTGGCTTTCAGGGCAAAGTCCCCTTTATCTTAGACGATCAACTATGGGACCCTGATGGTCTTTTTATAATGGTCAAAGGGAAGATAGGCCAACACCTTTATACTTTTGTGAATGTTTATGCCCCTAATAGTCGCCAAATACCCTGGCTTAAATCATTATTACAAAAAGTGGAATCTTTTAGAGATGGTGTTACAGTGATAGGAGGAGATTTAAATCTTGTCCTCAACCCCCTTATCGACTCCTCTTCCCGCAAATCTGCCCAATCCCAGAAAGGCATTCGCTCTCTACTGCGTACCCTGGCCAAAGCTCATTTGATTGATGTCTGGCGTACCATACACCCAGATTCTAGAGACTATACCTTTTACTCACCACTGCATAAGTCATATCAACAGCCAGACTATATATTTGTTTCAAAGGAACATCTCCAGTTGTGTTCTAAGGCGGACATAGGATCCATCATCCTATCAGACCATGCTCCCATATATCTTCATATGGAGCCCCCCCTTACCCACAGACCCACTAGCCATTGGAGATTCAATGAACAGCTCATTAGCTTTCTGGATACTAGATCAAAATTGAAACGCCTTCTAGAAGAATACTTTACTACAAACTGTACCCCTGAGGTCTCCTCACAGACAATTTGGGACACCCATAAAGCATTTATAAGGGGCCACTGTATTAGTCTGGGGGCTCACCTTAAAAAAGAAAGACAAAAACAGATTCCCTGCATGAAAAAATTAGTTCCCTGGAAAGTGCCCATAAATGGTCTCTGTTAGAATCTCACTTACAGTAATTGTCCTCGTGTAGGACCTCCCTCAAAAACCTTTTAAATGTGGCATCTGCCAAGCTTTACCTGCACTCCCAATACAAAATATTTGCACATGGAAATAAAGCCTCCCACTACATGATGTCCAGGCTCAAACGTAGGAAACTAAATAACTATGTACATAAATTGAAAACCCCAGAGGGTGAACTAACTTTTGAATTACACAAAATAGCCTCTTTATTCAGGGATTATTACTTATCCCTTTATAAAATCAACCCTACACACTCTCCCTCGGGTAACACAGGATCCTCGACACCTTCTAGTTTATACTTAGAAGGTTTAACCCTTCCCTTGATTTCGGAGCAGGACAGAATCCACTTAGCTTCTCCATTCTCCTCTGAGGAACTTTTGGAGGCCATTAAAAATTCCCCCAGAGGGAAATGCCCAGGTCCTGATGGACTCCCTACACCATACTACCTATCTTTTCATGAAGAACTGATTCCACTCCTCTTACCAGTTTACAATAACTCTCTATGAGGTGTGCCACTATCTACTGATATGACCAGAGCCCACATTACACTGATTCCCAAGGAGGGTAAGGACTACTCTTTATGCTCCAACTATAGAACCATTTCCCTTCTCAACATAGATTTGAAACTTTTAGACAAGATGCTGGCAAACAGATTGGCAAAACTTCTTCCCTCACTCATCCACAGGGATCAGGTGGGTTTTGTGAAACACAGAGAGGGAAAAGATAATGCAGCCCGAATACTTAATATTATTCACTATGTCAAGAGAAAAGGCCTCCCCCTAGTCCTCCTTAGCACAGACGCGGAGAAGGCCTTCGACAGAGTCAACTGGTATTTTATGTATTCAGCGTTATGTTCTCGTAATCCCCCCCCCCTTTTATCCATGCCATAGAAGCTATGTATTTTCATGCCTCAGCTTCAGTCAAGGTTAATGATACCCTGTCTGACCCCTTTAGAATACGCAATGGCACCCGTCAGGGCTGCCCCTTATCCCCCCTCCTTGCCCTGGAACCTCTTTTACAGACCATTCGGATGGATGGGGACATCCAGGGAATATTTCTGGGAGACCAGCAGCACAAAATTGCCGCCTTTGCGGATGACCTGCTTTTAATAATAGTAACCCCGAAACAGCTCTTCCTAAGATCTATGACCACCTGGAAACGTATGGATCACTCTCCAATTTCAAGGTGAATCACAACAAATCATTGATAATTTCCACTGGCCTTAAAAACTCTGTGAAGACTCACCTTGAGGCACGCTCGCCTTTTAACTGGTCTTCCCCTTTCTTAACCTACCTAGATGTGAAAATAAGTACAGACCCAAGCCAACTCTTTAACTTGAATTATATCCCTCTCCAGAATAAATTGACGGAAGATTTAACTTCCCTTGATGTCCCTACACTTTTGTGGTTCGGGAGGAAAAATATCCTACTTTCTCTCATCCTCCCTAAACTCACTTACCTCCAGCAGACCCTACCAATCCCCGTTCCCTCCACATACTACTCAAAACTTAGATCCATGTTCCGATCCCTCATATGGAACAAGAAGAAGGCTAGAATGTCCTATAAATTTCTGTCTTACCCGAGGGAGAGAGGGGATATATCTTTGCCAGACCCCGATTTATACGGTCGAGCAGTCCTACTGACCAGAGTAGTAGACTGGTTATCTGCCCCTAAACAGAAATCCTGGGTCCCGATGGAAGAATCCTTGCTTGGACTTCCTTTCAGAGCTGCCCTATTAGGTCGCATGTCCCAAGTACCTATTCATCCAAACTTCACTCCGATCATGAAGGCTACCCTGCATGCATGGTACACCTTGCAAAACACCCCTCTGAACTCCCCACTACCGTCCCCTACTCTCAGAATAGGTGATGTTTTTCACTTAGCTCCCTAGGCCCTAAGAAGCAGCCTTCCCACAGAGATTAGTGGGTCTAAGTTAAGATTGTCGGACCTTTATAGCAACGGCCAGCTACTCTCCATGAAGGAAATGGGCGATCTCTTGAAAATATCAAGCTCCAGCTTTGTTGGGCTTCACTTTCCACATGTCTCAAAACGCCCATCTGCACACCTTGCTACGCCCCATAACTTGGTTCGAGCACATTGTCACTCAAGATTCCACACCTCATAAATTCATATCACAGTGGTATAACAGATTGAGGACTCCCCCATTCACCCTAACGCCAGCTTTTATTAGATTATGGGAAAAAGATTTAGGTAAATGTTTATCCTTGGTTGATACCATTACTATATTTAACTCCTCACATAGGGCCTCGAGATGTGTCAAGATCCAGGAGAATAACTATAAAATTATCACAAGGTGGTATAAAACCCCTGACAAGACATGTTTTTACTCGGCTTCAGCTTCCGACATATGTTGGAGATGCTTAAAGCAGAGAGGCACCTTCTTCCACATATGGTGGACGTGCCCAACACTGTTAAAATGGTGGGATAAGATTTTTCAAACTTGTAATGAGATATGTGGATCTGATATTACTCCAGCACCTGAAGTAGCTCTCCTGAATCTTTTCCCACGAGACCCTCCTCCATCTAATTTGGCGCACTTTAAACATCTAATAAATGCTGCCAAACTGCTGATTCCTCTACTATGGCTATTCACCTATGTACCCCCTATAGAACAGTAGTTTCAGAACAGGCATCCTCAAACTGCGGCCCTCCAGCTGTTGCAAAACTACAACTCCCACAATGCCCTGCTGTAGTCTGATACCTGTAGGCTGTTCGGACATGCTGGGAGTTGTAGTTTTGCAACAGCTGGAGGGCCGCAGTTTGAGGATGCCTGTTTCAGAAGATTGACCAGATTTACCGACTGGAGGAGCTATCCTCTTGGGAACTGAGATCTCACCACAAATTTATGAAGGTCTGGGAGCGATGGATCTCCTTTAGAGGTCATTAGACAATATCTTGCAGTTAATGTTCTTTCAGGGAACTCATTCCTGCGAGCCAGTTACACTCAATGTTTCCCTGCACTTCCATTACCCCCCTGTTTCCAAATTCTACAGAGGGTATTGCCCTCCCCACTATAGCCCGTCTCGGATGTGTTGAAATGTGATGCACAGTGACAACTCAACGCAATGAATGGTGACCACTTTCCGTCTTATCCATTTGATGTCTTTCCAATGACTTGCCTTAACAATGAAGCTGTAATACTTATAATACATTTGACAGACCTGTATTCTGTTTTTGACCTATGCAAGAGTAGTGGAGCCTTGTCTTCCCTCCACTATTCTATTATTGTACTTTATTGATTTGCTCAATAAAAAATAAAAAAAAGAAGAGACATGGCCACCTCCAATGACTCAGGATATTCGTGAAATTCCAACGTGTCCAGGTTCTCATTAACTACAGACAGAATTAACTACAAAGGGCTGGGTCATTCCACTCAGTATCAGTTGCCAATCTCCTAAATTCAGAGCACTAAGACTCCACAGAACACTCTCCCTGCCGTATGCCGGTCAGCAATGAAAAAGCACAAGACTGAGCATCACCTTTAAGTAACAAAATAATAATCCCCATTCTTTGACTCTCATTCCCAGAGGAGTTAGGATGTAGTCTAAAATATAGTTTGTATGACTTCCTGAACCAAATAATGTTGCTGTAGCTGGCAAGCTAAGGCCTGTCCTAGGTTGCTAATATGATATGAAGCAGAAAAGATAGTATGCCTTTAAGATTTATTATAAAATGTAAGGTAAGCTCAATGACACCGCGGAAACAACAGAAAGCATAGAGTTAAACTGTTGTTACTGCCCATGAGTCCTAACCAATCACAGCCAGCCTCACACTGAGCATGAGTCTTCACCAATCATAGCCAGCCTCACATTGAGCCTGTGTGGGAACTCCCCTAGCTGGATTCTTTACACCAGAGGAGAGGCGCTGAACAGACATTTACTCCACTAAGAACTGAGTTTTATGTAAGCAGAGAGGCCAAAATAGGTATTTCGAACTGTTCTAACATGTTCCTATTGTTAGTATTGTGATTAGAACTGTATACTGAACCAGTTATGTTTGTTTACAGTACCACCATACAAATTAAAATTTCATATTGCAATCCAAATTGCATACAAATTCAAATTCCATATTGCCATCCAAATTACATACAACCATACCAGATCCTACTCAACCAATCTACAGATAGTTACTGCTAACTGCATACTGCAAACTGCAAACCAAGTTGAGCGAGTAGAACTATTAGTTAGACCTAAGATACACCTCTCAGAGAGATTATAAAGTGCTTAAATAACTTAAAGTGAGAGTACAGATACTGAAGAAAGTAATATATCCACCATTTTATGTTGAATGACAAGATTGAACAGTAGAGATGTCCCAAACTATTCGCCGGCGAATAGTTCCCGGCGAACATAGCTTGTTCGCGTTCGCCGCAGTGGGCGAACATATGCGATGTTCGGTCCGACCCCTATACGTCATCATTGACAAAACTTTGACCCTGTACCTCACAGTCAGCAGACACATTCCAGCCAATCAGCATACCCTCCCTCCTATACCCTCCCACCTCCTATGAAATAGCAAGGACAGCATCCATCTTAGGGACAGCATCCATCTTAGATTCATTCTGAAGCTGCAGTGTCACAAATTTGACTAAGTTGTAATCGCAATGCGATTAATGCAGGTTAGAGCTGGGTTCCTAATGGTTACAGTGGCGTGGTGTCACCCCTGCCCCCCCCCCCCCCCCCCGGTCTATGTGCAGATATCTGATTGGAGCTGACTTCTTATTTTCTCTTTTGTGCATAAACGTTTAAACTATATTCCTTAGTAAAAATGACCAGTCCACACCATGTGGGTCTATATTTATGAGGGCCCCCCTGAGCAAAGATTATTAAATGTGGCCGGGTGGCCCCAGCCCACAGTTCAACCCAACCCCTTATGTCTCCTGGCCTGAGGCCATCTCTATAATAATCCACAGTAATTTATGAATGGGGTTAAGTTATTAACTTATTATTATTGGGGTATTATTAAAATAATTTGGTCTATAAAGTCAGAGCCGCTCTACCTAGCTCCTCCTCCCGGCACCAGAGACTCCTGCAGGGCAGCTGCCGCGGCGCCCCATCGCTCACCAGGCTGCAGTGAGTCACACCCCCGCCCCCCTTTACCACGTGATGGTGCGACC
Source organism: Bufo gargarizans (assembly GCF_014858855.1). Classification (NCBI taxonomy): domain Eukaryota; kingdom Metazoa; phylum Chordata; class Amphibia; order Anura; family Bufonidae; genus Bufo; species Bufo gargarizans. Next base: position 33,135,969 of record NC_058080.1, read on the forward strand.
AATACAACCATTATGAACTCAGACCTAAGTTGTAATCGCAATGCAAATTCAACTTAGAGCTGCTGGGTTCCTAATGGTTGTATTGCTAGAATATAACTAAGATTGAGGATATAGTGCTATATTCGTTATATTCGTCAATTCTAGCAATACAACCATTAGGAACTCAGATCTAATTTGTAATCGCAATGCGATTAATGCAGGTTATATTAATCGCTTTGCAAATTCAACTTACCACACTCTGCGTCAACTACGTAATTTTCCATGGGAGTTTTGCCATGGATCCCCCTCCGGCATGCCACATCCAGGTGTTAGTCCCCTTGAAACAACTTTTCCATCACTATTGTGGCCAGAAAGAGTCCCTGTGGGTTTTAAAAATTTGCCTGCCTATTGAAGTCTATGGCGGTTCGCCCCGGTTCGCCCGTTCGCAAACATTTGTGGAAATTTGCATTCGCCGCTCGCAAACGGAAAATTTTATGTTCGCGACATCACTATTGAGCAGTCGAACCGCCATTTTGTGATACTTTATTTAACACGTGTTATGTACATGGACTATCTGCTGCGGAGGCGGCAGTGTTATATATATAGAAAAGTTGAAGTTAATAAAGAAGTTATTTCAAGCATTTGCTTTGCTCTTTAGGCCTACTGTTTCCATAGAACGTAGCTAGAAGAATTACAGAGTAACAGACAGTCTGGTAGGACTAAAAAGTTAGAGATATCAAAACTCTTCTAATGTCACAGCGCAAAAGGCACTTCATAGTGCGCCTGCCACAGTGGAACTATTACCCTCAGAGGGCGAAGCAATACCACTCCTTAACCTGCACAGTAAAGAGCGCATTGAAGCAGCAGAGCTCCAGCATATACTGCCGCACAGAAACTGTTCCCTGAGTGAGCAAGCAAAGACACCTCAGCGGAGCTACCATAGAGGCCATAGAACGTGTGCATTAGTCAAACTGCAGCCGACTCTTAAAGTGGCAGAACGGCAAAGGCAAAATAGTCAAAGAAAGAGCGCCAACCCTTCTGCGATCCCTAGAGAGAGAAAGAGACGCATGGTGGGAGGCCAAAGTCCAGAGCTACTGTAGATTGCCTGCACTGCTATCCACGAAGATGCCATGTACTGCAGCCAGCTATTTTCCTGCCACTAGGCCCAAAGCCTGCAAGCAGTGTATCCAAGCCAGCACATCGCAAGTCATCCCAGAGTATTGCAAGTCTGCACAGAGCATCGCAAGTCATCACAGAGACATTTTTGAGTTCAGGAATAAAAGACTCTAAAATAAAACAAAGGACAGTTTGTAGTAGACGGACTTTAAAGCATTTAAAGTGAAAGTCATTTATTGCCTGCATTTATTGCCGGTACATTTAAAGTGAAAGCCATTTATTTTTGCATTTGTCAATATTGCATTTAAAGTGAGAGGCATTTTATTATTATTGATTGTTATAGCATTTAAAGTAAAATGTCTGAACCTAGTATTACCATGCCACTGTCAGAGGATACAAAGATAGATAGAGTAGAGGGGGAAGAGCAAGGGAACCTGTCTGAGGTAGAAGAGTTTGATGCAGCATTAGTCTTGCCTCAAACAAATATAGCCCAAACAGATGAATGTTCATCAAGTGCCAGAAAACCAACCTCAAAGATACTGGAAAATTTAGAGCAAGAAGCAGCATTAAAAGAGTAAAAGTTCACCCGGATGTATGATAGGTGGAAAAATCATACATTAAAGACATGCATAGAAAACTAAACCAAAAAAATATAAAAAGGAACTTGAGTGATATGGTAGAGATGGGAGAAGAATTGGAATCAGAGCTTATGGCAGCATATGTCAACTAGAGATGTCCCGAACTATTTGCCGGCGAACAGTTTCTGGCGAACATAGCTTGTTCCCGTTCCGCGGCAGGCGAACATATGCGATGTTCGGTCCGCCCCCTATTCATCATCATTGAATAAACTTTGACCCTGTACCTCACAGTCAGCAGACACATGCCAGCCAATCAGCAGCAGACCCTCCCTCCCAGACCCTCCCACCTCCTGGACAGCATCCATTTTAGATTCATTCGGAAGCTGCATTCACAGTGAGAGGAGGGACAGTGCTGCTGCTGCTGATTTAATAGGGACATCGATAGCTAGGCTAGTGTATGAAAGACTCATCTGATCTCTGCTGTAAGGACAGCACCCCAAAAAGCCCTTTTTAGTGCTAGAACATCAGTCTGCTTTTTTTTTTTCCTGTGCAATCTAATTGCAGTTGCCTGCCAGTGTGTGTGTCAGGCTCACAGCGTATACTGTGCCCACTTGCCCAGTGCCACCACTCATATCTGGTGTCACAGTGGCTTGCATTAAAAAAAAATATATCTTTTTGACTGTAATATAATAACAGTCAGTTGCCGGCATGCGTGTGTATTTCAGGCCCTGCAAGTGCACAGTGTCCCCAGCGCAACTCATATCTGGTGTCACAGTAGATTATATATATATATATATATATATATATATATATATATGTATATAAGAACTATTTTGACTGTAATATAATAGCAGTCAGTTGCCTGCAAGCGTGTGTGTCAGGCCTACAGCGTCTACTCTGCCAACTTCTGCCAGTGCACAGTGCCATTCATATCTGGTGTCACAGTAGCTTGCACGCATAGTACAACTAAACTAATCTAAAAAAAGAGGCAGGCCACCCCATAGTTGACTGGCTAACACAGAAACCCAATCTTCTACAGCTTCCGCTCAGAACCTTGACGCACCATCCTCCTCCAGCTCAGCTTCGGGCACCTCTCAAGTTACCACTCGCCCGCCTGCAGCCACCACCAACACTAGCACCACAGCCGCTTCACTTGATCTGTCAGAGGAGTTATTTACACATCAGTTGGAAGAAATGAGTGATGTGCAACCATTACTGCCAGAGGATGTAGATAACAGGGATATGTCTCAGTCAGGCAGCATTACACACATGGACATACGGTGTGATGATGATGATGATGTTGTACCCGCTGCTGCTTCCTTTGCTGAGTTGTCAGATACAAGTGAAGCGGTTGATGATGACGATGTGTCCGTGGATGTCAGGTGGGTGCCCGCTCGAAGAGAAAAAGAACAGGAGGAAAGTTCAGATGTGGAGACAGAGAGGAGGAGACGAGTTGGAAGCAGGGGGAGGTCGTCGCAAGGAGCTAGTGGCACAGTCAAACAGCATGTATCGGCACTCGGGCTCAGCCAGACAGCACGCCAATCAACGCATGCTGTTGCCACCACCAGAATGCCGTCATTGCAAAGCTCAGCAGTGTGGCATTTTTTGTGTGTGTCTGCCTCTGATAACAGCGATGCCATTTGCAACCTGTGCCAAAAGAAACTGAGTCGTGGGAAGTCCAACACCCACATAGGTACAACTGCTTTGCGAAGGCACATGATCTCACATCACAAACACCTATGGGATCAACACATGAGTACAAGCAGCACACAAACTCAAAGCCACCATCCTCCTCCTGGTCCAGCATCTTCAGCCATGTCAACCACTGCTGTCCTCCTTGCCCCCTCTCAACCACACGCCACTCCGCCTCTCGCCTTAAGCAGTTCCTGCTCATCTGCCCACAGTCAGGTGTCTGTCAAGGACATGTTTGAGCGTAAGAAGCCACCCCCTTGCCCGGCGTCTGACAGCTGGCTTGTCGGAACTCTTAGCCCACCAGCTTTTACCATACAAGCTGGTGGAGTCTGAGGCCTTCAAAAAATTTGTAGCTATTGGGACACCGCAGTGGAAGGTACCCGGCCAAAATTTATTTTCACAAAAAGGCAATCCCCAACCTGTACTCTATTGTGGAAAAGGAAGTCATGGCATGTCTGGCACACAGTGTTGGGGCAAGGGTCCATCTGCAAAGCACGATCAGGGCAGGTATATCACCTACACTGCGCATTGGGTAAACCTGCTGACGGCTGCCAAGCGTGGCTCTGCAGAGGAGTTGGTGACACCGCCATGACTTGCAGGCAGGCCTGCTGCCACCTCCTCTACTCCTCCTACTCCACCCTCTTTGCTAACCTCCTCGGCTTTTCTCTTCTGCTGCAGCGTCTTGCTCCACATCAACTGCACCCCCCCTATCTCCCCAGGGGCTATTCCACATCCCGGATGCAACAGTGTCACGCCTTCTTGTGGTTGACACCGGACCAGCGCTCCTGTCCGCCCTGAACGCACAGGTGGATCAGTGGCTGACTCCGCACCAACTGGAGATCGGCAAAGTGGTGTGTGACAACGGAAACAATTTGTTGGCGGCATTGAATTTAGGCAAGTTAACACATGTGCCGTGCATGGCACATGTGTTGAATCTGATTGTACAACGCTTTGTGCATAAGTACCCAGGCTTACAGGACGTCCTCAAGTAGGCCGGTAGGTTGTGTGGCCATTTCAGGTGTTCATACACGGTCATGGTGCACTTTTCAGATATTCAGCGGTGAAACAACATGCCAGTGAGGCGCTTGATTTGCAACAGCCCAACACGTTGGAATTCAACACTCCTATTGTTTGACCGCCTGCTCCAACTAGAAAAAGCCGTCAACGAGTATTTGTATGACCGGGTGCTAGGACAGCCTCTGCGGAGCTGGGTATTTTTTTGCCACGTTACTGGACGTTCATGCGCAATGCCTGTAGGCTCATGCGTCCTTTTGAGGAGGTGACAAACCTAGTCAGTCGCACCGAAGGCACCATCAGCGACATCATCCCATTTGTTTAATTCCTGGAGCGTGCCCTGCTAAGAGTGCTGGATCAGGCCATAGATGAGCATGAAGAGGAAGAGGAAGAGATGTGGTCACCATCACCACCAGAAACAGCCTCATAAGCATCGCTTGCTGAACCTGCGGCAACGCTGGAAGAGGAGTCTGAGGAAGAGGAGTCAGAGGAGGAATGTGGCTTTGAGGAGGAGGAAGACCAACCACAGCAGGCATCCCAGGGTGCTCGTTGTCACCTATCTGGTACCCGTGGTGTTGTACGTGGCTGGGGGGAAGAACAGACCTTCAGTGAGATCAGTGAGGACGAGGAACGGGACATGAGTAGCTAGGCATCCAACCTTGTGAAAATGGGGTCTTTCATGCTGTCGTGCCTGTTGAGGGACCCTCGTATAAAAAGGCTGAAGGAGAACGACCTGTACTGGGTGGCCACGCTACTAGACCCCCGGTATAAGCAGAAAGTGTCTGAAATGTTACCGAATTACCGGAAGTTGGAAAGGATACAGCAGTTCCAAAACAAGTTAAAAAGCATGCTTTACACAGTGTATAAGGGTGATGTCACAGCACAACGGGAATCTAACAGGGGAAGATATGAAAGTAATCCTCCTCCTCGACCACGCCGGCAAGGACAGGACGCTTTACAGACGTGTTGTTGATGGAGGACATGCAGAGCTTTTAAGTCCTACGCATCACCACAGCCCTTTGTGGTCCACCCTCAGAGAACAACTCGACCGACAGGTAGCAGACTAACTCGCCTTAACTGCAGATATCGATGCTCTGAGAAGCGATGAACCCCCTTGACTTGGGTGTGCAGGCTTGACCTGTGGCCTGAGCTATCCCAATTTGCAATAGAACTTCTGGCCTGCCCCGCTTCAAGTGTCCTGTCAGAAAAGACCTTCAGTGCAGCAGGAGGTATTGTCACTGAGAAGAGAAGTTGCCAAGGTCAAAAAAGTCGAGATTACCTCGCCTTTATTAAGATGAATGAGGCATGGATCCCTAAGGTACTGACAGTGGGCGATACATTTGACTAAAAAAGGCCTGATAAGATGAGCTTCCTTGGGTTAAAAATGGTCCACACGCTGCTGTATTTTATCTCTGCATGCCGGATGACTTGCGTGACTTCTCCTCCACCAACTAGGGTTCAAGCCGAAATGTTTTAGTGCACTTTCTACCTGGAAAACTTCAATACTTAATTTTTCAGGCATGTGTACATGCCTAATTTTTCTGGCCTATGGTGCTGCACGGTGGCTGCAAAAACAAAACAAAAAAAAAAAGGCACGACCATAGGCTTTGAAAAACCGCCATCGCCTGCAATCTGCAAAACGTGCGCACGAGCACATTCATGATTACACCAAGATTGACGCATAGAGGAATACATTTTTTGTAATGAGTGTGTCAACTTTTGACAACTCTTTGCGGTTGTCTAAACTCTATTCCATACACGTCCCCTGATAGGGGACATGACAAGGATTAAACTGATAGGAATAGTACTACTTAACATACCACTCATATAGGGTGGTACAGTACATTGCCAAATTGGAAGTAGGAGGACCAACCAAGCATCTTTTTCCATATCCTGGTTCCTAAAATCTATTCCATAGACCGGCCCCTGGTAGGGGACGTAACAAGGATTAAACTGATAGGAATAGTACTACTTATCATACTACTCATATCTGGTAGCACAGTACATTGCAAGGCGTACGCACAGTGCCCCAAATTGGAAGTAAGAGGACCGACCAAGCATCTTTTATAATCTCCCAGTTCCTAAAATCTATTCCATACACCGGTCCCTGATAGGTGATGTAACAGGGATTAAACTAATAGGAATAGTACTACTTAGCATACCACTCATATCTGGTAGCACAGTACATTCAAAGGTGTATGCGCAGTGCCCCAAATTGGAAGTAAGAGGACCGACCAAGCATCTTTTTCCATCTCCTGGTTCCTAAAATCTATTCCATACAACGGCCCCTGATAGGGGACATAACAGGGATTAAACTGATAGGAATAGTGCTACTTAACATACCACTCATATTGGGATTGCACAGTACATTGCACGGCGCATGCGCAGTGCCCCAAATTTGAAGTAAGAGGACCGACCAAGCATCTTTTTCCATCTCCCAGTTCCTAAAATATATTTCATACACGTCCCCTGATAGGTGACGTAACAGGGATTAAACTGATAGGAATAGTACTACTTAACATACCACTCATATCTGGTAGCACAATACATTGCACAGCACACACGCAGTGCCCCAAATTGGAAGTAAGAGGACCGACCAAGCATCTTTTTCCATCTCCCGGTTCCTAAAATCTATTTCATACACCGGCCCCTGATAGGGGACAAAACAGAGATTAATCTGGTAAGAACAGATTATTTTTTTAATTTAAAAAAAGAGGACAGCCTCTGCGGAGCTGGGTATTTTTTGGCCGAGTTACTGAACGCTCATGCACAATAGCTGTAGGCTCATGCATCCTTTTGCGGAGGTGACAAACCTGGTCAGTCAAACCCAAGGCAACATTATCGACCTCGTCCCATATGGTTTTTTTCTGGAGCGTGCCCTCCGAAGAGTGCTGGATCAGGCCATAGATGAGCATGAAGAGGAAGAGTTGTGGTCACCATCACCACCAGAAGCAGCCTTGTCGTCGTCGATTGCTGGACCTGCGGCAACGCAGAGAGAGGAGTCTGAAGAAGAGGAGTCAGAGGAGGAAGGTGACTTTGAGGAGGTGGAAGACCAACCACAGTAGGCGTCCCAGGAGGCTTGTTGTCACCTTTCGGGGACCCTTGGTGTTGTACGTGGCTGGGTGGAGGAAGAGACCTTCAATGACGTCAGTGAGGACAAGGAACGGGACATGACTAGCTTGGTATCCAATCTTGTGCAAATGGGGAGTTTGCAGTTGTGCAAATGGACTGTTTGCGGTTGTTTGCGGTGCGTTAAATGGGGAGTTTGGTCTGTCAATGTCTGTGAAGCAGGCGCAACCCTTACACTACCTGATTGATACAACATCATACCTGATGTTTTAAAGCACATTATTCCAAACAATTTAGGATTGTTAGGTGATTTATGCCCTTTATGGATTAAAATCCAACTCTGCGTCAACTATGCAATTTTCCATGGGAGTTTTGCCATGGATCCCCCTCCGGCATGCCACAGTCCAGGTGTTAGTCCCCTTGAAACAACATTTCAATCAGTATTGTGGCCAGAAAGAGTCCCTGTGGGTTTTAAAATTTGCCTGCCTATTGAAGTCTATGGCATTTCGCCAGGTTCGCCCGTTCGCAAACATTTGTGGAAAATTGTGTTCGCCGTTCGCGAACGGAAAATTTTATGTTCGCGACATCTCTACATATAATTAGTGGAATCTTGGGGCTCAGAACGTCATGTCTGACATTAGGACACACCATGTGACAATATGAGAAAATCATTTCTGAATCTCAAAGAGAGAAGTTTTCTGTACCTCACATTCATGTAGTTGTTCAGTCCAGGTCTTATTGGGAGTTTTCTCTTGACTTTCCTACTAAATAATTTAATATAAAATGTTCTACATGAAATTCTTTTCTCCTGTGTCCTGCAGATCAGCTATGGAGCCACCGAACACTCGTTATCCGATAGATTCCTCTATCCACATGTCTTCAGAACTGTCCAGAATCACAACATCCACAATATGGTCGTCACCAAACTGTTGGAGCACTTTGGCTGGACCTGGGTTGGGATTTTAGTGTCGGATGATGATACCGGAGAGAATGAACTGCAAATACTGACAAAGTACATGAGCGAGCACGGGATCTGTGCCGCCTTCACCATAAAACTTACACAGCAGAATGTCAAGAACAATGAGCGGATTTTACAAGTTTTGAAGAACCCACAAATCAATATCATTATAATGTGTGGGAGCTTATCTATCAATGGAGTTAAATTACTAGAAAACCACTCATCTGTATTTATAGACAAAATCCTTATCCTTCCACCATCCTGGGCTTCCAGTAACTTCATTATAGAATATCAGTACCCACAACTGAATGGAAGTCTAGCAGTTGAATTTCCATTACAAACTTTTCCAGGAGAGGAAGATTTGGTGAGAAATTACAGGAAACTCCCAAATATACACCATAATGAGTTTATGTGGACATTATTAGATATAATAGCAGGAACTGGAGATAAAGATTCCTTCATTACATATAATTATACTTATATAGATTATAATCTGACTAAAACAGAAACTATGCCAAGTATGAGGAATTACCTCTCGTCAGGGGTCTCTCCACGACTGTATTATGCAGTAGAAGTCCTGGCAAAAGCTCTACATGAAATGTTCTCATTTATAGGAGACCAATATGGAGAAAACTCAATGACCAGAGTCAGACATTACACACGGAGGTTACAGCGCTACATACAAGGGATGAAGAATCCACTGGATCCAATGAAACCTTCATATTACTTTAATGAAGAGAGGGAAGCTGTACATCCATATGAGATAATAAACTGGATAATTATAAATAAGACCACACATATGGATGTACGTAAGGTGGAAATAGGAAATTTTACACCATGGGCCGTCGGTGGAGAACAGCTTCACATAAACACCCAGTCAATAATATGGAAACAGACCAAGGAGGTAAGAAGTGTTATATTATGTATGTGATTATGGACTGTCCACCCTCATCATTGTATGGGTAGCAGAATGGTGGGTGCAGCATTTGCAGTGTGCCCCCCTGGGGCTGATCGGGTCCCAGTGTTCACGAAGGCCGATTGGTATGTTGTGGCCCTAATAGTTTGTGTCACTGTGCTCCTACCTGGATACTATTGCTCCCTGGGGATAGGCTCCATAGCAAGAAAGGAGTTGTAGTTGGTGGAGTAAGAGAACAGACTTGGTGAAGTTCAATAGTTTTACTTGAATAAACTTGTGACATCCAAACAATACTTGATCCTTCTCTTGGCTCCAGCAATCTAGGGGTAAACTGGCAGGTAGATATGATTACTTTCTCTCTCTGCTGCTGTGCTAATCTCTGGCTTCAGTCTGGTTACTGGATTTTCCAGCAGTTCTGGTACCATAAAGTGGGGTGACTTTGGCTGTTGAGCCCCTAGTAATACTCTGTCTATCAACTGCAATGGGTTGTGGTGCTTTACAAGCTGCTTCCCCTGGAAGAACCCTGCTGCAGGAGGTGGGAACACTCCCCTCAATGCCCAAGCTCTGGTCCCTTTCCAACTCACAACTAACTATTAGTGATGGTCGAACTTCCTCCGGGACGGTTTGCGAACACAAATGTGCGTTCATGCTCAAATGTTTGCGAACCATGTGTTCGCGGCGGCCCCATAGACTTGAATGGCAGGTGAACCTGAAAAACCTTCAGGTCATATTTGCAGCCACCAAATAATTACTAGACGTGCACAAATAGTCCCACAACACGGACAGTGATACCAGATGTATTATGTGAATTTGCAATCTCCATTCATTATTTTTTTCATTGCAAAATATCGGCAATTTAATATTCGCTTATGCGCATGCGCAAAATAGGCGTGGCCTACTACAGCAAATGGTTTCCACCGACCCGAAGTTGGATGCGATCAGAAAAGATGGTTGGCAGCAATTTTCCCGATGTTGATGAAGAACTCCTCACTGTAAGTAATGTGACATTACAGCGGTGCGTTTGACTACATTCCACATGCATGTCAGAACAATCACTTTATATGCAGAGTGTTTAAAAAAAAATGTGCCATTGCGAAAATCCCTAATGATGCAATTTTTCTTTCGCAGTACACACAACTTCACATTTATAAGGTCTAAGTAGATATCACTGATTGGTGCACTAAGTATTGTTGTGACATCACAGCGCTATGTCTGTAGCTGTATGTATGGACAGCAGAGAAATAGCTATCACATGCACATTGCACATCCATTTTCCTGCCGGAAAGGTGAAGGAGAAGAAGCAGGACGGTGAGCGCCTGGAGTGTGGCTTTGTGGGTTCTCATGGTGTTGCTCCCACTGGGCTCAGTGATGGGAGGCCAGGTGCCTTCTTAAGGCGGTCGTCCCTAGGTGAGTGTTGGGCTTACCGCGACTTATGCGTTGACAGCACAGGCTGCAGATGGCAACACTATTGTCAGCAGTTGACACGTTAAAAAAAGCCCACACTGCTGAGCCATGTGCCGGCGTCCTGGGAGCGCAAGATGTGACCGTGCATGGTGGATGGCTCGCTCCAGATACATTTGCAGTCTGCTATTTGCCTCCTGTGCACAGCGAGTTCTACCTGCTTCTCCTGCTTCTCTGCTGCTCCGTCTTTTCCTCTAAACTCCCCTCCTCTTCCTCTCGGTAAGGTCTTGGAATGAATGGGAAAATAAATTCTCATAACTCCTCTCGAGTGGAGGGGCTATGGTGGTGGTGTCTTTGGGGTGCACACAGCAGAGAGTGAGGACGGTGCAGATACAGAGGATGAGGATGGTGCAGAAGCAGAAAGCTAAGTGAGCCACTCAACCAACTGTGGTGCGTCCTTTGACATAATCGCACGCACCTTCTCCAACTTCCCACTTAGGCTCCGGCCTGGTGCACCTGCCCGACCCCCACCACCCCTGTGGAACGGCCTGCCTCTTCCTCTGCCTGTCATTTTCAAAATGACTCTGTGCCAAAGTCCCTAGAGAAGAGCAGTGTTTGTGGAAGCTGATATATGGCAGGCCTCAATCAGTTGAAGCTGGTAAAGCAGTAATTTTGTGGACGCAGGAATATGGAAAACCTCTACCGCTATTTTGTGGAAGCTGATAGATCGCAGCCCTCAATCAGTATTTACTGGAAGCATACAAATGCAATATAATATACTTTCTATGTTAGAAAGTATATTATAAGTGTATCACACCCCTCTGTGTATCACACCTATCGATAGCACAACTTTACCAGTCCTTAAAAGGACTTTTGCGACCCTATTAGCTAGCGTTTGGTGTCCATAAGTTACTAACAGTCTGTCCCTGCTCCAAAATGCAACCTCTCCCTACACTGGCAAAACACAGAATGTAAAATGGCTGCCAGGTCGGGTTCTATTATAGAGTTGGGAGTGCGTCCATGTGCTGAAACATCTCAATTGGCTGTCCTGTCCTATCTGATGGATGAGTCATGGGTCAAAGTTCGGCGCAATGCAAAAGAATATTGTGCATGGGAATATCGCCATATGATCACATGTTCGGCCGCCGGGCGAACCACAAGGTCATCTCTACTAAGTATATCTTCCTAGAAACCTTCCATTGGTAGGTAGGAATCTGGGGCATTACACAGGCTAGCAATAGGAATGTCGGAGTGGTAGTGTCCCTGTTGTTACAAACTTCACAATAATTTGTCCATCAAACAAATCTGAAGCTTTTGTCCTTTGCGTCGGACGCCCAGCACCATTTTACTGTTAATATTGGCAGGGAAACCACAAGAGAGTAAGAAGATTACATGACACTGGGAGTAAGTGGGGGGAGGGTTTGCCCTGATTGGTTCAGAGGCTGAAAGACAACCTCATCAGCCAATCAGGGGGCAGTAGATAGGGGGATGCCCTGTGGCATAACTAGAACTGACTGCTGAGCCCCACAGAATTATTTTTAACAGGCTTCTCACACACACACCCCAACCAAAGATATAATGTGTATATTTTAAAGAGGACCTTTAACCGCTCCGGACATGTCTGTTTTAATATTTCCCCATATATAGTTGCAAGAAAAAGTATGTGAACCCTTTGGAATGATATGGATTTCTACACAAATTGGTCATAAAATGTGATCTGATCTTCATCTAAGTCACAACAATAGACAATCACAGTCGGCTTAACCTAATAGCACACAAAGAATTAAATGTTACCATGTTTTTATTGAACACACCATGTAAAAATACACATTGTAGGTGGAAAAAGTATGTGAACCCCTAGACTAATGACATCTTCAAGAGCTAATTGGAGTGAGGTGTCAGCCAACTGGAGTCCCATCAATGAGATGAGATTGGAGGTGCTGGTTACAGCTGCCCTGCCCTATAAAAACACACATACCAGTTCTGGGTTTGCTTTTCACAAGAAGCATTGCCTGATGTGATCGATGCCTCACACAAAAGAGCTCTCAGAAGACCTACGATTAAGAATTGTTGACTTGCATAAAGCTGGAAAGGGTTATAAAAGTATCTCCAAAAAAGGCTGTTCCTCAGTCCACGGTAAGAATTTTTTTTTATAAAGAAAGTTCAGTACTGTTGCTACTATCCCTAGGAGTGGCCGTCCTGTAAAGATGACTGCAAGAGCACAGCACAGACTGCTCAATGAGGTGAAGAAGAATCCTAGAGTGTCAGCTAAAGACTTACAAAACTCTCTGGCATATGCTAACATCCCTGTTAGCGAATCTACGATACGAAAAAACACTAAACAAGAATGGATTTCATGAGAGGATACCACAGAGAAGCCACTGCTGTCCAAATAAAAACATTGCTGCATGTTTACAGTTTGCACAAGAGTACCTGGATGTTCCACAGCAGTACTGGCAAAAATTCGGTGGACAGATCAAACCAAAATTGAGTTGTTTGGAAGAAACACACAATACTATGTGTGGAGAAAAAGAGGCACAGCACACCAACATCAAAACCTCATTCCAAAGGGGGCGGAGCTAGCCGCGTCAGGAAATGGCCGCTTGACCCGTGAGCTCCTCATAACAGCACCTGTATTCAGCTAAAACTACGGGTTCCCACACCACTTTATCATGGGAAAAACGACCAAGGAGAGGTCCAAGGAGTCTCAGATGACCCCCAGACATACTAAAGGACAATCGGACCTGGACAAGTACTTAAAAAATAAATTGTCCTCGCCGGCTGTGAGATCCAAGATGGCGCAGGAAGCAGCCGCCGCAATGAACTATACAGAGGTATCTGATGACGAGGGTTCCTGCACCATGTCGGAGACGCACAGTGAACGTGGTTCGATACCTATTACTAGAGCCTTCCTCAAAGAGTCTCTAGCCCTAGCTTTTGAACCCGTCCTGAAAGAACTCTCAGCTATTGAAACGGAGTTCAAACAAACGGGACACAGAGTGGCGGCCTTAGAAGAATCTCAAACTGCTCTGACAGTACACTGTCGAGTGCTGCAGGCTAAAGTTTCAGAGGTCTGTGAACAGATGAATTCAGCTTTCCTGCACCTGGAAGACCAGGAGAACAGGAGCCGAAGAAAGAGCGTTCGCATTAGAGGCATTCCAAAGAGCGTGCAAAGGGACGACATACCCGACACGGTCAGTCAGATTTTTACCACACTACTTGGCCAAGAAAGGGCAGAGAAAATAATTGTAGTAAGAGCCCACAGGGGCCTCAGGCCCAAACCCCCACCTGATGCCCCGCCGCGAGATATCATATGCGGGTTACTCAGTTTTGTGGATACAGCCGCCATCTTGACTGCAGCTAGACACAAAGGAGACACGATACTTGAGGGCTGTAAAATCCAGCTTTTTCAGGATCTGGCAGCGAGTACCCTAGCCAAGAGACGACAACTAAGGCCACTTACAGATATCCTGAGAGAGAGAAGACACCCCCTGCGCTGACTCTTCCCATTCGGCCTGTGTGCTACTATTAATGGGAAACAGGTTATTATTCGTCACCCGGACAAACTTACCAAAATGTGGGATGCTCTGCAGATAGAACCCTTGAATATCCCTTCTTGGCTACCGATGGCGGATGATCTGAAGATGCCACCCTTGCCTGCAACGGAAGAATGGTGGGTCGCCAAAAAGTTCAAGTCCCCTCAAGCAATGAATCGTCAAGCAGAACTTCAGGACACTTGAAGATGATTATAATCTTTTTCTTTTAGTATATTCAATCTCACCTCTATGGGGTTAAATGCTGGTTACGGGGCATTTAGTGCTAACCCCTGGTTCAAGGAGTCCATATTAGATGTTATATAATGTTGCTGCCATTATTTGGTATTGACTTCTGGGGTTCTCACTATTGCCTTCGTCTCCTTATCCCCATCACTCCTTACATTCGCCATTAACCATCTAGATTGTGAGATTCCTGATCTCACTTACTTTATCTTAAGTTGCTTTATTTTAACTCAATTTTATTTAATAACTTTCTCTTTGGCCCTTCCTATATCTTAAACATATTATCTGAGATGCCCATGAAACTAATGGTACAGTGGGATGCGAAAGTTTGGGCAACCTTGTTAATCGTCATGATTTTCCTGTATAAATCATTGGTTGTTACGATAAAAAATGTCAGTTAAATATATCATATAGGAGACACACACAGTGATATTTGAGAAGTGAAAAGAAGTTTATTGGATTAACAGAAAGTGTTATAATTGTTTACACACAATTAGGCAGGTGCATGCATTTGGGTACCACAAAAAAGATATGAAATCAATATTTAGTAGATCCTCCTTTCACAGAAATTACAGCCTCTAAACGCTTCCTGTAGGTTCCAATGAGAGTCTGGATTCTGGTTGAAGGTATTTTGGACCATTCCTCTTTACAAAACATCTTTCGTTCATTCAGGTTTGATGGCTTCCGAGCATGGACAGCTCTCTTTAAGTCACACCACAGATTTTGAATTATATTCAGGTCTGGGGACTGAGATGGCCATTCTAGAACATTATACTTGTTCCTCTGCATAAATGCCTTAGTGGATTTTGAGCAGTGTTTAGGGTCGTTGTCTTGTTGAAAGATCCAGCCCCGGCGCAGCTTCAGCTTTGTCACTGATTCCTGGACATTGGTCTCCAGAATCTGCTGATACTGAGTGGAATCCATGCGTCCCTCAACTTTGACAAGATTCCCAGTCCCTGCACTAGCCACACAGCCCCACATCATG
Organism: Bufo gargarizans; assembly: GCF_014858855.1. Taxonomy (NCBI): domain Eukaryota; kingdom Metazoa; phylum Chordata; class Amphibia; order Anura; family Bufonidae; genus Bufo; species Bufo gargarizans. The sequence continues at coordinate 33,151,456 of NC_058080.1, forward strand.
ATGGAACCACCACCATATTTTACTGTAGGTAGCAGATGTTTTTCTTGGAATGCTGTGTTCTTTTTCCTCCATGCATAAAGCCCCTTGTTATGACCAAATAACTAAATTTTAGTTTCATCAGTCCACAGCACCATATTCCAAAATGAAGCTGGCTTGTCCAAATATGCTTTAGTCCACCTCAAGCGGCACTTTTTGTGCTGTGGGCGGAGAAAAGGCTTCCTCTGCATCACTCTGGCATACAGCATCTCCTTGTGTAAAGTACGCCGAATGGTTGAACGATGCACAGTGACTCCATCTGCAGAAAGATGATGTTGTAGGTCTTTGGTGCTGGTCTGTGTGTTGACTCTGACTGTTCTCACCATTCGTCGCTTCTGTCTATCCGAGATGTTTCTTGGTCTGCCACTTCGAGCCTTAACTTGAACTGAGCCTGTGGTCTTCCATTTCCTCAATATGTTTCTAACTGTGGAAACAGACGGCGGAAATCTCTGAGACGGCTTTCTGTATCCTTCCCCTAAACCATGATGGTGAACAATCTTTGTCTTTAGGTCATTTGAGAGTTGTTTTGAGACCCCCATGTTGCTACTCTTCAGAGAAAATTAAAAGAGGAGGGAAACTTACAATTGACCCCCTTAAATACTCTTTCTCATAATTGGATTCACCTGTGTATGTAGGTCAGGGGTCACCGAGCTTACCAAGCCAATCTGAGTTCCAATAATTAGTTCTAAAGGTTTTGGAATCAATAAAATGACAACAGCAGTGTCCAAATGTCTTCACCTGCCTGATTGTGTTTAAACAATTATAGCACTTTCTGTAAATCCAATAAACTTCATTTCACTTCTCAGATATCACTGTGTGTGTCTCCTATATGATAGATTGAACTGACATTTTTTATTATAACAACCAACGATTTATACAGGAAAATCATGACGATTAACAAGGTTGCCCAAACTTTCGCATCCCACTGTACATCTCAGCTATCAAATGTGTGGGAGCCCACAGCTCTGGCGCTGTCGGGAGAGGGAGGACTAAGTTTTGATATACTTGCTTGTGTTGTCTGTCTTTCTTCCCCCTTCTCCTGCCGGATTGCCTTAAAAAGCCGGTGCTGAGAGGTTCACTCAGGCTTTGTGTACCTCACAGTACTCCTCCCTCACTTTAACCCTTTTACTCTTTCTCCTTCACTTTATAATTTACTATACCTCCTTCCAATTTTAGGAAGCTCTTTTCCTTCTACCTTTCTGTATCTCCCCCTTTACAGGAGGTAGCTATTTTGTTTTGTGTTATTTGAGTAATAATATGCTCGATTATATACTTATTGTTCTGTATATAGTTTCTCAAGACGGGTTCGGGGTCAAGAAACATTTATCTCTCCAGGATGTATCCTCCTCCATTGCTAGGCAACCACCCACTTCCTATGGATCCTTTTAAGGTAATAACACTCAATGTTAATGGGCTCAATCTCCCACAAAAGAGAAGTCAAGTCTTCCAAATGCTTAGGAGAGAGAGGGCAGACCTGCTGTTCCTGCAAGAGATGCACTTTAGACATAACCGCAGACTCTCACTTCCAGATATTATACAAAATGGCTCCATAGTACCCATTCTTCGGCTTCTAGGGGTGTCTCAATTGGAATAGGTGCTAATGTCCCCTTTCAAATCCAAGCGCAGTACATTGACCCTGAGAGCAGATATATATTCCTAAAAGGTACGCTCTATGGCCAAAAAATTACCTTAGTTAATGTTTATGCTCCTAATAATAATCAAATACCTTGGCTAAGTAAAATGCTCGGTTCTCTACAGGATTTTAGAGAGGGTATTTTAATATTGGGAGGAGACTTGAATTTAGTACTAGACCACCCTATGGATTCCACTTCCAATGTTCCCAAATACTCTGTTGCACAATTACGTAAGCTGAGAAAAGCGCTATCCACTCACCAAATCTCAGATGTCTGGAGGTTGGCTCACCCTAGAGACAGGGATTATACCTTTTTCTCAGCTGTTCACAGGACCTACCAACGTCTAGACTACTTGTTCATATCAAATCATGCATTGGAGAGGCTTGAGTCTTCCACTATTGGACAGATTACAATCTCTGACCATGCCCCTGTCTCTCTGGTGATCAGACTAAAAGGTCTCCCCCCCAGGGAATGGTCGTGGAGACTTAATGAAACCCTTTTAGAAAATGAAAAAGATAGAGATAAATTAGAAGCGAAACTTAAAACCTTTTTTGAGCTAAACAATACTCCCTCTGTAGATAAGACCATGATATGGGAGGCCTATAAGGCATTTATTAGAGGGGAACTTATTTCCCTTGGATCCTGGGTACGCAAACAAAGATCAGCCATGACAGATTCCATCCTAGCCCAAATTTCTGCTCTGGAAAATATTAATAAAAGTAACCCCTTGGACACCAACTATAATGATATCCTTAAGCTAAGAAGTCAGTTGAAGGACCTATTAAACATCAAATCGGCTAAAGCTCTTAGGTCGGCTAAATATAAATTTTACATCCATGAAGATAAGGGTTCCAAACTTCTTTCCCAAATGATTAAAGGCCAAAGAGAGAAAGCCTTCATTTCCACCATCAAACCAGATAAAGGCCCTCAACTCACTAATATTCCTGCAATAGCAGAGGAATTTGCCAGTTTCTGCTCCTCTCTCTATAATCTACCATCTAAAGACCCGTGCCAAACCATTGCCAAAATTAACAACTTTATAGAAGTGGTTAAGGTCCCGAACTTAGATAAAGATGAGAAAGACTCATTACTTTCCACAGTCACAGTAAAATAAGTACTAGAAGTATTGATGAGTATCCCATCAGGAAAATGCCCAGGCCCGGATGGGCTACCCATAGTGTACTATAAAAAATTTAAAAACATCATCGTCCCGCAACTAACAGATTTATGTAATTTCCTTCTAGAAGGTCACTCCCTACCTCCACAATCATTAATTGCACACATAACCGTTATCCCTAAAGAGGGGAAAGACTCAACCAAATGTAGCAGCTACAGACCAATCTCCCTCCTTAATGTAGATATCAAAATATGGGCCAAACTACTAAGCCTCAGAATAGCAAAGTTACTCCCTAAGCTAATTGGTGAAGAACAAGCAGGTTTTGTTAAGGGTCGGGAAGGCAAAAACAATGTTAGCAGAGTCCTACACGCCATACATTACGCAAAAAAACATGGAATCCCCTTAACACTATTGGGCACTGATGCTGAAAAAGCATTCAATAGGGTTGACTGGGATTTCATGGATAGGGTTCTACGTCACTTCGGCTTCCCACCCTTATCTGTCTCAGCCATATTTTCACTTTATTCTTGCCCCTCTGCTAGAGTTTTGATTAATGGATCTCTCTCACCCTCTTTCCCCATGTCCAATGGGACAAAGCAGGGCTGCCCTCTCTCTCCAGCATTCTTCATTTTGTCTTTAGAGATATTACTGGGTAAATTAAGAGACTCTGAGGATATTTTGGGCCTTAAAGTGAATGGGAAAACTCATTCGTTGGCAGCCTTTGCGGATGACTTGATTCTCTTTATAACGAACCCTAAAGATGCTATCCCGGAGGTGATTAAAATATTCTCAGATTTTAGTGAAATTTCTAATTTCAAGGTCAATTATGACAAATCTGAAATACTGAATATAACAGCCTCGGAGAAACATATTTCAGAGATCAGAGCAAGCACTTCTTTCCAATGGCCAAAAGAGGCTATTAAACACCATGAAATTACGATTCCAGCCAGCCCTGTGCACCTATTCAAAATTAATTACGTCCCCTTATTTAGCAAAATTAAAACCTTTTTAGCTTCAATTAAACTCCCTTTCCTCTCTTGGCTTGGTAAGAAAAATCTTCTTTCTACTTATGTCTTGCCTCAGATCCTATATATTTTGAGGTGCATACCCATCCCTCTATCAAACAGATATCTATCAGATATACGTATTTTATTTAGTAACTTTCTCTGGTCCAATAAAAAGCCATGTCTAGCATACCCCCTATTAATTAGGAAAAATAACAATGGGGGTCTGTCTCTCCCTGACCTAAAGTCTTACCTCCACGCTATACAACTGGAAAGATGGATCGAACTGGCCAAACTCTCTAACAAGGCCCTCCACATTGATTTTTCAAGTGAGAAACCAACTTACCTGAGAGCATGGGAGGGAGAGCTGCAGACTTCCTTGTCTAAAGAAGAAGTTAGTACAATACTAAGACACTCACATGGATTTTCAAAATGCATACGTATTCAAGAAAATTCTTTCAAAATAATATCTAGATGGTATAAAACTCCGGATTTTCTATATAGAGCTCATCTCTCCCCTACAGATAGGTGTTGGAGATGTCAGGAAGAGCGAGGCACCATTTCCCACATCTGGTGGTCCTGTAAGAATATCTCAACATTCTGGACGGAGGTAGAACACACTATCAACAAGGTCTGCGGTTCTCACATCCCATTGTCCCCTACATTGGTTCTACTATGGTTGTCACGGAACAGTTTCAAACCTTCAGGAAGAAACCTAGCCACGTATATGATCTCTGCAGCCAAATACATTATCCCAACTAAGTTGAAAAGCCCAGAGCCTCCTTCCATTAAAGAATGGCTGGATAAGATACATCAAATCTGCCTTATGGAGGAAATGGTGGGATGGGAAAGGGGTAACAGGAAGGCCTTCCTAAAAATATGGCAGCCATGGTTGAGCTTTTATAAGACACAGATGTAATTATAGAACCCCCCCCCCCCCTTTTTTGCCCTTCTCCCTCACTTCCCTCTCCCTTAGATCAAGTATCAATGGAACGACTTGGCCTCTAAGCCCCTGCCAAGAATATCTCAAATAAGAGTCCATGCATTTGATAAAGGCACCCTGACTAACCTCATGTAATGATAAATTAAGTTGCTGATCCTCGAATGTGGATATGTTTTAAACCTATATAATTTTACATCCAAGGAATAAGAATCAAAGTTAGACCCTACCGTCTATTGTGTTTTGTGTTATATGTTAGTTCCCTTTCCTGTTATTATACAGTGCAGCTGAAAATTTGACAGACTTAAGTAAACTTACTTGCTTTAAATGATATTACTTTATACATTTCTGAAACACTTTTTGACTACCCAATTGAAGACTGTACATTAGTTGGCTCGCTACTATACTGTACTTCTTGATTGTACTTTACGAACTGTACATGTTTTGTTACTGTCTTTTCTTTATTGGAAAATTCTGAAATAAAGAATTTACAAAAAAAAACAAACTCATTCCAAGTGTGAAGTATGGTGGTGGGGGCATCATAGTTTGGGGCTGCTGGATGGATTGCTATCATCGAAGGAAAAATGAATTCCCAAGTTTATCAAGACATTTTGCAGGAGAATTTAAGGTATCCACCAGCTGAAGCTCAACAGAAGATGAGTGTTGCAACAGGACAACGACCCAAAGCATAGAAGTAAATCAACAACAGAATGGCTTAAACAGCAGAAAATACGCCTTCTGGAGTGGCCCTGACCTCAACCCGACTGAGATGCTGTGGCATGACCTCAAGAAAGCGATTCACACCAGACATCCCAAGAATATTGCCGAAACAGTTATGTAAAGAGGTATGGTCAAGAATTACTCCTGACCGTTGTGCACGTCTGATCTGCAACTACAGGGAACGTTTGGTTGAAGTTATTGCTGCCAAAGGAGGGTCAACCAGTTATTAAATCCAAGGGTTCACATACTTTTTCCACCTGCATTGTGAATGTTTACATGGTGTGTTCAATAATAACATGGTAACATTTAATTCTTTGTGTGTTATTAGTTTAAGCAGACTGTGATTGTCTATTGTTGTGACTTAGATGAAGATCAGATCACATTTTATGACCAATTTGTGCAGAAATCCATATCATTCCAAAGGGTTCACATACTTATTCTTGCAACTGTAATAACAATTCTGGAGCATCTGTTCTTATGGCTTTGTGTTGTGCCATTCCTGTGTTATTTCTACTAGAAGTTATGAATGAATTGCTAGCAGCCTGTAGTACGGGTTCTGAGAGATGGAAACCAGTGGGGGTGGTGTCCCTGCACAGTTTGATTCTATCCACTTAGTGCTGCCATTGTCAGTCTGTGCAGGTACAGCTCCCCCAACTAGTTACCACCCCTCTGTACCCTTACTGCAAACTGCTAGTAGTTTTCCTTTTGTTTTGCAAAGGAGAATATCTTTCATGCCCCTTTGTAAAAAACACAAAAAAACAACAACAAAAAAACATAAAAATTATGTGCACACTAGTGTTGAGTGAGCAAGCTTGGCCAAATGCCTGTTTGGCTCGAGCATCGCTATGCTCGGCACATGGCGGTCCTCGGCCGAGTACCACATGAGCTTGAGCACCATGCTCGAGGCTCCTTCCCGCAAGTTTCGTGGCTGCTAACCAGCCAATAAACGTGCAGGTACTGTCACGGAAGGTGTACAGAAAACTAGAAGACACTAAATGAAGATCTGACTGACTGGATCCAAAACTAATGAACCAAAGGGTAAGCCCTGCAACAGACCTGGCTCTCTCCCTTACTGCTCAGCCTATGCAAAAATCTCTATGGTAGATGATTGCATACCCTTGTTCCTCGACTGTATGACACCTGAACACCCTATAATAGTGAGGGGACACGACCACCTGCTCCCTACACTTCATACGGAGGGAGTCAGGGTCACCTGGGATCCAGCAAACAGGAAAACACAAATGAATGAACAAAACTTATCTGTAGAAGACTCAGTAGTAGCATCCAGCATGCACACACTCCAGGAAGTTGTATAAACCGCAAAGTGATGCAGTATGGGAAGGGATTTAAAGGGATGCAATCAGTGCAACTACATGACAGCTGAGAGAGGCTAACGAGATGAGAAAACAAAAGCAAAACAAAAGGAACCTCAAGCAGGAGGTTCTGAAGAACGTCTGTCAGAGCTTCTCAGATGTCTGGTGGTGACAGGTACGTATTGCCATCACTGCAATGCCAGTAGTCATGTTGGCTACTGGCATTACAATGATTGGTTGGCCGGAACACGTCATCAGGTGCTATATAGCACCCAATGACGCGGGTTCAACTCATTGTGAGTCAAGGAAAGCTGCGCTTAGAAAGGGAAAGACAGTGTAGGGAGATTGTGATCGCAATATATTCAATTTTAAAAGATTTAAAAGACCTAAAAGTCATTTTAAGGACCATTGTGTGTGGTGGCAGCAATTTCATCTTGCAAAGTAGTCTTCAATTTTTTTTTTCCTACTTTGCGATTCTTTTTCTATAGAGGGTGTCTGCAGTAATACCTTCTGTGTGTCAGGGGTAGAGATAGGAAGAATATTATTGAAAACAATTATATTTTTTCCATAATTTATCCATAATTTTACTATAAACAGTCCCTGCAGTGAATTGTCACATCTGTGCTGCAATAATGTGTGTGTGTCGGGCCAGATATTGGGAAAAATATTAGCGAAAACAAATATATTTTTCCCATAATTTATCCATAATTTTATTATAAACGGTCCTTGCAGTGAATTGTCACATCTGTGCTGCAATAATGTGTGTGTGTCAGGCCCAGATATTGGGAAAAATATTAGTGACAACAAATATATTTTTTCCATAATTTACTGAAATTTTCCTATAAACGGTCCTTGCAGCGAATTGTCACATCGGTGCTGCAATAGCGTCTGTGTGTCAGGCCTAGATATTGGCTACTGGCATTACAGTGATTGGCTGGCCGGAACAAGTCATCAGGTGCTATATAGCACCCGATGAAGCGGGTTCGGCTCATTGTGAGTCAGGGAGAGCTGACCCTCTAAAAGATTGTAGGTGAGGGCCTGCAAGTGAGCTGACCATGTAAAAGATTGTAGGTGAGGGCCTGCAGGGGAGATGTCCTTGTAAAACATTGTAGGTGAGAGCCTGCAGGTGACCTGATCCTGTAAAACATTATATGTGAGGGCCTGCAGGTTAGCTGTTCATTAAAAAAATTATATGCGAGGGCCTGTAGGTGAGCTGACCCTTTAAAAGATTTTTGGTGAGGGCCTGCAGGTGAGCTGAACATGTAAAGCATTATATGCAAGGGCCTGCAGGTGAGCTGATTATGTAAAACTTTATATGCGAGGGCCTGTAAGTGAGCTGACCCTGTAAAAGATTGTAGGGAGAGCCTGCAGGTGAGCTGACCCTGTAAAAGATTGTTGGGTGAGGGCCTGCAGGTGAGCTGACCCTGTAAAACATTATATGCAAGGGCCTGCAGGTGACCTGACCCTGTAAAACATTATATCTGAGGGTCTGCAGGTGAGTTGACCCTATAAAACATTATATGCGAGGGCCTACAGGTGAGCTGATCCTATAAAACATTATATGCGAGGGCCTGTAGCTGAGCTGACCCTGTAAAAGATTGTAGGTGAGGGCCTGCAGGTGAGCTGAATCTGTAAAACATTATATGCAAGGGCTTGCAGGTGAGCTGACCCTGTAAAAGATTTTTGATGAGGGCCTACAGGTGAGCTGACCATGTAAAACATAATATGCAAGGGCCTGCAGGTGAGCTGATCCTATAAAACATTATTTGTGGTCAGGACCTGGCGAGTGGAGGATGCCCAACCACCACCCCCCTGCCTAATTGGCCTGAGGTGTGCCTTGGCCTCACTAGGTCGGTATGCCTGAAAAAGGGGGCATACTCTGAAAGTGATGGTTGAATGACTGAATGAAGAATGGGAATGGGTGGGCAGGGGACGTCCGAATGTCGACGTGCTGCCTGTGGGATGCGGACCGCTTAAACAGGTACTGGTCCCTCCCACAAATCCAGGCTAGCCTGCGGCCAGCCTTAACACATGTGAAGGCCTGCAAGTGAGCTGACCCTGTAAATAATTGTAGGTGAGAGCCTGCAGGTGAGCTCACCCTGTAAAAGATTGTAGGTGAGGGCCTGCAGGTGAGCAGAAACTGTAAAACATTATATGCAAGGGCCTTCAGGTGAACTGACCCTATAAAAGATTTTTGGTGAGGACCTGTAGGTGAGCTGGCCATGTAAAAGATTTTTAGTGAGGGACGGTGCTGGTGAGCAGACCATGTAAAACATTATATGCGAGGGCCTGTAGGTGAGCTGATCCTGTAAAACATTATATGTGAAGGCCTGTAAGTGAGCTGACCCTGTAAATGATTGTAGGTGAGAGCCTGTAGTTGATCTTACTCTGTGAAAGATTGTAGGTGAGAGCTTGCAGGTTAGCTGACCCTATGTTATCTTGCCGAGCTCCAAAGTTACCACCAAGTTACGGATATTATCAGACACAACCATGCCTGGTTCTAGGTTGAGTGGCGAGAGCCACAGCTAAGTCTGGTCTCTTATCCCCTGCCATAGCTCTGTGACGTTGTGCTGTTTGTCCCCTAAGCATATCAGCTTTAGCGCGGCCTGTTGCCGCTTCCCCACTGCAGTGCTACACTGATTCCAGCTACCGACTGATGGCTGACTGGTGCTGCACTAGTGATGAATGAGCATGCTCGGCCGAATACCTGTTCGGCTCGAGCATCGCTATGCTCGGCACATGGCTGTACTCGGCCGAGGACATGTGCTCGAGCGTCATGCTCGAGTCTCCTTCCCGCAAGTTTTGCGGCTGCTAAGTAGCCAATAAACATGCAGGTAAGTACTGCCATCACTGTAATGCCAGTAGTCATGTTGGCTACTGGCATTACAGTGATTGGCTGACCGGAACGCGTCATCGGGTGCTATATAGCACCCGATCACGCAGTTCGGCTCATTGCAAGTCAGGGAGAGCTGCAGTTAGGAAGGGACAGAGAGTGTAGGGAAATTGTGATCGCAATATATTCCAGTAAATAATGTTTCAAAGACCCAAAAGCCCTTTTAAGGACTATTGTGTGTGGTGGCAGCAATTTATTTGTGCAAAGTAGTGCTCGTTTTTTTTTTTTTTATTATACTTTGCGAAATAGCGATTCTTTTGCTATATAAAAGGTGTCTGTAGTGACTTGTGACATTTGTGCAGCAATACCTTCTGTGTGTCTGTGGCAGAGATAGGAAGAATATTAGTGAAAACACATTTTTTTTCCCATAATCTATCCACATTTTGGCTGTCAATGGTGTAATTCGTGAATTGTGTGATCTGTATTTCAATACCTTTTGTGGTTGTCAGGCCTAGATATAGGGAAAACATTAAAATATAGAAAAAAAAATTCTCCCATAATTTGTCCACATTTTTGCTGTCAACGGTGTAATCCGTGAATTGTGTGATCTGCGCTTCAATACCTTGTGTGGTTGCCAGGCCATATATAGGGAAAAAATAAAAATACAGAAAACTACTTTTTCCCCATAATCTGTCCAGATTTTCACTGTCAATGGTGTAATCCGTGAATTGTTTCATCTGTGCTTCAATATCGGGTGAGCTAACCCTCAAAACATTATTTAGAATGGCCTTCTGATCAGCTGACCCTTTAAAACATCATTTGCGAGTGCCTTACGGTCAGCTGACCCTCTAAAACATCCTTTGTGAGTGCCTTCCGGTCAGCTGACCCTAAAAAACATTATTTGCGAGTAACTTCCAGTCAGCTGACCCTAAAAGACATTATATATGAGGGCCTACAGGTAAGCTGACCCTCAAAAACATTATATATGAGGGCGTGCAGGTGAGCTGATCCTCTAAAACATTTTATGTGAGGGCCTGCAGGTGAGCTGACCCTAAAAACCATTATATTTGAGGGCCTGCAGGTGAGCTGACCCTCTAAAACATTATATGTGAGGCCCTGCAGGTGAGCTGATCCTAAAAAAATATATATGTGAGGGCCTGCAGGTGAGCTGACCCTAAAAAAAATTATATGTGAGGGCCTGCAGGTGAGCTGATCCTAAAAAAAAATATATGTGAGGGCCTGCAGATGAGCTGAACCTCTAAAACAATATATGTGAGGGCCTGCAGGTGAGCTGACCCTGAAAAACATTATGAGCGAGGGCAGCCTAAAAAGCAAGTTGATATGATGGAGGAGGAGGAGAAGGATGAGAAAAGGAAGATTGTACTATATAACCTTTTTTGTGGTGGCAGAGGTGCATGTGAATACAGTGTATTGAGTACATTATAATCCACACATTTAAAGTGCCATTATGTTCAGCCGCTTTCCTCTGGTGGAGTAGAGAAGTCAGGGGCAATTCAGGCCTTGTTCATTTTTATAAGAGTCAACCTGACAGCATTTTAAGTTGACAGACGGATGTGCTTATCAGTTATTATGCCCCCAGCAGCAACAAATACCCGCACTGACAAAACGCTGGCGGCAGGGCAAGCCAGCACCTATGAGGTGTAGAGTGCCAGTTTGTGTCACTTGTCCAGCTTGGACAACCAATAGTTGTAAGGCACAGAGGGATCACTGAGGACGCTGATACGGTCTGCTATGTACTCCATCACCATCTTCAAAAGATGTTCCCCACTTGAGACATTAAGGCACCGCATCAGGGTGAGGGTGCTGGCAGAGTGTCATGAAACTGTCCCAGGCCTTGAAAATGTTTATCCTGCCTCGGTTGGAACTGCTGTGTGTTCATCTCCCTTCCTGGGCTGTAAAGGAACTATGTACTCTGCCGTCAGCGTTGTCAGTTTTAAATTTTTCCGCATTGATATTCTGTTCTATTATTAATATGGTTTGTGGTTGTATTATTGTTGGTTAGAGTTGAGCGAACACCTGGATGTTCGGGTTCGAGAAGTTCGGCCGAACTTCCTGGAAATGTTCGGGTTCGGGATCCGAACTCGACCCGAACTTCGCCCCGAACCCGAACCCCATTGAAGTCAATGGGGACCCGAACTTTTCGGCACTAAAAAGGCTGTAAAACAGCCCAGGAAAGGGCTAAAGGGCTGCAAAAGGCAGCAAAATGTAGTTAAATCCCCTGCAAACAAATGGATATGGAAATGAATCGAAATAAAAATAAAATAAATAAAAATTAACCAATATCAATTGGAGAGAGGTCCCATAGCAGAGAATCAGGCTTCATGTCACCCACCACTGGAACAGGCCACTGTCAGATATTTAGGCCCCGGCACCCAGACAGAGGAGAGGTCCCATTGCAGAGAATCAGGCTTTATGTCATAGCAGAGAATCAGGCTTCACGTCACCCACCACTGGAACAGGCCATTGTCAGATATTTAGGCCCCGGCACCCAGACAGAAGAGAGAGGTCCCATAGCAGAGAATCAGGCTTCATGTCATAGCAGAGAATCAGGCTTCTTGTCATAGCAGAGAATCAGGCTTCACGTCACCCACCACTGGAACAGGCCATTGTCAGATATTTTGGCCCTGGCACCCAGACAGAGGAGAGAGGTCCCATTGCAGAGCATCAGGCTTCATGTCATAGCAGAGAATCAGGATTCACGTCACCCACCATTGGAACAGGCCATTGTCAGATATTTAGGTCCCGGCACCCAGACAGAAGAGAGAGGTCCCATAGCAGAGAATCAGGCTTCATGTCATAGCAGAGAATCAGGCTTCATGTCATAGCAGAGAATCAGGCTTCACGTCACCCACCACTGGAACAGGCCATTGTCAGATATTTAGGCCCCGGCACCCAGACAGAGGAGAGAGGTCCCATTGCAGAGAATCAGGCTTCATGTCATAGCAGAGAATCGGGCTTCACGTCACCCACCATTGGAACAGGCCATTGTCAGATATATAGGCCCCGGCACCCAGACAGAAGAGAGAGGTCCCATAGCAGAGAATCAGGCTTCATGTCATAGCAGAGAATCAGGCTTCATGTCATAGCAGAGAATCAGGCTTCATGTCACCCACCACTGGAACAGGCCACTGTCAGATATTTTTAGGCCCCGGCACCCAGACAGAGGATAGAGGTCCATAGCAAAGATTCAGGCATGGGAGTGTCTGGTGTCTGCAGCTGAGGTGGAAGGGTGTGTGTGTTAGCAGCTCCTGAACCTCCACAGCACAGGCTTCTCCGGGGAGTATCCTACCATCTGCTCACCAGGAGGAGTTTCATGCTTGCGGGGAGCTTTTTCCATCTCTCCCCAGCCCAGGCCCTGCCTCTCCTTAGGGAGCTGGCAGGGTCCTGTGGCCATGTCCTCACAGAAGGATGCCCCTGCTCCCCGGCCCTAATGTGGACTTCCAGAACTTTGTTTTTGGAGACGATTTGCTGGATGAGAGTTGTGGCAAGGAAAAAAAGAAAAAAAATGAAAAGCACAGATAATGTGGAAATACGTTATGTTTATGTGTCTAATACATGCTTGGTGGGGACTGAAAAGTCTGCACCAGGCGTGCACCCCGCTAAACTCCCCGGCTCGGCATCTGTGGTGGTGCCTGAGCGGAGAGGCGGGGAGATCGTGGGATCCAAAATGGCGCCGTACGCCGCCCCTGCTAGCGGAGGCAGGGAGGAGGTGCCGGCGGGGAAAGGAAGCCGGCAGTTACCTATTTGGGGTGGAGGGGGCGGGCGGAAGCCTCGGGAGGCCCCGTCCGACACTCCGCCTGTCGCTTCATCCACCGCTCTGCCCGCTGCCCTGCCTGCCGTTCCGGCATGTAGGGTGGTGCTGGGGCGGTGTGATGGGGTCACTGTCCCTCCTACATGGGGCGGTGATAGCCCTGAATCTCTGTCTGGGGGTGTGTCCGGGCATCCTCCTATTGGCGCGCATGTTGGTGTGGCTGGGGGGGTGCCCGGCCGTGCCTCTGGACGCACTCCTGGAGTGAAGAAAGAATGCGCAGGCACAGCGAACAAGCGCCTGCGCATTGAAGAACCAGGGTCCGGAGCTGCCGGAAAAGAGAAGTCTGCGGCGCTTCGATCCTCTGCTAAGAGAGGCATTATTACGCCAAAACATGTGGGGATGTACATCGCCACTGGACACGCCCCCTCTGTCTCTGCCTCCTCCTCCAGCGCTGAATTAAGTGCTGGGGAGGGGGGGACCGTGGTCATCAGTGCCCAGGTCTTAAGGGCAGTAGGGGAGGGGAAAGGCTTGGCCGGTGGCGATGGAAGTGGCAGTATAAATAACAATAGTGTAAATAACAATAAAGTAAATAATAAAGTTAAGGAAAATAGAGCACCTGCTGCACCAGCTGTCCCAGCAGGGGGAGAGGGTGTATGTGTGCAAGGTGTAGGTAGGGGTGTTGGTGAAGGTGCTGTGTTGGGTCCCAAAGGTGGGATGGATGCTGGGAGTCGGCGGGCTGTCGCTGAAAAAGTGGCGGCTGCGGCTCCTGGTGTTCGCCTTCCGGAGGGATCCAGCGTGGCTTCCGGTACTAGTATAGTGGGGGGGGGGGCGGTTCGGTTGCCCCTCCTGCGACCGTAACACCTGGCAGAAGTTATGCCAGTGTGGCTGCGGCTGTGGGGGGGGGGGGGGAGGGGCTGACTTCTTTGGCTTCCTCGCTCTCAGGGTCTAGTAATGGTGACTTGCCGGCCCTGGAGCCAGACGGAATGTGGTCTGTCTCAAGTGGAGTAGCGATGAAGCTTGCCCTACTAGAAAGAGGGTAGTGGAGCTCCTGCTTAGGATGGGTTTCAAGGCTACTGACAGCTTTGCCTTGATCCATCCTGTTGGCTGCAAGGAGTTTGACATCAGCTTTGTCCGGCCGGAGGGGTGAGCTCTTCTGGTCCAGATATGAGCTGGTGAAGAACATGCCGGACTGGCGTAGTTTCGTTGCAAAAGTGATAACCCGCCAGAGTGAGGTCAAGAGAGTGACCGTGCTGACCCGTAACGAGTCGTTCTCTTGTATTGACATCATGACCTGGCTGGGTAGGTATGGAGAGGTCCAGGGAATACCAGCTAAAAACCTGGACGAGTTTGGCATTTGGTCGGGTGCCTGGACGTTTAATATCAAGCTTAAACATCTGGGCAGTACAGTTTCCCACATTCCATCATCTGCCTTTATCGGCTGAGACAGGATCTTGGTTTTCTACAGGGGGCAGCCTAAGCTCTGTCACAAGTGAGGCAGCTCCACACACTTCAGCGCTGGCTGCCAAGTGTAGAAGTGTGCGTTGTGTGGGGGGACAGGTCATCTAGCTGCATCTTGTGAGGAGATTAGATGCACCCTGTGTGGGGAGCTCGGGCACCCCTTCAGTCGCTGTCCTCTCTCTGAGGCCAATGCGGCCCGAGCTCATGCAGGAGCGGGCCGGGAGGTCCCTTCGGCTGAGGCGGGTGCTGGCAAAGGCAGTGGAGTTAAGGGGTCAGTGAGGAACCGGAACAACCCGTCCCGGCAGAGGCGGAGAGAGAGGCGTCAGGCGGAGAGGGAGGGGGAAGAACCCCGTCCTGGGGTGATGCCCGCTCCTTCCCAAACGACTGCCCCTCCTGAATCCGAGACCCTAGGGGGCAGCGAGCTGGAGGAGATTGAGAGACTGGATCGGGCCGAAGAGACTCTGTCCTCGCACTACGAAAAAGTTCTGCAGAGGGTAGTGGGGCAGAGTCGCAAAGTAGACGGAAACGGCGTACTAAAAAAAGATCTAGCCCGACCAAAGTTGCCAAGGAAGGTGTAACCGGCTCCCCTCTGGAGCTCTCCAACCGGTACCTCATCTTGGATGAGACCTCTGCCCCCTCTGCTGAAGAGGAGGTTGAAGGTGAGGGGCTGGGGGCGAAGGAGGGAGAGCCTTCAGGGGGTCTCCTCTGGTGGGGATGCAAGGTCCTCAGGAGGGGTGGCAAAACCGGGCCCTGAGACTGAGAAAGCCAGGGAGTGGTGCGCAGAGGGAGGTGGTGGTGGCAGAGATGGATACCACTATCATCCTCAAGAGAGGTCGTGCTGCTCTAGAAGGCAGCCCCGGGAGGGGGGAGAAGGATGGGAAGAAGGCCGTCTAATTTAACTACTCTTTATGACGGTACCCGCTCTGCTGACTCTGGTGACCATTAATGTCGCCAGCATTAAGTTGAATGCGGCTCATTTCACAGCCTTCGATTTTCTCAGCCGTGTTGAAGCTGACATTTTGTTTTTGCAAGAGACCAGGCTGCCAGATTTGGCAGCGATTTATAAAGCCAAGAGGGAGTGGAGACCAGGGCCCTCCTACTGGTCTCTTGCGGCTGAGCTGTATAGCGGAGTGGCGGTCCTTTTTACCGCACCGGTAGAATGCCGACGAGTAATTGAATTAGAAATGGGGAGGTGTTTGATCTTGGATATCCTCATGAAAGGACAGGAACTGCGCCTGATCAATATCTACGGGCCCCAGTCCAGGTGGGACAGGAAATGTCTTTTTATGAGGATTAAGTCTTTCCTTTTTACAAGCCGGCAAGTGGTTTTTGGTGGGGACTTTAATACTGTCCAAGGCCCCAAGACAGTGGAGGCACCAGAAACCGGCTGACTTTTGATAGTATTTTTCTGAATAGAGTAGCTAGCGAGGCTCGTCTGGAGGATGTCCACATTAGGCATACCCCAGGCAACGGGGGTTTCACTTTCTATAGAGGTAGTCAGATCAGGTCTAGAATAGATAGGTTTTATTTGAAGGAGGAGGCTACCTTTTCGCCCTTAAGGGTCCTTCTGAAGTATGGCCTGCCGGGGGAGTTTGTCGATTGGTTAAAGATCTTGTATGCAGGGGCAGAGAGTTTCCCGCTTGTGAACGGTTGGTCTGGTTGCTCTTTTGAGGTTGGGTCTGGCATCCGCCAGGGTTGTCCTTTGAGCCCGCTTTTATACGTGTTATTCGCTATTGATCCCTTTCTTAAGCGGATCGATCGTGGACCGTTGGCGGGAGTTGGGATGGATCGGGCGGCGCCGGAAGCCACTCTGAGGGTAGTAGCATACGCTGACGATGTCACCATTTTCGTGTCCTCGAGAGGGGAGGCGGAGTACGTGATGTCTGAAGTGGATCGCTACTCGGAGGCATCCAGGTCCATGATCAATCGGGATAAGTGTGAGAGTCTCTGGCTGGGAGGGGGTGATCCAGTTTTTGATCTCCTGGACACCCTCCCAGGGCCCAAATCGTCAGCCAAAGTCCTAGGCATCCATTTTGGTCGTGGGGATTATCCCACTCAAAATTGGGACGACAGGCTTAAGATCGCCGCTCAGAAGGTCGACCAGTGGAAGGGTTGGTCTTTGACCCTCAGGGAAAGGGTAAACCTGATCAAGGCCTACTTACTCCCTTTGCTTATCTATTTGGGTAGCGTGTGTATCTTGCAAGAGCCTCTCTGGACTCGGATTTATAGTCTGTTCTTCCAGCTCTTATGGGGGAATAGACTGAACCTGATCAAGAGAGAAGTGACTTACCGCACGAGGAGACTAGGGGGGTTATCTATTGTCAACCCCGTGGTGTTTCTTGTAAACACCTTTGTTAAAGCGAATCTGGCAAACCTCTGAATTGAGAGGACTTCTCCGTGGGTAGTCTCCTGCTGGGGGTGGTTTTGGCCTTTCTTCCAGGAATGGGAGACAGGAGGGCAAGTGAAGGACTTACGTACGCCTCACGGATATCTTCCGACTTACGTCACCCCGATTCTGAAAGTGATCTGCCGGTGGGGTTTGGAGGTGAGGGAGATCAGGACTCTGTCAAGGAGGTCCCTTGACGAGAGGGTCTTGTTGTCCCACTTCCAGAAGCCCCTGGCCCTCAGGGATTGCCCAAGCCGGGATCTAGACAAGGGGTTACAGTTGCTAAATTCTGCAAGGATCCCCTTGAAGTTTTGGGACTTGGCTTGGTGCTGCTTTCACGGGAGGCTGTATGTGAGGGACAACTTGAAGTACAGGAACTCTGATGAAAGGGGTTGCCCCCGGGAGGAGTGTGGCTCCATACTGGAAAGTATGGATCACTTCCTGCTTCAGTGTCCCTTTAATACAGAGGTATACCAACGGGTGGGAGCTTCCATTGGCTGGCCTAGGCTAGCCATCCTCTCCTACGCGGAGTGGGCTTTTGGAGTGCTCAGAGACATTGGTAGAAGGGACCTGTGCACATGTTTTTTAGTCAGTATAGTGGTTAGGTTCTACACGTGGAATGCACAGTGCTTAGTTTCAACGCAGCAGAAAGTCCTCCCAGTGGACGAGGTATGTAGGAACATTCTGGGTGACCTGGTGAAGGTGCGTTCTTTGGAGTATGAGAGACTGTGTACCAGTAGGGCCTCTCTCCTCTGGAGAGGCTTTGCTTTTAGCGTACCCTTGCCTAGTCATACGTTTCCTGGTGGTGGGCTGATGCTTTCACCGTAGATTTTTGTTTTGTGGGATGTTGAGCTTTGAAGAAAGGCTTACAGAGACCGAGCTTGGGCCTTCGGGTAGTTCTGTATATTAGAATATTTTGCAGTGTGTGTTAAATAGTTATGTTGTTTATGTTGTTTATTAGGATAGAATGAGTTGGGGCTAGCTAGGTTGGGTGGATGAGGAAAGGGGTCTTTTATTTGTGCTTTTATGTATTTTATGTGTGTTTGGAAGTGGGGAGGCCTGCATCTAGCCCTGGACTATGCGGACATGGGAGGACATGGGGCGAGGGGCTAGATGTGGGTGGTGGAGGTAGGGCTGGCCTTGGACTATGCGGACATGAAAGAGACGTAAGGCGGAGGTCAGC
The DNA here is from genome assembly GCF_014858855.1 of Bufo gargarizans. Classification (NCBI taxonomy): domain Eukaryota; kingdom Metazoa; phylum Chordata; class Amphibia; order Anura; family Bufonidae; genus Bufo; species Bufo gargarizans. The sequence goes on from NC_058080.1 coordinate 33,169,852, forward strand.
CTTGGGTGATGGGTGAAGGGTGATGGAGTAGGTAGTGGGGGTTAGGGCTAGATTAGGGAGGTAAAAAGGTTTGTTTTGCTTTATGTGTTATATTAGTAAAAAGGTAATATATAAAAAAAATATATATATATATATATATATATATATAAAATGTTTTGTTTGTTTTGTATTATTATTATTATTATTATTATTATTATTATATAGTTTTTATAGGGTATTGGTATGAATGTGAGTATGAGTGAGGCTGGGCCAGCTGAGAAGCTGTTCTGTTTGTTTTCTCGTCTGTAAAGTTTTGTACTTTTCTAATAAAAAAGAGTTCCCATAGCAGAGAATCAGGCTTCATGTCATAGCAGAGAATCAGGCTTCATGTCATAGCAGAGAATCAGGCTTCATGTCACCCACCACTGGAACAGGCCACTGCCAGATATTTTTAGGCCCCGGCACCCAGACAGAGGAGAGAGGTCCCATAGCAGAGAATCAGGCTTCATGTCATAGCAGAGAATCAGGCTTCATGTCACCCACCACTGGCACAGGCCATTGTCAGATATTTTTAGGCCCCGGCACCCAGACAGAGGAGAGAGGTCCCATAGCAGAGATTCAGGCTTCATGTCATAGCAGAGAATCAGGCTTCACGTCACCCACCACTGGAACAGGCCACTGTCAGATATTTTTAGGCCCCGGCACCCAGACAGAGGAGAGGTTCATCCAACTTTGGGTTGCCCCGCAATATAATGGTAAAATGAAAATAAAAAGAGGATTGAATGAGGAAGTGCCCTGGAGTACAATAATATATGGTTAAGGGGAGGTAGTTATAAATGTCTAATCTGCACAAGGGATGGACAGGTCCTGTGGGATCCATGCCTGGTTCATTTTTATGAACGTCAGCTTGTCCACATTGGCTGTAGACAGGCGGCTGCGTTTGTCTGTAATGACGCCCCCTGCCGTGCTGAATACACGTTCAGACAAAACGCTGGCCGCCGGGCAGGCCAGCACCTCCAAGGCATAAAAGGCAAGCTCTGGCCACGTGGACAATTTAGAGACCCAGAAGTTGAATGGGGCCGAACCATCAGTCAGTACGTGGAGGGGTGTGCACACGTACTGTTCCACCATGTTAGTGAAATGTTGCCTCCTGCTAACACGTTCCGTATCAGGTGGTGGTGCAGTTAGCTGTGGCGTGTTGACAAAACTTTTCCACATCTCTGCCATGCTAACCCTGCCCTCAGAGGAGCTGGCTGTGACACAGCTGCATTGACGACCTCTTGCTCCTCCTCTGCCTTGGCCTTGGGCTTCCACTTGTTCCCCTGTGACATTTGGGAATTCTCTCAGTAGCGCGTCTACCAATGTGTGCTTGTGCTCGCGCATCTTCCTATCACGCTCCAGTGCAGGAAGTAAGGTGGGCACATTGTCTTTGTACCGGGGATCCAGCAGGGTGGCAACCCAGTAGTCCGCACACGTTAAAATGTGGGCAACTCTGCTGTAGTTGCGCAGGCACTGCAGCATGTAGTCGCTCATGTGTGCCAGGGTGCCCAGAGGTAAGGACAAGATGTCCTCTGTGGGAGGCGTATCGTCATCGTCCTGCGTTTCCCCCCAGCCACGCACCAGTGATGGGCCCGAGCTGCGTTGGGGGCCACCCCGCTGTAAATATGCTTTATCCTCATCCTCCTCCACCTCCTCCTCATCCTCGTCCTCATCATCCTCCAGTAGTGGGCCCTGGCTGGCCACATTTGTACCTGGCCCCTGCTGTTGCAAAAAACCTCCCTCTGAGTCACTTCGAAGAGACTTGCCTGAAAGTGCTAAAAATGACCCCTCTTCCTCCTCCTCCTCCTCCTCCTCCTCCTGGGCCACCTCCTCTTCCATCATCGCCCTAAGTGTTTTCTCAAGGAGACATAGAAGTGGTATTGTAACGCTGATAACGGCGTCATCGCCACTGGCCATGTTGGTGGAGTACTCGAAACAGCGCAACAGGGCACACAGGTCTCGCACGGAGGCCCAGTCATTGGTGGTGAAGTGGTGCTGCTCCGCAGTGCGACTGACCAGTGTTTGCTGCAGCTGAAACTCCACTATGGCCTGCTGCTGCTCGCACAGTCTCTCCGTGGTGGGCACGTCGCATATGAGGCGGTGAGCGGGAAGGCTGAAGTTACGCTGTAGCGCAGACAGGCGAGCAGCGGCAGGATGTGAACGCCGGAAGTGCGCACAGGGGGCCCGCACTTTATGCAGCAGCTCTGACATGTCGGGGAAGTTGTGAATGAACTTCTGCACCACCAAATTCAGCACATGCGCCAGGCAAGGGATGTGCGTCAAACTGGCTAGTCCTAGAGCTGCAACGAGATTTCCTCCATTATCGCACACCACCAGGCCGGGCTTGAGGCAGGAAGTCGAGTAGGAGGAGGAGGCAACAGGAGGCAAAGAATATTGCCCTGTGATCCTTGGCGGCGGAAGGAAGTGCGCCAAATAGCTCTCCGCCTGGGGCCCAGCCGCCACTACATTTACCCAGTGTGCAGTTTGGGAGATATAGCGTCCCTGGCCGTGCTTACTGGTCCACGTATCTGTGGTTAGGTGGACCTTGCCACAGATGGTGTTGCGCAGTGCACACTTGATTTTATCGGATACTTGATTGTGCAGGGAAGGCACGGCTCTCTTGGAGAAGTAGTGGCGGCTGGGAACAACATACTGTGGGACAGCAAGCGACATGAGCTGTTTGAAGCTGTCTGTGTCTACCAGCCTGAATGACAGCATTTCATAGGCCAGTAGTTTAGAAATGCTGGCATTCAGGGCCATGGATCGAGGGTGGCTAGGTGGGAATTTACGCTTTCTCTCAAATGTTTGTGAGATGGAGAGCTGAACGCTGGCGTGTGACATGGTTGAGATGCTTGGTGACGGAGGTGGTGGTGTTGGTTGTACATCCTCTGTTTGCTGGGTGGCAGGTGCCAACGTTCCTCCAGAGGCTGAGGAAGAGGCCGAGGCGGCAGCAGCAGAAGAGGTAGCAGGGGGAGCCTGAGTGAATTCCTTGTTTTTAAGGTGTTTACTCCACTGCAGTTCATGCTTTGCATGCAGGTGCCTGGTCATGCAGGTTGTGCTAAGGTTCAGAACGTTAAAGCCTCGCTTCAGGCTCTGATGGCACAGCATGCAAACCACTTGGGTCTTGTCGTCAGCACATTGTTTGAAGAAGTGCCATGCCAGGGAACTCCTTGAAGCTGCTTTTGGGGTGCTCAGTCCCAGATGGCGGTGGCCAGTAGCAGACGGACTCTCTTGGCGGCGGGTGTTCTGCTTTTGCCCACTGCTCCCTCTTTTGCTACGCTGTTGGCTCGGTCTCACCACTGCCTCTTCCTCCGAACTCTGAATGTCAGTGGCTTGACCTTCATTCCATGTGGGGTCTAGGACCTCATTGTCCCCTGCATCGTCTTCCACCCAGTCTTCCTCCCTGACCTCCTGTTCAGTCTGCACACTGCAGAAAGACGCAGCAGTTGGCACCTGTGTTTCGTCATCATCAGAGATGTGCTGAGGTGGTATTCCCATGTCCTCATCATCAGGAAACATTAGTGGTTGTGCGTCAGTGCATTCTATGTTTTCCACCGCTGGGGAAGGGCTAGGTGGATGCCCTTGGGAAACTCTGCCAGCGGAGTCTTCAAACAGCATAAGAGACTGCTGCATAACTTGAGGCTCAGACAGTTTCCCTGATATGCATGGGGGTGATGTGACAGATTGATGGGGTTGGTTTTCAGGCGCCATCTGTGCGCTTTCTGCAGAAGACTGGGTGGGAGATAATGTGAACGTGCTGGATCCACTGTCGGCCACCCAATTGACTAATGCCTGTACCTGCTCAGACCTTACCATCCTTAGAACGGCATTGGGCCCCACCAAATATCGCTGTAAATTCTGGCAGCTACTGGGACCTGAGGTTGTTGGTTCACTATCACGTGTGGCTGTGGCAGAACGGCCACGTCCTCTCCCAGCACCAGAGGGTCCACTAACACCACCACGACCATGTCCGTGTCCGAGTACCTTACTAGATGTTTTCCTCATTGTTACCGTTCACCACAATAAGAAAAATATTATTCAGAGGTGGAAGTGGAGTACGAGTAGGAGAAGGGGGGTTTTCTGCAACTTATGTAGGTGGTGGTGAAAAATCTGATGGAATGGGTCCCTTAATCCTTGGCATTGGTAGGACCTGTGCCATCCCAGGGTACGACTCGCTATCGGCCTCCCCAAAGTTCACCAAGTGTGCCGTCACGGAAATGTAGTGTCCCTGGCCAAAATCACTTGTCCATGTGTCAATCATTAAGTGGACCTTCACAATAACGGCGTTAGCCAGGGCACGGGTGATGTTACGGGACACAATTGCTGTTGCAATGTGGGGACAACACACCAAGAAAAATAGTGGCGGCTGGGGACTGAGTAACGAGGGACTGCCGCCGCCATGAGGCTGATGAAAGCCTCAGTGTTAAGGAACCTCTGCACCACCAAATTCAGCACATGCGCAGACAAGGGATGTGCGTCAAACCGGCTAGTCCCAGAGCTGCTACAAGATTTTGCCCATTATCGCACACAACCAGGCCGGGCTTGAGGCTCAGTGGCACCAACCACTCATTGGTCTGTAGTTCAAGGCCCGTCCACAGCTCTTGCACGGTGTGGGGTTTGTCCCCCAAACAGATACGCCTGCTGTCGTTTAAACCCCTGGCTGTGCTGAAGTTTGTAGTCAAGGTGTTACACTGACCAGATGAGGAGCTGGTAGAGGAGGAGGAAGCAGAGTAGGAGGAGGAAGCAACAGGAGGCAAACTGAAGCGCCCTGCAATCCTCAGTGGTGGAAGGACATGCGCCAATCTGTTATCCGCCTCAGGCCCAGCCATCACTGCATTTACACAGTGTGCTGTTATGGAGATATAACGTCCCTGACCGTGCTTACTGGTCCAAGTAATTGTAGTCAGATGCACCTGGCCACAGATGGCGTTGTGCAGTGCACACCTGATTTTGTCCCCTACTTGGTTGTGCAGGGAAGGGATGGCACGCCTGGAAAAGTAGTCGCGGCTGGGCACGACGTACTGTGGGACAGCCACCGCCATAAGGCCTTTAAAACTATCCGTCTCCACCAGACGGAATGACAGCATTTGAATGGCCAGTAATTTAGAAATGCTGGCATTCAGGGCTAGTGATCGTGGGTGGGTAGGGGGGTACTTCCTCTTCCTCTCCAGCATTTGTGAGATGGAGAGCTGAACACTTCCTTGGGACATTGTGGTGACCCAGGTGTTGGTGTTGCTGGAAGATCCTCTGTTTGCGGGGTGGCAGGTGGCACTGTCACTCCAGAGGTGGATGAAGAGGCCGATACTGCAGCAGAAGAGGAAGCAGGAGGAGCCAGAGACCTGTCTTGGTTTTTGAGGTGTCTACTCCACTGCAGCTCATGCTTTTCACTTAAATGCCTGGTTATGCAGGTTGTGCTCAGTTTGAGAACGTTTATGCCTCGCTTCAGGCTCTGATTGCACAGCGTGCAAACCACTTGTGTCTTGATGTCAGCACATTGTCTGAAGAACTGCCACGCCAGGGAACTTCTTGGAGCTGGCTTTGGTGTGCTCGATCCCTTGCTGCGGTAGGCAGTAGGAGGCGTACTGTCTAGAGGACGGCCGCTCCTCTTTTACACTCTGCTCCTTCTTCTGCTGTGCTGGTGGCTCTGTGCGACCACCGCCTCATCCTCCGAACTACATAGGTCACTCACATGACCTTGATTCCATGTGGGGTCGAGGACCTCATCGTCCTCCACATCATCTTCCACCCAGTCTTCACCCCTGCCCTCCTTGTCGGTCTGCACACTTTCGTAAAGCCCCAGCAGTTGGCACCTGTGTTTTGTCATCACACGAGACGTGCTGCGATGGTCCTCCCATGTACTCATCCTGAAAGATAAGTGGTTGGGCATCAGTGCACTTAATCTCTTCCACTACTGGGGCAGGGCTAGGTGGATGGCCCTGGGAAACCCTACTAACAGAGTCATCAAAAAGCAGAAGAGATTGCTGCATGACTTGAGGCTCAGACTGCTTGGCTGATTTGTAAGGGGGTGAGGTGAAAGACTGATGGACATTGGCTGCAGGTGCCAACTGTGGTCTTTCAGCATGAGACTCGGTAGGAGACAATGTGAAGGAACTGGAGGCACTGTCAGAAACCCAATCTACTATTGCCTGTACTTGTTCAGGCCTCACCATTTGTAGAACCGCATTAGGCCCGACCAAATACCGCTGCAGGTTCTGTCGTCTACTCGCACCTGAGGAAGAGGTTTCACTTGTGCATGTAGTTGGCACAGATCGACCACGTCCTCTCCCTGCAACAGGAGCTCCACCAGCAGCACCTCGACCTGGGCCACGTCCTTATTTGACGCTCTCCTCATATTTCTCGAATTAAGGATCTTGCCCTAAATGGGTGTTTAATTAATAGCAGAATAGATTGACGGTATGTACAGGGTGTATCTCACATGGCCTGAACCAGACTAGGCCTCAATTAAATTTGTTTGCCCAAAATGGCTGTATTTTAAATACCTGAATAGAAGCTCTGCATTTAAAGGGTGTATCTCACATGCCCTGACCCACACTAGGCCGCAATTAAAGATTTCTGCTCAAAATGGCTGTATTTCAAATACCTGAATAGAACCCCTGCATTTAAAGGCTGTATCTCACATTGACATCTGCAGCAAAGGCTGCCAACAATTTTTGTTTTGCCCAAACAGGAGTTTGTTTAATAACTGAATTTGACAGCAGTATATAAGCCTGGAATTTCAAACGTCTTGATTAATTAAAGATTTATGCACAAAATGACTGTATTTCAAATAACTGAATAGAAAACCTATATATAAAGGGTGTATCTTACACGGCCTGTCTCACACTAGGCCGCAATTGAAGAATTGTGCCCAAAATGGCTTTATTTCAAATAAGTGAATAGAACCACAGTATGTAAAGGCTTTATCTCACAATGACATCTGCAGCAATGGCTGCAAAAAAAAACTTTTTTTCCCCCAAACTCATGTTTTTTTAATAACTAAATATTTCTGCAGTATATAACCCTGGAATTTCACACGTGCTGATGATGCAAGGCCAGAAAAATAGTGGAATTTGGCAAAAAAGTGTGTTTTTAAAAACCAAGAAAATTATGTTTGTATTTCTTGCTTAAATTGCACACTGACTAATAGAGATGTTGTAGATTGCCAAAAGAGTGTTTTTTTGTTTTTTTTTCGTAACAGAATATGAAAGCTGTATATATTAAACTTGAATTTAACACTTGCAGATCAGGAAAATAGTGGATTTTGGCAAAAAAGTGTGTTTTTAAAAGCCCAGAAAATTATGGCTGTATTTCTGGATTAAATTGCACACTGACTAATCCTGCAAATGCACCAGATGTTGTAAATTGCAAAAAAAAAATGTGATTTCTTTTACAGATTATTTGTGCTGTTTTTAAAGCTTGGATTTCAATGTCCCAAAAGCTCAGATATAGTGCTGGTGCACTGAGCTTACATAAAATGGCCGCTGCCGCCGCCCACCTAACTGACTTATGAAAGTTTTTGTTTTTTTTATCGGTCACTGGGCTCATGGCAGGCAAAAAGATTGTGCCCTGCACCCACACAACTAGATCTATGTAGATCGCTGAGTTAGATAAACATTTTGAACAAAGATTCTCTCCTATTCTCTCCCTGAAATCACAAGGCCAGCCCCATCCTCTCCCTACACTAGTAACAGCAGAGTGACGGGCAGCGCTACGTGACTCCAGCTTATATAGAGCTCGGGTCACATGCTGCACTGGCCAATCACAGACATGCCATTAGTAGGCATGGCTGTGATGGCTTCTAAGGGCACACGAGTTAAACGCTGGTTGATTGGCTGCTCTGCAGCCTTTCAAAAAGCGCCAAGAAAGCGCCGAACACCGAACCAGAACAATTACTGAAATGTTCGGGTTCGGGGTCCAAAAATCCTAAAGTTCGGTACAAACCAGAACTTTACAGTTCAGATTCGCTCAACCCTAATTATAATATATGTAAATATATTATGGCTAAAACATCAGTAGTAGTTTCCCACATATTATGCATATATATGTATCAGTATAATTTTATCTATGATTTAAATTCGAATGATAATCTGTGGCAAGACTTTAAAATCACGGATGCTCTCCATCCTATCTGACTGAGCGCAAGCTCTTCTGCAAAGAAGAATGGGCAAAAATGCCAGCCTCTAGATGCGCAAAGCTGGTAGACACAAACCCCAAAAGACCTGCAGCTGTAACTGCAGAGAACAGTGGTCCTACAAAGTACTGACTCCGGGGGGCTGAATACATATGCACAACACACTTCCCGGATTTTTATTTATAACAAATTTACAAAACCTTGTATCATTTTCTTTTCACTTTGCACTTTGTACTTTGTGTTGGTTGATCACATAAAATGCCCAAAACATACATTTAAGTTTGTGGGTGTAATGTTAAAAAAAGGGGGAAAAGTAGAAGGGGAAAGAATAATTTTTTAAGGTGCCTTATATTGCTATTTTCCCAAAGTTAAAAAAATAAATAAGAATAAACAACTCTCTGGAGTTTCAGGTGTTTTCACAGAGATTTAAAATGCGATCTACCTTCTGGATGGTAAAATGTGTTGTACACTTGTATTGAGCCTATTCCCCCCACACCAACACGAGGGGAAAAAAGTTGTATTTTTGTTCACACTCGAAAATAAATGAAATGCAGGTAGATGCTTCTGATGTTCTGCAGCAGCTGCAGCTCTGTTATAGGGCAGTAGTTACATCTAGAAGACAGAGCCAGACACACCCAGCCTCAGCTTTCCCTATTCTACACAATACTTCTTTCTAGCCTTTACCTTCACTGTCCCTGACACTGGAATAGGAGTTTGATTGTAACTCTAGTAGGGCTGGAATGATTACTGGATTGACTCGAGTAATTCGATGCAAAAAAATCCTCTATGCAAATTTTTTGCATCGAGGATTCATTTGTGTCATGTGACCACGGAGCGGGAGTGAAGAGCTTGCTATTACTTACCACTCCTTGGTCACCCACCGGCCCGCGTGCTGCACCGTCCTCCTTACTCATCGTCAGGACATAGTGCTCGCATCGGGGTGAAGCCAATGGCACGGAGGGGAGCGATGGCACAGAGGATTGATGGCGCTGGGGGGAGCTGATGGCACAGAGGACTAATGGCACTTGGTGGGGCTGATGGCACTGGAGGACTGAAGGCACAGAGGATTAATGGCATGGGGGAGCTGATGGCACTGGGGGACTGATGGCCCACAGGCCTGATGAGATAGGGGAGCTGATAGCACAGAGGATTGATGGCACTGGGGGGAGCTGATGGCACAGAGCATTGATGGCACTGGGGGGAGCTGATGGCACAGATAATTGATGGCACTAGGGGGAGCTGATGGCACAGAGGACTTATGGCACAGAGGATTGAAGGCATGGGGGGAGCTGATGGGATGGGGGACTGATGGCACAGAGGACTGATGGCATGGGGGAGTTGATGGCACAGAGGATTGATGGCACTGAGGGGAGCTGAAGGCACAGAGGACTGATGGCATTAAGGGGGATGATGGCATGGGGGAGCTGATGGAATGAGGGGGTGGCACAGAGGACTAATGGCACTGGGGGGGTGATGGCACTGGGGGGTCTGATGGCATGGGAGAAGCTGATGGCACAGAGGACTGATGGCACAGGGGGTCTGATGACATTTAATAAAGGAAAATTTTCTTTTTTTAATAGTTTTTTTCTTATTAGAGTACTCGATTAATCGTTGGATTAATCAATAGATTACTTGATTACTAAAATATTTGATAGCTGCAGCCCTAGACTCTACACTGTCCCTAAACTTGTTTTCTGTCAGACACTACATAGACCCATCCACTCTCATTCACAGCCCAACACTTAATGACTTTCTGCAAGGACACCTCCCTGCCCGTTGCAGCACTCATTGACCCATCCAGTCTATCGGCCTGTGAGCCAATGTGGGCAAGCCCCCCCTCCCTCTTAGGGTCATGTGAGCATCCATCTTCCTCCCCTATACTTTTTCCCATGACATGGGCAGTAAAATAGGGCTGTGCGTTAATGTCCTCCTCCGCCAGTTCACCCCCCACAGGGTCCAGGTGGCTATGAGATGTAGGTCCTACATCTCCTGTCCCCTGGCCAGCCAGATTTATTAGCATCTGCTCCAGGATATGAAGGAGTGAAATTACATAATTCATCCCATAGTCCTGGCTACTGAGAAATATAGTGGCCACCTCAGATGGCCTGCTTCTGTGTTATTGGACGAGTGCACGCATACTGTTGTCTTTTTGCAATGGCCTTGTGATCAATTTCTGGAAAAATGAGTGATGAGGAGTAGCATCAGGAGCATCAGTACCAGTAGATGATGAGAAGGAAACACAGCTCCCTTCTGCTGAGGTGGTGAAGCCTTGACTGCGGGCCGTACCTCAACTTTAGCACCACGGTTTTCCCAGGCCACTTTATGGTGACACTACATGTGTTAATGCAGCTCTTTAGTGCCAGATTGGCACCCTGGCCAAGCTTCACCTTCTGCCAACAGATTCATGAAAAGTCACACCGATGAGTAGGGAATGTTACCCCAATTACTCCATGTTGACTGCCTGCTGCCTTCTTTATGAACCCATGCACTTCTAGTTTTTTCGGACAGGCATGCTCCTGAGTAGCAGATCGTCTACCCCTGACACGTTTGGCTCCAGACCTCACACTGCTTACACCCCGCTGACTCCTGGCCACGCTACCACCCTGCTGACTCAGCCGCTGTCTCATGTGCAAGCTGCCACCCTCATCCCCTGATGATGAAGCCCCCTCTTCACCAGGCTCCCACGTGCGATTGGTTACATCATCATCATCCACTACTGTCTGCACATCACTGATGTCCTCCTCACCAGTCTCAGGGTCACGTGCCTGACCGCTCGCTACACCAGCTCCCACGCGACTTGCCTACCTACTGGAGGAAGCAGCCGATCTCTCCTCCACATCTTGGCTGGGCAGTAGCTGCTGACTGTACTCACTGAAAGGTGAAGCCGAGCCGACAGCATACAATACCTCCTGGGCAGATGGAACAGAAAATGACAGAGGAAGTTTCAGGACAGGGGGACACAGGGCCTTCTCCCAGGCCATGCCAACTAAGCGTGGTGTTAGAGGAACCCACCGACTCTTGGCTGGGGGTGTCTGATGCCACTTGTGATGAAGTAGAAGACTGAGTCAACCATTCAAACATCACTGGGTTGCTGGTCAAAACACAAAACACAACCTCCTCCCCCCTTCTCCTGTTGCTACTTCTACCAGCTGCAGAAACATTTTTGCCATTGTGTGTTCCCTTAGAAGGCCCTGGCACCTGTCTGTCCGACATACTGTACTGTAACTGTACGTATAAAATAGCAGTAGTATAAGCAGGGCCAGTGTTGTGGGGGTCAAACTGGGCAATTGCCCAGGGCCCCATGGTCTAAGGGGCCTCCTTCTTCAGTGTTAACTGTACAGCTGAACGTCAGTGGAAGCAGATGGGCGGACAGCGGAAAACCTGCACTGTAATGCAGTGTAAGGTCCCTGTACATATAAGAGAAATCATTACCACACCATTACCTCTGGGAACTGACATCTCCGGACACCAGCAGCGCTCTTCTACTAGAGCTGTAGGACCTGCCATGATGTCAGGTGCAGGAGGCGGAGCTCAGCAGAGAAGAGGGATGATGCATCTGCGATGACCTCACCATCATGTGACCAGAACAGGAGGCGGAGCTTAGCAGTGCAGTAATGAAGAAGAAGACCAGTGATGCATGGGAAGAGGTGAAGGACGGATTCAAGTGCCAGGTAATGCTGGGAGTTATAGTCCTCTCCTCTTATACCTCCTGTAATGTGCTCTTATATTACATAATAATGATCCAGACATGCTTGGAGTTGTAGTCCTCTCTCCTCGTACACCTCCTGTTATGTAATATCAGAGTCCATTTTTTAAAAATATATATTTAAAGCAAATTTTATTGAGCTTAGTAATCAGATACAATAAACGAGTGTTGGAGGTGAGACAATCCTCCACACTTCTACGTTTCACAAAACATAGAAAAATAACATAGCAGAAACTGCAGGTCAGACAATGCGACACATATGCGACAGATATAGTCAAGATACAGATCACAAGGCACCAAATCCTTAGTTTACTACCATCAATATTGGCAATAGTCACCTAACTTTATTGTCAACAAGAGTCCCAGTGTATCACGCTTTCCCTCATCCGAGACAGGTTGGCAAGAAGGGGGGGGGGGGGTTATCTGCAGATGGGTGTCAAATAGTGGGGAGTAAAGGGGCCAGAAAAGAGACTGAAAGATCTAATGTATGTGATTGGCTCCTATGCGTGAAGTTGGCAGTGTAAGATTAGTTGGTACTAATCTTCTGGTATCCTCTAAATGAGATCCATCTGTCCCAGATCTTAAGAAATTTATGGTGTGATCTAAGTTCCCATGAAGATAGTTCCTCTAGTCTATAGATCTGATCTATTCTCTGAAACCATTGATCCAAAGGAGGAATATCCGTGGATAGCCACATTAGAGGGATCAGTAGTTTAGCAGCATTCAGCAAGTGCTTAAAAAGTACCAAGTTAGGAGGGGAAGGGTCTCGTGGGAAAAGGTTTAATAGAGCCACTTCAGGAGATGTATTTATATCAGAACCACAGATCTCATTGCTTGTTTGGAAAATTTTCTTCCACCATACTGATAATAGCGGACACTTCCACCATATGTGAAAGTAGGTACCTCTCTGTTTCAAACATCTCCAGCAACTGTCAGAAGCCGAAGCTGAGTACATACAAGTTTTGTCAGGGGTTTTATACCACCTTGTGATAATTTTGTAATTATTCTCCTGAATTTTAACACATCTCAAGGCTTTGTGTGAGGAGTTGAAGATAGTATTGGTATCAACTGGGTTAAGCAGTGACCTAAATCATTTTCCCATAATCTAATGAAGGCCGGTGTCAGTGCAAACGGAGGGGTCCTCAGTCTTTTATACCACTGTGAGATCATCTTATGAGGTGGGGGATTTTGAGTGGTTATATGTTCAAACCAGGTTATGGGCCGTAGTAGAGTATGTAGTTGGGCATTCTGGGACATGTAGGCCTGCAAAAAGTGGAGGCCTGAAAAATTTGAGCCGGGGACTTCTAAAAGATCACTCATATCCCTTATGGAGAGTAATCGGCCATCTTTGTAGAGGTCTACCAGATTCACTGGCGACCTACTAATTCCAATGGGAAGGCTATCTCTTAGAGCTTGTGGGGCTAGATGGCAGACATCAGCTACCTTGAGAGTCGGCGATGGTAGCGGAGAGTTTAAGGGGGTGTTTTGCAGGGAGTACCAAGCATGTAGGGTAGCTTTTATGGTAGGAGAAAAGTTGGGGTGTGTATGTATCTGGGATATACGACCTAGAAGGGATGCTTTGAAGGGGGTCCCCAGTAAAGATTCTTCCATTGAGACCCAAGATTTATGTTCAGGGGCTACCAACCAGTCAACCACTCTAGTAAGCAGAACAGCTCGACCATATAGTTCTGGGTCCGGCAGAGCTATGCCACCCCTCTCTCTCGGGTAGGACAGCATCCTATATGACAACCTAGCTTTCTTTTTGTTCCATATGAAGGATCTGAACAATGATTTGAGTTTTGAGTAGTAGTTGGACGGGACTGGGATAGGCAAAGTCTGTTGAAGATAAGTGAGCTTGGGGAGAATAAGAGAGAGGAGAATATTTTTCCTCCCAAACCATGAGAGTGTAGGGACATCCAGGGAATTGATAGCCTCAATCAGTTTATTCTGGAGAGGGATATAGTTTAAGTTAAAAAGGTGCTTAGGATCCGCGCTTATTTTCACCCCTAAATAGGTTAAATATGGGGAAGACCAATTGAAAGGCGAGCAGGCCTCAAGACGAGTCTTTACAGCATTCCCAATGCCAGTAGAAATTATCAGTGATTTATTGTGGTTGACTTTGAAGTCAGAAAGAGCTCCGTAAACTTCTAGATGGCTGTAAATTTTAGATAACGCCATTTCAGGGTTACTAATTATTAATAGAATATCATCTGCAAAGGCGGCGACTTTGTGCTGCTGATCCCCAAGAGTTTTTCCCTGGATGTCCCCATCCATCCAAATGGTCTGAAGAAGAGGTTCGAGAGCAAGGACAAATAATAGGGGGGAAAGTGGACAGCCCTGGCGAGTGCCATTACGTATTCTAAAGGGATCTGACAGAGTATCGTTAACCCTAACGGAGGCAGAGGCATTTGAATACATAGCTTCGATGGCACTAATGAAGGAGGGGGGAATGTTACGAGTGCGCAGTGCTGAGTACATAAAGGACCATTTGACTCTGTCAAATGCCTTCTCAGCATCTGTGCTAAGAAGGACAAGGGGAAGGTTTTTCCTTTTTGACATAATAGATAATGTTGAGTATTCGGGATGTATTGTCCTTCCCCTCTCTATGTTTCACGAATCCTACTTGATCTCTATAAATTAGTGAGGGGAGCAATTTCGCCAGTCTGTTCGCCAACATTTTGGCTAAGATTTTCAAATCTATATTGAGGAGGGATATGGGCCTGTAGTTTGGACAGAGTGAATGGTCTTTTCCTTCTTTAGGGATTAACGTGATGTGGGCTTTAGTCATATCCGCAGATAAGGGAATGCCTCTTAAGGAGTCGTTGTAGATTGGCAGGAGGTGAGGGATCAATATTTCGTGGAAGGATAAATAGTACGGTATCAGGAGCCCATCTGGGCCTGAGCATTTCCCTCTGGGGGAACTCTTAATTGCGTCTAAAATTTCGTCATGAGAGAAAGGAGAAGCTAAATGGATTCTATCTTGTTCCGTGATCTGGGGGAGTGCTAGGTTCTCCAGATATGAACTAAAGGGTGTTGAGGCATCTGAGCCACCCGAGAGAGAGTGTGCGGAATCCAGGTTGTAGAGGGATTGGTAATACTCCCTAAATAACAAGGTGATTTTGGTCGGCTCAAAAGTTAGCCCGCCTTCCGGGGTTTTCAGTTTATGAATGTAGTTATTCGATTTCCTGCTCTTAAGCTTAGACATCATGTAACGGGAGGCTTTGTTCCCATGAGCGAACATTTTGTATTGGGAGTGTAGAAATAGTTTGGCAGATGCCATGTTCAAAAGATTTTTGAGGGAGGCTCTACATATGGATAATTCCTGTAAGTGAGCTTCCAGCAGAGATCTTTTGTGTGCGCTTTCCAAGGAGTTAATCTTGGTGAGTAGGGAGTCTATTTGCTTTTCCCTGTCTCTTTTAAGGTGGGCTCCTAAGCTAATACAATGGCCCCTAATAAATGCTTTGTGGGCATCCCAAACAGTCTGTGGTGAAACCTCTGGGGTACAGTTAATGTCAAAGTATTCTACTAGGAGGCGTTGTAGCTTAGTTCTACTATCTTGTGAACCTATGAGCAGTTCATTAAACTGCCATTGGCTAGTGGGTTTATCTTTTTATTATATTTTTATTGAAAATTTTCCAAGTATAACAGAAGGTAACAGAGAGTACCAAGGTATATGCTCGCAGGCTACACCAGAATACAATCAATATTCAGAGTGACATCATATCAGTAAGACAGTATAACACATCAGGTGGGTGAGTGCACATGACCACATTGGAGATTTAAGACAATCCAGTTACAGATGATAGAGGTAGTTTGTAAAGCGTGCAATGTCAAACATTCAAAAAGATAACATCAGAAGCCAGAATATTTTGTCCACTCTTATGTTGAGGTCTTATAATCAGAACATGGAGTGCATTGAGAGGGTGTTGAAAAAAGTTGCTTGTGCCCACCAAAAGATCTAGACACCAGCAATGCTCTGAGATTTAGGGGCTCTATAATTGAACCATTTGTTCCATTTTTTGAGGAACATTATGTGTGTACGAGTCTCCCAAGCAGAGAGTTCCTCAAATCTATGGATCTGGTCGATCTTTTGGATCCACTGATCTATAGGGGGAATTGTCGATTGAAGCCAGAATTTAGGGAGTTGGAGACGGGCCGCCAGTATCATTTGTGAGAATACAAATGGCTGTTTGAGGGTCTCCTTCCCCTGGGAGAAGGAGAGAAGTGCAATTTGAGGGGAAGGTTGAATCGAGGAACCACAGACCTTATTGGCAGTTGAGAACACCTCGCACCACCATTTATATATAGGCGGGCATGTCCACCAAATGTGTAAGAAAGATCCCTTTCCCCCCTGGCACCTCCAGCAGGTATCTGACGTGGACCCAGTATATTTTGCTGTCCTATCCGGTGTATTGTACCACCTAGTTAGAATTTTGTACCAGTTTTCTTGAATCCTAACACATCGGGAAACTTTGTGTGGGGATTCTAATAATTTAGGCAGGGACGCATAGGGAATTGTGATGTTTAAGTCCGATTCCCATTGACTAATAAAGGATGGCTTAGCTATCATGGGAGGTAGGCGGAGCTTTCCGTATATCTGTGAAATGAGCTTTCTGGGTAGTGCTTGTGAGGAAATCAAAGCCTCCAGCCAAACTAGAGGGCGGAATAGGTCGCCCACTGCGATGTGCTGCTTAAGATATGCTCTGAGATAAGCTACAGAGAGGAAATCTCTTGGATGAGGGTTTAGCAGAGCGTTGGTGTCCTCCAAGTCCATCCATATTCCATCGGGTAGGGCTAGGGATATTATTGGGATTGAGGAGGAAATCAACTCTTGCGAAGTTGAGCCTCTTAAGGGAGGGGGGGCTGTATTGATGACATCAGTTATGGACAGTAGGGGCGAAGGGAATGGGATCGAACAATGTGTGGATGATAACCATTTCCATGCCTCCAGAGTGGCCCTAAGAATTGGATAGTGAGACATGCGGCCAGGGAAGACCGTCTTATGTCCCAAGATAAGCGCTCTAGGTGGACTATTCAAAATGCCTAATTCCATCTGGACCACAGCGGAAGCAGGGGAGGGGCTCAACCAGGCAATTGCGCGCGAGAGAAGAATAGCTTTCCCATACAGCTCTGGATTTGGAAGGCCTATACCCCCTGCATGTCTAGGCTTGGTAAGGAGGGCAAACGAGAGTCTCGCCTTTTTTCCACTCCAAATAAATGCCCTGAATTTTTTCGCAAGTTCTTCATAATAGCGTTTAGGGACAGGAATGGGAAGGGCCTGCTGTAAGTAGGTCAGCCTGGGGAGGATTAAAGAGGAAAGGAGGTTTTTGCGACCAAACCAAGATAGCGTAGGATTTGTACGGGCTAGATTATCGATTGATTCGATGAGCAACTTTTTCAAGGGAGTATAATTGAGAGAAAAAAGGTCATTTATATCTGGGCTAATCCTGACCCCCAAAAACGTAATGTTAGGAGAGGACCAATTGAATGGGGAGTCGGACATCAATTGACTTTTAATTGTCTGTGGAATCCCAGAGCAGAGGGCTAGTGTTTTGCTGGCATTAGTTTTGAAATCTGATATGGCACTGTATGCATTAAGGTGAAGTTGAATTCGCGGAAGGGATATTTTCGGGTTAGTCATCATCATAAGTACATCATCTGCAAAAGCAGCGACCTTTTGTTCCTTACCCCCGACACCTAGACCCACAACCTCTCTATCCAGTCTTATAGTTGCTAGCAGTGGCTCAAGAGCCAAAATAAATAAGAGGGGTGAAAGTGGGCAACCTTGGCGGGTCCCATTTCCAATAGCAAAGGGAGCGGACAAGCTTCCGTTAACTAGGACTGAGGCAGTTGCATGTTCGTACATCGAAAATGTTGCTTTGACAAAAGGATCAGGCAAACCAAAGCTCGGCAAAACTTGCTTTAGATATGACCAGTTCACCCTATCGAATGCTTTCTCAGCATCTGTGCTGAGTAAAAGCAGAGGGGAGGATATCTGTTTAGCATGACAGAGTGCATTGATCACTCTGGCGGTATTATCTTTGCCTTCTCTGTTTCGTACAAAGCCCACCTGGTCCCCGTGGACAAGTTGAGGAAGCAGTAATGCCAATCTATTAGCTAGCATTTTGGCCAAAAGCTTGAGATCCACATTTAGGAGGGAAATGGGCCAATAGCTGGGGCATAATTTGGCGTCTTTCCCTTCTTTAGGGATTAGAGTGATTTGGGCTGCCGTCATATCTCTTGAAAGAGGGATACCCTTCAGGGACTGATTACAGACTAAGGAGATGGGGGAGAAGTAGCTCTTGAAATGTTTTATAATATGTCAGCGGAAGTCCATCAGGGCCTGGACTTTTCCCAGTCGGCATTTGATGTACTGCTGCTTTGAGCTCGCTTAGTGAAAAGGGGGCTTCCAGACTCGATTTTTGGTTTACGGAGATGTTAGGTAGTTTGGGCGGCTACTAGAAATGACGATGTGAGTGAGGCTCGAACTTCAGGGTTCATTGTTGTGGGAAGGTTGTAAAGATCCCTGTAAAAGGAGCGGAATTGGGCTGCAATTTGGTTGACCGAAAATATTGAGGTCCCATCATCTGTGGAAAGCTGGTGGACGTAATTTGCCGACCTCCTCCCTTTAACCCTGTTCATCACAAACTTGGTGGCCCTGTCACCGTGCGCAAAAAATTTATGTTGGGTGCTCATGTAATATTTGGCCGCTCTAGACGCTAGAAGGGTTTTAAGTTTGGCCCTATATTCTGACAACTTCTGAAGTTTGGTGTCCGAGGGGGTATTTTTGTGCTGAGATTCAAGTCGCCGAATATTTCCTAGTGTGTCGTCTATTTCTCTTTCCCTCATTCTTTTGTGATACGTGCCTATGTTAATGAAATGTCCCCTAATCACAGGTTTGTGAGCATCCCACATGGTATTGACTGATAATTCGGAGCTTTCATTTAGGGAGAAATATTCAGCTAGTTGCTTGGAGATTTGTTCAACTGAGTCCTTGTAGCCCAAAATGGATTCGTTTAATCGCCAGTTAAAACACTTAGGCGTTTCGTTAGGAGCCACAACCTTAACATAAATTGGGGAATGGTCTGACACATGAATTGAGCCAATAGAAGGCTCCCTGCACAGGTGTATGTGCTCTTTGGAAATGAACAGATAGTCTAATCTGTGGTAGGTGCCGTGTGTTGGGGAATAGAAAGTGAAGTCTATGGTGTTAGGGTTATGAGATCGCCACACATCCACCAAGTGCAGATCCCAGAAGACATTTCGGATATGTTTGAGAGATTTCTCAGAGTGGACTGATTTGTGCGTGGAGATGTCCAACTACGGAAGAAGTGCCACGTTTAGATCACCCCCCGCAATCACCACCCCCTCTTTAAAGGATTCTATTACAGGGAAGATGTCAGAGAACCAACGGGAGTGGTTAGAGTTTGGGGCGTATATGTTAATAAAAGTATATATTTGCGGCCCTATAGTACCTTTGAGCAAAATAAACCTACCCTCTGGGTCTAGAGTTTGGCTAATAAATTTAAAAGGGATTTTCCTTTGAAACCCTATGCTAACTCCACAAGAAGCAGAGGAGCTGCTCCCACAGTGATACCAATTGGAGTAGTGAGAGAACCGCATGTCGGGATAGTGATTGAAGCGGAAATGTGTCTCTTGTAGAAATAACACTCCGGCCCCAGCTTTCCTCAGAATGGCAAAGATTTGGCTCCGTTTTGAGGGGGAGTGAAAACCTTTGACATTGTAGGAAGCAACTGACAAATCAGCCATTTGTTGTGGTGTGTGTAAATTTACCTTGCGGCTGGTGTAGCTTTAACTGGGAAATAATGTCAGGTTTGTGTAGGTCAGCTGTTCTGTGCGTCAAAGAAACTGAATAGGAGAAGCATTCACTCCATATCGGTGAAGTAAGCAGACACCTTGGATTAAAAGAAGGAGAAGGAAAAAAGGGAAACAGAACATAACTGGTTAAACAAACAGTAAATAATAGAACATACATCATAGGATGCTCTACAATCCTAATCGAGGGGGGTTATTGGTCAGTAGACCGACAAGGAGAACGTATAACGCCTAGGACAAGGTTATGCTAAGGCGAAAATGGAAAGGCTCTATGAGCAATGAAGCAGGTTATATATGCGGGAACGTATCAGCAAAGGGATCTCGTGATCTAATTTAACATTATAACGTGTCATTCGACTGTTATCGTAGCCTAAACCTATAAGAAGACAGACATGTAGAACCATCTATTGATCCTGAGAGAGGCTTCTTGGAGTGAGCTGAAGACTTCTTTTCTTGGAACGAGAGGACTTCGGGGTACGCGGCACCTCAAAGGGGGTCACTTTGGGAATATCCGGCAGGGTGCATAGATCTTGAAAAAGTTCCCAGTTTTCGATCGGCATAGGAGGTATTTTCAGATGATCATAGGCAGCTGTAAGATCTGTAAATGAGGCAATGTTGACTCTTTTGCCCTCATAGGTGAAGGACAGGCCAAATGGGTAGGACCACCTATACAAGATTTTTTTGGACCGAAGCCAATCTGTTAAGGGCTTGAGGGACCTGCGTTTTCTCAATGTTGAAGGGGCTAAGTCCTGATATATGTCAATCTTGGACTCCTCAAACAAAAGGTCAGGATGGTTGCGTGCGGCATCCAATATAGCCGTTTTAACTTGAAAGTTGAGAAACTTACAAATTATGTCCCTGGGTGGTTCAGCTGGTTTGGGCTTGGGCCTCAGGGCTCTGTGCGCTCGTTCTATGATTACTTCTTGTGAGAAGTTGGGGCCCAGCAATAGCCTGCAAATTTCAAGTATGGCAGCTGCGATGTCACCGGTGGGGACTGATTCGGGAACACCCCTGAATCTCAGGTTGTTTCGGCGCCCCCTATTTTCCTGGTCTTCTAGTGAGTTATGGAGGTCGTTCAGATATACTGCGCACCGATGGAGGGAGTCCGATACTGCAGTCTGGTGGTTCAAGATCTCTGTCTCATGCAGCTCCAGGCTTTCTACCCGGTCCCCTATCTGTCTCACCTCGTGCCTGCTCGCCGACAGCTCCGCGAGGATTGGTTCCATTACTCTGTTCAGAGCATTGTCAAGGTATTTCCCCGTGATCGGGAGTTCTGTTCTGAGTTGCGGATCTTCTGCATCGCTATCTTCCTCCGCCTGTGCTGACGCGCGCTTCGGGGCCTTTGCCTGTGGTGACGGCGCCATCTTAGATTCCCGTGCAGCCACCGTTGAGGCGGCTTTTTTCAGGAATTTCTCCATGTCTCCGCTTGCAATTTGATTTCTGGAGGGAGCAGGGGTGTCTCCATGCCTGGCATTCCCGATCTTTACCATTTTCGCCACTGTTAGCTTATGTTAGCTGGCGTTAGGGACGATTCTCTTTACAGAGCCGAGAGCTATGCGTCCATTCTCATCCGGCGCAAGCTTCGCCCCTGGCTAGTGGGTTTATGAGTAAGAGGAGGTTTAATGTGGATGTATATGGGGGCATGATCAGAAAGGATAATGGACCCCATAGCCGCCTCTGAGCAGAGCTGGAGATGTTCCTTTGAGATAAACAGGTAGTCTAGACGCTGATATGACTTATGCATTGGTGAAAAAAAGGTATAGTCCCTAGAGTCAGGGTGTGAAGTGTGCCATACATCGATTAAGCAAGCTTTCGCTAGTGCCTGGATAAGGGAGCTAAGTCCTTTCTGGGATTGAACAGATTTATGGGATGAGGAGTCTATCAAGAGGTTAAGAACGAGGTTCATGTCCCCACCCATTACTGTAACTCCTACTCTAAAAGATTCCATTTTTGCTAAAAGGGATCTAAGCCAAGTGATCTGTCGGTTGTTCGGGGCATATACATTTACCAAAGTATATAGGTGTTGGCCTATCTTCCCTTTAATCATTATGAAACGGCCCTCAGGGTCACACAATTGGTTGTCTAGAATAAAGGGTATTTTGCTCTGAAACCCTATGCTTACTCCTTTGGAGTTAGATGTAGGGGAACCACAATGATACCAATTCGAGAAATAAGAGTGGGATAAATTTGGAAAATGTTGAGACTTAAAGTGGGTCTCCTGTAGAAAAACAATGTTCGCTTTGTCCTTCCTCAAAATTCGAAATATCTGGCTGCGTTTAGAGGGCGAGTTGCATCCCTTTACATTATATGAGGCAATTTTAAGAGCCATCGTGGAAATATACAGGAAGGATAAAAATGCTGAAGCGTGCGAGCCTGGGGAACATCTTGAAAAAGATGTTGCATAAAATTTTGGTAAATAAGTGACTTATCAGTATAGGAGGTTGGAGTCTGGGTGGTAAGGCGACCTGTCTTGGATGGGTAGTGCTCCACACATTGAGAGACCTGCGAAAACTGTCAAAAAACATGTTAAAAACAAACAAAAATAGAATGAAAATTGTAAATAAGTCTTGATGGACTTCCATAGAGGGGGGGAGTGGCATTTGCCAATTTTGGACCCGGCAATTAAGAGTGGGTATCAGTAGTCGTTCTAATAATAAGCTGTGCAATGAATATGCTAATAGGGCAGTGTTTGCTTGTATCAGGGCCTTAAAAGTACAAGTGTATAATCAAGTTTGACCATCCTGGACATTTATTCGTAAGGAAACCCTGAGAGTTCAATGCTTAACCTGGTTTCATTGAATCAGCTAAACACCAAGCCGTGTCCTCTGAAGCGGGTATAGGCTTAATGTATAGCCAAGTCTACCACCTGGGTTTATTGAAAATATAGAACAGCCCACAGGAGCTAAGTATGCTCTATACTCTCAGCAAACGGTCATGCACTAAATTGTCGCAGTAGGGAAGGGGAGAGAAGCATAGACATGGTGCGAAGATCTGGGTAATCATGTACATAGAACAAAGCTCATAAATGATCGGACATTACAAGCTCTAGGCTTTAAGGTAGCCAAAGAGCTATAATAGCCACTTATACTGAATATCACCAGGATATATCACAAGCATGATCTCAAGTTATATATATCTCGGTGATATGCAGTAGACTTTGCAGTCATAATTGTTCGCATACACTATACGTATAACGAAGGGAGGACATTCGGATCGTATTAAGGAGCGAAGCATTATATAAATTGCATCTCCGCTACTACGAGATGACAGATGTTACTGAGACCGATGAATATAATTACCAGTTTCATATAGATGGTGCGTATAGCCTTTTAGTTAGCCCCTGAGCTGGAGTAGAACATCTATGTTCACTATCACTAGGTCATATCATATGCAAAATCGCATAATACACATGTCCCGATGGTATCAAGTAGAATCAACACTAATGCTGTCCATTCATATTGTATGAACATACCCAGTTATCGGACTATATGAATAGGCGCATTAGCACATAAATCGCAACTCCTAGAACCTGAAATCCAGGTGATCAGAGACGAACCTTACTTAATATTTAGCTAAATGCGTCAGGAACAAGGTGGATAAGACCAAGCACAAATCAATTCTCATCCACTATGACCTGAACGAACCACAGTACACGGTGATGCTATGAGGCTAAAATATTCGCATCATACGAAAACCATACTGAATATTTAGCTGAATGCGACGGTTGTAAAGTGGATAAGACTAAGTATAAATCGTATCTCTTCCGCTATGACCTGGACGAGTCGCAATACACGGCGATGTTAGGGGGCTACTATATTCGCAACATGCGAATTTTAAGGTTACAATGATCTAGGAGGACACGCTATGTGTCTCAAGTATCAGACTCGAAAGATCAGAGGCAGTGACAGTTAAGTAGTGCATTGGGGTAAGGGGGTGATTCCTTTTCTTCTCCTTTAGCTTCTGTGCTTTCGGAGTACCCTTCAATTCGAACGATAACATCTTGGGTAGCTTTGGGAGTGCGGCAATGTCCTGTATAGCGTCCCAGTCTTCTATGTCCAGGGGACTTATATCCAGCAGCTCAAATGCAGGGCCTAAGTCCAGATGCGACTTGATGTTTATTCTCCTGCCTTGATGCGCAAAGGATAATCCGAACGGGAACTGCCACCGATAGAGGATTTTGTTATTTCTGAGCCAATCGGTGAGGGGTTTAAGAGTCCTTCGCTTCTGTAAGGTCACTGGAGCAAGGTCTTGAAAGATATTGATCGGCACCCCCTTATACTTAGCTCCACCAGGTAGACGAGCTTTATCTATTATAGCCTCTTTGTCTTGGAAGTGGAGGAACCGGCAAATAATATCCCTGGGGGGTTCATTGCCTTGCGGTTTTGGGCGCAGTGCCCGATGGGCTCTCTCAATCGCAATGGAAGCCGAGCGTTCCGGGCCCAGTAAATCTTTGCATATCTCTTTCACTATGGCAGAAGCATCTTGCATGGATTCTGTTTCTGTCACACCACGGAATCGGAGATTATTTCTTCTCCCACGATTCTCCTGGTCTTCTAGGGCATTAAACGCCACATTCAGGCTTGTTTGGCATTTTTGCAGGCTGAGGGCTGTTGCCGCTTGGAATTCCAGGATTGCGGCCTGGTTGTTCTCAAGTGTTTCCACTCTCCCGCCTATATGTCTGACATCTTGCCTCATAGAGGAGAGTTCGTTAATCAGCGGTTCCATGGCCCTTTGAAGAGCTGAATCCAGATATTTTCTGGAGATCGGGAGGTGCTTGCGATGCCTTGAGTCTTCAGCGTCGCTGCCATCCGCTTGCATCTTGGTCTCACTCTCCTCTATTTCTCTGCTTGGCTCCGGCGCCATTTTAGCTTCCCTCGTTGCACATACTGCTGCAGCCTTTTTGATAAATTTATCCATGTCGCCGCAGTTTGATGAGTGCTTAGGAGGTAGGGACGAGTCCCCTGTTCTTTGCTGGCCAATCTTGCCCATATTCCAGGTTGAAGAACTGACTTTAGCTGTAGAAAAGCCGGGTCTGAGCAGCAGAGCTCAAGCGCACACGTCCATTCAGGTCTGGCGCTAGCTCCGCCCCCCCATCAGAGTACATTTTAAGATGAGGTATGAGGAGAGGACTACAACTCCCAGCATGTACCGTTTGTTATGTAATATTAGAGTACATTTCAAGAGGAGGTATAAATGTCCACACTGCTGGGGGCACCAGGGAAGGGGGAAGGAGATCATTAGATATGCCACGCACTACTGGGGATGAATGGAGGAGCATTATATACTGGCACTACAGGGTACATTTTATATATATATATATATATATATATATATATATGTATACTGGCACTATGGGGGGGATCATTATATATTGGAACTTGTGGTGGGCACTACAGTGGGACATTAGACCCATTGGGAGCATTATGGTTATGTGTTGTACAAGGATAGAAAAGTAAGGAATCAGCTACTCTCACCTCGCATATACCCCTTTCTCCAGCAGAAAACCAGCGGCTCAGCAATTGGACAGGTTAGCGTGTTGCTCAGCCAGATAAATGCAAGTAGACACTTGATATAATGTGGAAGTAGATGAAAGAAATCGCGGCACTCACCCCTGTCTTCACGGAACTTCAATACTTTATTACTTTGCTATGTTGCAATAAGCATTATGGTTATATTATTACTATTAGGGTACTGTAGAAGCGTTATTATTATTTGACACAAAATGGAGGGCATTGCTACTAATGTGGGCTATCTTGGGGAGTATTATCACTATTGGGCTCACTATTACTAATGAGGACAGTCTGAGTGTATAGTATAGTGTTTATGGACATAGGGGGAGCACAGCAGACTCAGTATTAAGAGTAGCTTCAAGAGGTTCTCCAGGTTTTTAATATTGATGACCTCAGGATAGGTCATCAATATCAGATCGGCGGGGGTCCATGTCTATGGGACAGCAGCAGTGAACAGCACACGCCATGTCCTCAAACAGCTGATCGGCCAGGGTGCCAAGTGTCGGACTGTGTTTTTAGCGCATTATTACAAGATTTGGGGCCCCACTTTTGATTTTGTCCAGGGCCACATTTTGTCTAAAACTGGCCCTGAGTATAGGATGCAATTTCACCCCCGAAACAAAGATAAATGGATGTACTTACATATAGGAGAACGTGAGAACCCTCAAATCAGTAGTATCAGGCCGCAATTTCACCCGAATCAAAGAATCAAGATTTAATGGAAATAACTTTTGTATAAAACTCTGGATCAACTTGCAGGATAACAGGCTGAACTGGATGGAGAGATGTCTTTTTTCAGCCTTATAAACTATGTTACTAATGTGAACAGCCTAAAATCTGTAGTATTAAACCTCTATTTCACCAAAGCTTTACACTCTCCTATTGATCCCTTTTCTCTCGCTATAGTGTGTATAATGCCTCCCTAGTATATCTCTACACTATCTCTAAGCTGTCCCTGCTCTCTCCCTATAGTGTGTATAATGCCTCCCTAGTATATCCTTACACTACCTCTAAGCTGTCCCTGCTCTCTCCCTATAGTGTGGATAGAGCCTCCCTATTATATCCCTACACTATCTCTAAGCTGTCCCTGCTCTCTCCCTATAGTGTGGATAAAGCCTCCCTATTATATCTCTACACTACCTCTAAGCTGTCCCTGTTCTCTCCCTATAGTGTGGATAAAGCCTCCCTATTATATCCCTACACTATCTCTAAGCTGTCCCTGCTCTCTCCCTATAGTGTGTATAATGCTTCCCTAGTATATCTCTACACTATCACTAAGCTGTCCCTGCTCTCTCCCTATAGTGTGGATAGAGCCTCCCTATTATATCCCTACACTATCTCTAAGCTGTCCCTGCTCTCTGCCTATAGTGTGGATAAAGCCTCCCTATTATATCCCTACACTACCTCTAAGCTGTCCCTGCTCTCTCCCTATAGTGTGGATAATGCCTCCCTATTATATCCCTACACTATCTCTAAGCTGTCCCTGCTCTCTCCCTATAGTGTGTATAATGCTTCCCTAGTATATCTCTACACTATCACTAAGCTGTCCCTGCTCTCTCCCTATAGTGTGGATAGAGCCTCCCTATTATATCCCTACACTATCTCTAAGCTGTCCCTGCTCTCTCCCTATAGTGTGGATAAAGCCTCCCTATTATATCTCTACACTACCTCTAAGCTGTCCCTGTTCTCTCCCTATAGTGTGGATAAAGCCTCCCTATTATATCCCTACACTATCTCTAAGCTGTCCCTGCTCTCTCCCTATAGTGTGTATAATGCTTCCCTAAAATATCTCTACACTATCACTAAGCTGTCCCTGCTCTCTCCCTATAGTGTGGATAGAGCCTCCCTATTATATCCCTACACTATCTCTAAGCTGTCCCTGCTCTCTGCCTATAGTGTGGATAAAGCCTCCCTATTATATCCCTACACTACCTCTAAGCTGTCCCTGTTCTCTCCCTATAGTGTGGATAAAGCCTCCCTATTATATCCCTACACTATCACTAAGCTGTCCCTGTTCTCTCCCTATAGTGTGGATAATGCCTCCCTATTATATCCCTACACTATCTCTAAGCTGTCCCTGCTCTCTCCCTATAGTGTGTATAATGCTTCCCTAGTATATCTCTACACTATCACTAAGCTGTCCCTGCTCTCTCCCTATAGTGTGGATAGAGCCTCCCTATTATATCCCTACACTATCTCTAAGCTGTCCCTGCTCTCTGCCTATAGTGTGGATAAAGCCTCCCTATTATATCCCTACACTACCTCTAAGCTGTCCCTGCTCTCTCCCTATAGTGTGGATAATGCCTCCCTATTAGAGTTGAGCGGACACCTGGATGTTCGGGTTCAACGGGTTCGGCAGTACTTCGGAAAATATTTCTAGTTTGGGACCCGAACTTGACCCGAACTCGAACCCCATTGAAGTCAATGAGGACCCAAACTTTTGAGCACTAAAATGGCCGTACAAATGTCATGGAAAGGGCTAGAGGGCTGCAAATGGCATCAAAATGTGGTTAAGAGCAAGGCAAGTGCTCTGCAAACAAATGTGGATAGGGAAATGACTTTAAATAACATAAAAATAAAAAATAATAATCTAGGACACGGGGGTCAAACACAAGGCCCGCGGGCCGAATCCGGCCCGCCAGACCTCGTCATGTGGCCCGCGTAGCCGCCGCCGGCTGCCAGCCTTCACCTTTTATTATCACTTCCTGCAGGCGGCCCCCGCAGGAAGTGATAATAAATCGCATAAGGAGCGCTGTGTATTACCGGTACTTACAACTACAAGCGCTCGCCGAGAGGAGGGAGGAGGCAGGAGGCAGGCTGGGAGGATGGGCGCTGGCAGTGTGAGTCATACGTCACGCGCCTGCGCCGCCCACTTTATGAATGAAGCAGGCAGCGTGGGCGCCTGTCCTCCCGGCCTGCCTTCTGCCTCCTCCCTCCTCTCGGCGAGCGCTTGTAGTTGTAAGTACCGGTAATACACAGCGCTCCTTATGCGATTATATACATACGGTAACCATTAACTATTAGACATAGGATTATACAGTGAGCGGGGCCCGTGTAGTAGAATAGTCACTGCACGGGCCCCGCTGTCATTATAAAAGCAGATGCCGGCCCCTAGCCCGTGTATAGAGGGTCATTCACTACAGGGACACTTATGGAGGGGATCTGTGGATGACACATAGCATAAGATGCTATATATGTGTCATCCACAGATCCCCCCCATAACTGTCACCCACAGATCCCCCATAAGTGTCACCCACAGATCCCCCATAAGTGTCACCCACAGATCCCCTATAAGTGTCACCCACAGATCCCCTATAAGTGTCACCCACAGATCCCCCCCATAACTGTCACCCACAGATCCCCCATAAGTGTCACCCACAGATCCCCCATAAGTGTCACCCACAGATCCCCTATAAGTGTCACCCACAGATCCCCTATAAGTGTCACCCACAGATCCCCCCCATAAGTGTCACCCACAGATCCCCCCCATAAGTGTCACCCACAGATCCCCCATAAGTGTCACCCACAGATCCCCCATAAGTCCGATACAACCGGACCTTTGAGGGTGACCAAACTGCTGATGCGGCCCCCGATGAATTTGAGTTTGACACCCCTGATCTAGGAGGACCAGATCCATATGGAGTAGGAGGTTGAGGAGGCGGTGGATGTGGCGGTGTAGGTGGAAGTGGTGTAGGTGGAGGAGTAGGAGGCAGCCTACACTGCTATTTGATTTTAAATTTATTTATATTTTTTTAAATTAGGGTACACCCCAAAACATTGGGAAATATAAACCTCCAGTCGTACTAAACACACGTTCAGACAATACACTGGCTGCAGGGCAGGACAGCACCTCCAAGGCGTAAAGGGCAAGCTCAGGCCATGTGCCCAATTTGGAGACCCAGAAGTTGCAGTTAGTTCGTGTAGGCGTGTGCATCAGGGCCGATGCAAGGATTTTTGCCAACACAAGCGAAGCTACATTTTGGCGCCCCCCCCCTCGCAGCTCACCTGGCCATGGTCCCGTCTGCAGCAGCTGGCTTCTCTGTGTGGTCCTGGTATCTTCTCTCTGCTTCAGACAATCGCTGGTTTGAGGACCGTATTTTTCGCCCTCTAAGATACACCTAGGTTTTAGAGGAGGATAATAAGAGAAAAATATTTTCCATTGCAGCCCCCATCCATCAGCCCCCCATGTCAGCCATCATGCCGCCATGTACGCCATTAGCCCCCCCGTGTCAGCCATCAGTCCCCATCCATCATGCCCCCATGTAAGCCATCATGGCCCCATGTAAGCCATCAGCCCCCCATGTCACATTTCTCCCCCTCCATGTCAAATCACCCCCATATGTCACATCAGCCCTCCATGTCACATATCTCCCCCTCCATGTCACATTTTTCCGCCCTCCCCCAGGGTGCGCCCTAAGGCAGCCGCTTGGACTGCCTTATGGTAGCACCGGCCCTGGTGATCATACTTACTGCCCCACCATGTCGCACGTACCTGTGATGTTCACGATCCAATTTGATATCTGCTCTATCAACTTTCGATGTTCTTTTCTGCGCCTGCCATGGTGATCACGGGTGGCAGGGAATCAGGGTTCCAGGCCGGAGAGGGTGCGTGAGAAAAAGAGACAAAATTTAAGGGAGATCAATTTATTTTAAAAAATTGAAATCAAGAAGAAATGTGGGAAAAGTTATTGAGGCGCAAATGTGGGACAAATCACAGAAGCCCAAATGTGGGACAAATTACAGAAGCCCAAATGTGGACCAAAAGAGTCAAGCGGAATTGTGGGAAATGTTGGCCAAAAGAGTATAGCGGAAATGTGGGACAAAGTATTGAAGCCTAAATGTGGTACAACTTGTTTAAGTTTAAGCATTGAATCAAAGGAGGTGGCGCGCATCAATTACTGAATAATATATAACATTTTATTCCCTGTCACCTGTGCAGAGCAGGGGTTTACTCACGTTTAAAAATGTATAATGTCAACCCAAGAATGTAACAGAAAAACTGCAGAAATGTATTAACCTGTCCACTTGGTAGAGCAGGAGTCTATGACAGAAAACAATTGTTTATTGTCACCCGAAAATGTAAAATAAAATTTTTTGAAATTTATTAAGCTGTCAACTAGGTAAAGGAGGGGTATATTACACCCAAAAATTGCTGAATTTCACCATAAAATGTAACTGACATTTTTTTTTTGTTAACTGCCCTACTAGGTATAGCAGTGGTACATCACACCCAAAAATTGGTGAATTTCACTATAAGATGTAATAGATATTTTTTTTAAATGTTTTACCTGTCTATTAGGCCTCATGCACACGACCGTTGTGTGCATCCGTGGCTATTGTTCCATTTTCCGTTTTTTTTTCGCGGACCCATTGACTTTCAATGGGTCCGTGGAAAAATCGGAAAATGCACCGTTTGGCAGCCGCATCCGTGATCTGTGTTTCCTGGCCGTGAAAAAAATATGACCTGTCCTATTTTTTTCACGGCCAACGGTTCACGGACCCATTCAAGTCAATGGGTCTGTGAAAAATCACGGATGCGCACAAGATTGTCATCCGCGTCCGTGATCCGTGTCCGTTTTTTCCTATCATTTCAATGGCAAACTTGACTTTTTTTTTTCATTTTTAATGTCCGTGGATCCTCCAAAAATCAAGGAAGACCCACGGAAGAAAAAACAGACACGGATCACGGACCTACGGACCCCGTTTTTGCGGACCTTAAAAATAAACGGTCGTCTGCATGAGGCCTTAGGTATAGCAGTGGTACTTCACACCCAAAAATTGTTGAATTTCAAATGAAAATGTAACTGACAATTTTTTATTTTTTTTGTTAACCAACCTGCCAGGTATAGCAGTGGTACTATACACCCAAAAATTGGTTAATTTCACCACAAAATGTTAATGACAATTTTTTATTTTTTTGTTAACCGGCCTACTAGGTATAGCAGTGGTACTATACACCCAAAAATTGGTGAATTTCACCCGAAAATGTAAATGACAATGTAGTAAAATTATGTAAAATAAAACACGTACAAAAAAAATAAAAATTGATTTATGAGGTGGAGGTCCATATGGAGTAGGGGTTTGAGGAGGCGGTGGACGTAGAGGTGTAGGTGGAAGCGGCGTTGGAGGAGGACGAGATAGCAACACAGGTTTTTGGTTTTAATTTAATTTTGTAAAATTAAGGTACACTCCAAAAGAGTATGAAATATCCAAAATACAACAAGGAGCAATTGCGCTGCAGTATAACAATGGCTGCTTAGTGCCGGTATACATGTCTATTCTGCACAAGGTACAGACAAGTCCTGTGGGATCCATGCCTGGTTCATTGTAATGAACGTGAGCTTGTCCACATTGGCTGTGGACAGGTGGCTGCGCTTGTCTGTGATAACGCCCCCTGCTGTGCTAAACACACGTTCAGACAATACACTGGCTGCAGGGCGGGCCAGCACCTCCAAGGCGTAAAGGGCAAGCTCAGGTCATGTGCCCAATTTGAAGACCCTGAAGTTAAAGGCGACAGACCCATCATTCAGTACGTGTAGGCGTGTGCACACATACTGCTCCACCATGTTGGTGAAATGCTGCCTCCTGCTAAGACGTTCCATATCAGCTGGTGGTGCTGGTTGCTGTGGCGTGCTGACAAAGCTTTTCCACATTTCGGCCATGCTAACCCTGCCTTCTGAGGTGCTGGCGGTGCCCCAGCTGCGTTGGCGACCTCTTCCTCCTCCTCTGCCTTTGCCTTGTGCTTCCACTGTGCCCCCGCTGTCAGGTGGGAATGCCACCAGCAGCGCGTCTACCAGCATGCGCTTGTACTCGCGCATCTTGCGATCACGCTCCAGTGAGGGAATTAAGGACGGTACGTTGTCCTTGTAACGGGGATCCAGCAGTGTGGCCACCCAGTAATCAGCACAAGTTAGAATGTGGGCAACTCGGCGGTCATTGCGGAGACACTGCAGCATGTAATCGCTCATGTCTTCCAGGCTGCCCAGAGGCAACGAAAAGCTGTCCTCTATGGGAGGTGTATCGTCTGTGTCCTCTGTATCCCCCCAGCCATGCACCAGTGATGGCTATGAGCTGGTCTGGGTGCCACCCTACTGTGAACATGGTTCCTCCTCCTTCATCTCCTCCTCCTCATACTCCAGAACTGTGTACTGGCTGGACAATTGTGTACCTTGGGTATGTGGGTGCAGGAGCCCACCCTCGGAGCCACTTAGGAATGACTGGCCGTAAACCCTACAAAATGATCCCTCTTCCTCCTGTGCCACATCCTCTTCCATCATCGCCAGGAGTGTTTTTTTCAAGGAGGCATAGAAGTGGGATAGTTATGCTGAGAACGGCGTTGTCGGTACTGGCCATATTGGTGAAGTACTTGAAACAGCGAAACAGGGCACACAGGTCTCGCATGGAGGCCCAGTCATTGGTGGTGAAGTGGTGCTGTTCTGCCGAGTGACTCACCCGTGCGTGCTGCAGCTGAAACTCCACTATCGCCTGCTGCTGCTCGCACAGTCTGGCCAGCATGTGCAAGGGGGAGTTCTACCTTATGGGCATGTCGCATATGAGGTGGTGAGCGGGAAGGCCGAAGTTACGCTGCAGCGCTGACAGGCGAGCAGCAGCAGGGTGAGAACGCCGAAAGCGCGCACAGACGGCCCACACTTTATGCAGCAGCTCTGACATATAGGGGTAATTTTAAAAGTATTAATTCCAGCAAATGAAGATACAAAAATATATTGGGTCAAAAAGTAGAGAGAAACACTAATTCCAGCAATAGTAATAACCGTTACAAAAAGTATACTTTAATAATAATCCTACACATATGACATCCACACCACATCTACTCAAGTAGAACTACTGATCACTAGGCTATCCACTGAAGGGTGGGGAAGCTGTCCCTACCTATTGCACCCTAATCTCAAACTCAGCCCAGGGACGGCCCCTAATGGTGGGGACTTCCTGTCCTCTAACCTGGGCAAGCAAACTCCTACTACAACCCTAGGGTAGTGATGCAGGATAGGATTCTCGCCTAGTGGTAGACTACAGGATAAACACAGTAACTTAATTACATATAGATGGACCTTGTATACAGAATATCAATGCCTGAAGAACGTATATTAAAAGAAAATAATAAAGTGTTTATTAAACTCTGGTTAAAAAACGGGAAAGACTGTATATCACTTTCCGTGAGTATCAGGCTTCCAGACTCAGGTGGTGTAGTGTAGGAGTTTAATTGGATCTACCACACAACTTGAAATCTGGACTAGGTCCCTATACAGCTAGCACATTGGTGCCAATAAATACTGGGGAGGGAATCAGGACACGGTTCTTATAATTGAACCAGGCACAGGTGCATTGCTTGAGCAGTCCTACCTAGCATGGATTGTAGAACAGTTTTGAGTGAGTACTAGGCAATTTGCCAAGGCAATCCACAAAATTGCTGTTATATATGTGGACGCTCACTCAGCTGTCTACAACAGCCTACCCATACATGCAGCCACACACTGGGTCTCGGTATCAGACCGCATACACACTGGCAAGTCAGCTGTTGTGCTGCTTGGCACTTGATCTGCACCCTGCCTAGAGAGCCGTGTCCGAATTAAAGATCACCGGCTCAACGCGTTTCACTATGGCACTGTACGCCACAAATCATCAGGAGCGAGAATTTCTTATTAAATAAAGTCGCTTGTGGAGCAGAACCAGCCTCACACTTTTGCGTGTCAAGGCTCCGGCGCTATGATGGCCATACGCGGCCACTCAGAAGCCAAAAAGATATCAGAAAAGCCCCGCCTATGATGGAGGTGTGTGCTAGCACTCCGCGAATCAGCCAGAGGCGAGTCATCTGACATTTGCCCCTGATCCTCCCAGTGCCCACGTCATCGCACACTCCTCCTTACCAGCGCAACAAGCGATCATGTAAAGAGGGAATCGAAAATCGTGGCTCGAAACATGTCATCTAAACGCCTCGCTCCAATGTGGGTATATCAGGGACTCCTAGCAGGTGACAGAATGATATATATATGCATCGATTATGAAACCATACTAAGGAAAACACAAACCAATTTTGATTAACACTGTGTTGCCCTGGTTCTCCCCGCCTGTCACTCACCACATCTGTGCACTGTAGCTGCCATTACTCACAGTGGACACCCTAAATATTAAATTAAAGGGAAGGACAGGCAGCGGAGAACAGCCGCACAATTCAAATTATGCATGGACGCAAACATCCATGGGCATATCCATGGTGTGTCTTACATCTGGCTCAGATGAAGCAAGCATAGGAAATCGCTTCATTTAGGCCTCTAGGCTGGATAGTTTGTAGCTTAAAGATCCACACCGCTTCTTTGCGGAGTAATGGTGTATCCACATCTCCGCCACGTGTGGATCTATTATGCATAACAATCCCCTGAACTCGCAACACATCTGGATTACCATCATGTGTCTCACGCACATGACGAGACACTGTAGTGTCCCGTGAGTTGCGGATATCTGATAGATGTTCACCTATTCTCCTCCTTAGTTCACGCTTGGTCTTACCTACATATTGTAGGCCACATTTGCAAGTAATCAGGTATATTAACCCCACTGTGGTGCATCTAATGAAGGACCGAATATTATATCTCACTCCAGTAGAGGAACTGGTAAAGGAGCCTCCTTTCATGATGTACTTGCATATAATGCAAGAACCACAGGGGAAGTTGCCTTTTACTGTGTTTTTGAGCCATGTTTCAGGCGTAGGCCGACTATACAGGCTATGCACCAATCGATCGCATAAGTTGGATCCACGTCTATACGTAACCTGATGGACAGTCAGGTATAGATGATCCGATATCTGGATCCGACTGCAGGATGGCACAATGATTTTGCAGGATTTCACGGACCTGACGATGGGCTTTATCAAAGTTGGCTAGGATACGTGGAGTAGAATCGGTATTATCCCTGCTTTTAGGGACCAACAATTCGCTCCGATTCGCACTCATGGCATGGTGATATGCCTTTTTCAAAGTATGTTTTGGATATCCTCTATTTTTTATTTTATTTTTATACATTCTTTATTTTCCATTTTCATAGAGTAAAACAACATATATGCATTGATGTGACATAAGAAAAAGATGCATTTATGATACATATTACATAGTTGTATCTCTGTCATCACGCATGTTATTTTAGTACATAAAAGGGTCTAAATAATTGTCAGAGGTTGGCCCCCTATAACACTCTAGTCCGGGAGTAAAAGCGTAAATATTTTTCCTTTCAGAGTATCTAGGATGCCGCCTATTAAAACCCCGCTTAAGCAGTAGAGTAATATGAGAAATAGTTCAGAGGAGTGGAGAAAAGAAGAGTAAGAAATTAAAGTAAAAGTGAGGAACGGGGGGAAGAGCGTGAGGTTAAAGGGGGGGGGAGGGGATATCGCAAATTTAGGTCCTAAAGCTAAAACAAGAACTAGCTCGGACTCAGGGCACAGGGCTCACCCTCGCCAGAGATCTCCAAGGGTTCCATAGTTTTGCAAACTTGTCATGTGTCCTTCCAATCCAGCTAGACATTTCCTCAAACCTGTAGATTTGGGTTACTTTGGCTATCATTTCCTGTGTAGAGTTTCTTAATTAGTGATTCTACTTCACTCCAGTAAGTCTTAATTTTCGGACAATTCCACCAGATGTGCGAGAGGGTTCCCACTTCATTGCCACATCTCCAGCATTCTCTAGTAGGTGCCAGGCCCCTTTTGTATAGAAAATCTGGTGTTTTATACCACCTTGATAGAAGCTTATAATGATTCTCCTGTAGTCGAGAGCAACGGGAGAAGCCATGCGAGCTTCCTAATATCCTTTTTACCTCTGCATCTGTTAACACTCTGTTCAGTTCCTTTTCCCACTCTTTGATGTATTGAGGTCTCAACTGTTCGCCCTCGCCTCCTACCACTGGGTATAACGTCGCCACTTTCTTTGCAGCAGGAAGAGGTGACGTTACTAACTTCTCAAACTCCGTTAAGGATCTCTGGAGAGAATACTTTGCCGTCAACTCCCCACACACAGCTTTGATATGTGATTTTGCAAGGAAGAAGCCTGGGGAATCAGTAATTGAGGACGGAAGAGCTGTTAAGATGGAAGTTTCTATATTTGGGATGGCTTCCCCTAATTTTATTGATGTTAGAAAGTTCCATATCTGTGGTTTGTCTAAGGTGTTATGTTCTAGGAGGTCTGGTAGCAGGTTTACCGGTAGTAGAGGAGATGGGTTAGGAGTAGGGATGAGCGAACTCGAACTGTATAGTTCGGGTTCGTACCGAATTTTGGGGTGTCCGTGACACGGACCCGAACCCGGACATTTTCGTAAAAGTCCGGGTTCGGGTTCGGTGTTCGTCGCTTTCTTCGCGCTTTTGTGACGCTTTCTTGGCGCTTTTTGAAAGGCTGCAAAGCAGCCAATCAACAAGCGTCATACTACTTGCCCCAAGAGGCCATCACAGCCATGCCTACTATTGGCATGGCTGTGATTGGCCAGAGCACCATGTGACCCAGCCTCTATTTAAGCTGGAGTCACATAGCGCCGCCCGTCACTCTGCTCTGATTAGCGTAGGGAGAGGTTGCGGCTGCGACAGTAGGGCGAGATTAGGCAGATTAACTCCTCCAAAGGACTTGATTAACTGATCGATCTGCAGCTGTGGATCATTGAGCTGCTGATCCTCAATTGCTCACTGTTTTTAGGCTGCCCAGACCGTTTGTCAGTCACATTTTTCTGGGGTGATCGGCGGCCATTTTGTGTCTTGTGGTGCGCCAGCACAAGCTGCGACCAAGTGCATTTAACCCTCAATGGTGTGGTTGTTTTTTGGCTAAAGCCTACATCAGGGTGAAGCTGTCACACCAAGTGCATTTAACCAGCAATAGTCTGTTCATTTTTTGGCCATATACAAAATCAGGGGCAAGCTGCGCCTGTCACCAAGTGCATTTAACCCTCAATGGTGTGGTTGTTTTTTGGCTAAAGCCTACATCAGGGTGAAGCTGTCACACCAAGTGCATTTAACCAGCAATAGTCTGTTCATTTTTTGGCCATATACAAAATCAGGGGCAAGCTGCGCCTGTCACCAAGTGCATTTAACCCTCAATGGTGTGGTTGTTTTTTGGCTAAAGCCTACATCAGGGTGAAGCTGTCACACCAAGTGCATTTAACCAGCAATAGTCTGTTCATTTTTTGGCCATATACAAAATCAGGGGCAAGCTGCGCCTGTCACCAAGTGCATTTAACCCTCAATGGTGTGGTTGTTTTCTGGCTAAAGCCTACATCAGGGTGAAGCTGTCACACCAAGTGCATTTAACCAGCAATAGTCTGTTTATTTTTTGGCCATATACTACATCAGGGGCAAGCTGCGCCCGTCACCAAGTGCATTTAACCCTCAGTAGTGTGGTTGGTCAAGCTGTGACACCAAGTGCATTTAACCAGCAATAGTCTGTTCATTTTTTGGCCATATACTACATCAGGGGCAAGCTGCGCCCGTCACCAAGTGCATTTAACCAGCAATAGTGTGGTTATTTTTTGGCCATATCCCAGTCTAATTCTGTCACTAAACCCATACCTGTCACCCAGCGCCTAAATACTAGGCCTCAAATTTATATCCCGCTAAATCTCTCGTTACCGCTGTCCTGTTGTAGCTGGGAAAGTTATTTAGTGTCCGTCAAAGCACATTTTTTGTTCTGGGTTGAAGTACAATTCCCAATTTAGCAATTTCATAATTTAGTGGTTTCTGCTATATCAGAGCTATTTGAAATCTATCCCTAAAAGGGTATATAATATTCAAGGTGCACATTGGGTCATTCAGAATAACTTCACACACACCCGCTACTGTGTATTTTCAAGTCTAATTCTGTCACTAAACCCATACCTGTCACCCAGCGCCTAAATACTAGGCCTCAAATTTATATCCTGCTAAATCTCTCGTTACCGCTGTCCTGTTGTAGCTGGGAAAGTTATTTAGTGTCCGTCAAAGCACATTTTTTGTTCTGGGTTGAAATACAATTCCCAATTTAGCAATTTCATAATTTAGTGGTTTCTGCTATATCAGAGCTATTTGAAATCTATCCCTAAAAGGGTAGATCATATTGAAGGTGCACATAGGGTCATTCAGAATAACTTCACACACACCCGCTACTGTGTATTTCCAAGTCTAATTCTGTCACTAAACCCATACCTGTCACCCAGCGCCTAAATACTAGGCCTCAAATTTATATCCCGCTAAATCTCTCGTTACCGCTGTCCTGTTGTAGCTGGGAAAGTTATTTAGTGTCCGTCAAAGCACATTTTTTGTTCTGGGTTGAAGTACAATTCCCAATTTAGCAATTTCATAATTTAGTGGTTTCTGCTATATCAGAGCTATTTGAAATCTATCCCTAAAAGGGTATATAATATTCAAGGTGCACATTGGGTCATTCAGAATAACTTCACACACACCCGCTACTGTGTATTTCCAAGTCTAATTCTGTCACTAAACCCATACCTGTCAACCAGCGCCTAAATACTAGGCCTCAAATTTATATCCTGCTAAATCTCTCGTTACCGCTGTACTGTTGTTGCTGGGAAAGTTATTTAGTGTCCGTCAAAGCACATTTTTTGTTCTGGGTTGAAATACAATTCCCAATTTAGCAATTTCATAATTTAGTGGTTTCTGCTATATCAGAGCTATTTGAAATCTATCCCTAAAAGGGTATATAATATTCAAGGTGCACATAGGGTCATTCAGAATAACTTCACACACCCGCTACTGTGCATTTCCAAGTCTAATTCTGTCACTAAACCCATACCTGTCACCCAGCGCCTAAATACTAGGCCTCAAATTTATATCCCGCTAAATCTGTCCTTAGTGCTGTAGCTGGGCGAGTTATTTAGTGTCCGTTCAAGCACATTTCTTGTTCTGGGTTGAAATACAATTCCCAATTTAGCAATTTCATAATTTAGTGGTTTCTGCTATATCAGAGCTATTTGAAATCTATCCCTAAAAGGGTATATAATATTCAAGGTGCACATTGGGTCATTCAGAATAACTTCACACACACCCGCTACTGTGTATTTCCAAGTCTAATTCTGGCACTAAACCCATACCTGTCACCCAGCGCCTAAATACTAGGTCTCATATTTTTATCCCGCTAAATCTGTCCTTAGTGCTGTAGCTGGGCGAGTTATTTAGTGTCCGTTCAAGCACATTTCTTGTTCTGGGTTGAAATACAATTCCCAATTTAGCAATTTCATAATTTAGTGGTTTCTGCTATATCAGAGCTATTTGAAATCTATCCCTAAAAGGGTATATAATATTCAAGGTGCACATTGGGTCATTCAGAATAACTTCACACACACCCGCTACTGTGTATTTTCAAGTCTAATTCTGTCACTAAACCCATACCTGTCACCCAGCGCCTAAATACTAGGCCTCAAATTTATATCCTGCTAAATCTCTCGTTACCGCTGTCCTGTTGTAGCTGGGAAAGTTATTTAGTGTCCGTCAAAGCACATTTTTTGTTCTGGGTTGAAATACAATTCCCAATTTAGCAATTTCATAATTTAGTGGTTTCTGCTATATCAGAGCTATTTGAAATCTATCCCTAAAAGGGTAGATCATATTGAAGGTGCACATAGGGTCATTCAGAATAACTTCACACACACCCGCTACTGTGTATTTCCAAGTCTAATTCTGTCACTAAACCCATACCTGTCACCCAGCGCCTAAATACTAGGCCTCAAATTTATATCCCGCTAAATCTCTCGTTACCGCTGTCCTGTTGTAGCTGGGAAAGTTATTTAGTGTCCGTCAAAGCACATTTTTTGTTCTGGGTTGAAGTACAATTCCCAATTTAGCAATTTCATAATTTAGTGGTTTCTGCTATATCAGAGCTATTTGAAATCTATCCCTAAAAGGGTATATAATATTCAAGGTGCACATTGGGTCATTCAGAATAACTTCACACACACCCGCTACTGTGTATTTCCAAGTCTAATTCTGTCACTAAACCCATACCTGTCAACCAGCGCCTAAATACTAGGCCTCAAATTTATATCCTGCTAAATCTCTCGTTACCGCTGTACTGTTGTTGCTGGGAAAGTTATTTAGTGTCCGTCAAAGCACATTTTTTGTTCTGGGTTGAAATACAATTCCCAATTTAGCAATTTCATAATTTAGTGGTTTCTGCTATATCAGAGCTATTTGAAATCTATCCCTAAAAGGGTATATAATATTCAAGGTGCACATAGGGTCATTCAGAATAACTTCACACACCCGCTACTGTGCATTTCCAAGTCTAATTCTGTCACTAAACCCATACCTGTCACCCAGCGCCTAAATACTAGGCCTCAAATTTATATCCCGCTAAATCTGTCCTTAGTGCTGTAGCTGGGCGAGTTATTTAGTGTCCGTTCAAGCACATTTCTTGTTCTGGGTTGAAATACAATTCCCAATTTAGCAATTTCATAATTTAGTGGTTTCTGCTATATCAGAGCTATTTGAAATCTATCCCTAAAAGGGTATATAATATTCAAGGTGCACATTGGGTCATTCAGAATAACTTCACACACACCCGCTACTGTGTATTTCCAAGTCTAATTCTGGCACTAAACCCATACCTGTCACCCAGCGCCTAAATACTAGGTCTCATATTTTTATCCCGCTAAATCTGTCCTTAGTGCTGTAGCTGGGCGAGTTATTTAGTGTCCGTTCAAGCACATTTCTTGTTCTGGGTTGAAATACAATTCCCAATTTAGCAATTTCATAATTTAGTGGTTTCTGCTATATCAGAGCTATTTGAAATCTATCCCTAAAAGGGTATATAATATTCAAGGTGCACATTGGGTCATTCAGAATAACTTCACACACACCCGCTACTGTGTATTTCCAAGTCTAATTCTGGCACTAAACCCATACCTGTCACCCAGCGCCTAAATACTAGGCCTCAAATTTATATCCCGCTAAATCTGTCCTTAGTGCTGTA
This sequence comes from Bufo gargarizans, assembly GCF_014858855.1. Lineage (NCBI taxonomy): Eukaryota > Metazoa > Chordata > Amphibia > Anura > Bufonidae > Bufo > Bufo gargarizans. The sequence continues at coordinate 33,211,003 of NC_058080.1, forward strand.
GCTGGCCGAGTTATTTAGTGTCCGTTCAAGCACATTTCTTGTTCTGGGTTGAAATACAATTCCCAATTTAGCAATTTCATAATTTAGTGGTTTCTGCTATATCAGAGCTATTTGAAATCTATCCCTAAAAGGGTATATAATATTCAAGGTGCACATAGGGTCATTCAGAATAACTTCACACACCCGCTACTGTGCATTTCCAAATCTAATTCTGTCACTAAACCCATACCTGTCACCCAGCGCCTAAATACTAGGCCTCAAATTTATATCCCGCTAAATCTCTCGTTACCGCTGTCCTGTTGTGGCTGGGAAAGTTATTTAGTGTCCGTCAAAGCACATTTTTTGTTCTGGGTTGAAATACAATTCCCAATTTAGCAATTTCATAATTTAGTGGTTTCTGCTATATCAGAGCTATTTGAAATCTATCCCTAAAAGGGTAGATCATATTGAAGGTGCACATAGGGTCATTCAGAATAACTTCACACACACGCTTCTGTGCATTTCCAAGTCTAATTCTGTCACTAAATCCATACCGGTCACCCAGCGCCTAAATACTAGGCCTCAAATTTATATCCCGCTGAATTTGAATACAATACATTGGGCCAAATAATATATTTGTTGTTGTGGTGAACCATAACAATGAGAAAAACATCTAGTAAGGGACGCGGACGTGGACATGGTCGTGGTGGTGTTAGTGGACCCTCTGGTGCTGGGAGAGGACGTGGCCGTTCTGCCACATCCACACGTCCTAGTGTACCAACTACCTCAGGTCCCAGTAGCCGCCAGAATTTACAGCGATATATGGTGGGGCCCAATGCCGTTCTAAGGATGGTAAGGCCTGAGCAGGTACAGGCATTAGTCAATTGGGTGGCCGACAGTGGATCCAGCACGTTCACATTATCTCCCACCCAGTCTTCTGCAGAAAGCGCACAGATGGCGCCTGAAAACCAACCCCATCAGTCTGTCACATCACCCCCATGCATACCAGGGAAACTGTCTCAGCCTCAAGTTATGCAGCAGTCTCTTATGCTGTTTGAAGACTCCGCTGGCAGGGTTTCCCAAGGGCATCCACCTAGCCCTTCCCCAGCGGTGAAAGACATAGAATGCACTGACGCACAACCACTTATGTTTCCTGATGATGAGGACATGGGAATACCACCTCAGCATGTCTCTGATGATGACGAAACACAGGTGCCAACTGCTGCGTCTTTCTGCAGTGTGCAGACTGAACAGGAGGTCAGGGATCAAGACTGGGTGGAAGACGATGCAGGGGACGATGAGGTCCTAGACCCCACATGGAATGAAGGTCGTGCCACTGACTTTCACAGTTCGGAGGAAGAGGCAGTGGTGAGACCGAGCCAACAGCGTAGCAAAAGAGGGAGCAGTGGGCAAAAGCAGAACACCCGCCGCCAAGAGACTCCGCCTGCTACTGACCGCCGCCATCTGGGACCGAGCACCCCAAAGGCAGCTTCAAGGAGTTCCCTGGCATGGCACTTCTTCAAACAATGTGCTGACGACAAGACCCGAGTGGTTTGCACGCTGTGCCATCAGAGCCTGAAGCGAGGCATTAACGTTCTGAACCTGAGCACAACCTGCATGACCAGGCACCTGCATGCAAAGCATGAACTGCAGTGGAGTAAACACCTTAAAACCAAGGAAGTCACTCAGGCTCCCCCTGCTACCTCTTCTGCTGCTGCCGCCTCGGCCTATTCTGCTGCTGCCGCCTCGGCCTCTTCCTCCGCCTCTGGAGGAACGTTGGCACCTGCCGCCCAGCAAACAGGGGATGTACCACCAACACCACCACCACCACCTCCGTCACCAAGCGTCTCAACCATGTCACACGCCAGCGTTCAGCTCTCCATCTCACAAACATTTGATAGAAAGCGTAAATTCCCACCTAGCCACCCTCGATCCCTGGCCCTGAATGCCAGCATTTCTAAACTACTGGCCTATGAAATGCTGTCATTTAGGCTGGTGGACACAGACAGCTTCAAACAGCTCATGTCGCTTGCTGTCCCACAGTATGTTGTTCCCAGCCGGCACTACTTCTCCAAGAGAGCCGTGCCTTCCCTGCACAACCAAGTATCCGATAAAATCAAGTGTGCACTGCGCAACGCCATCTGTGGCAAGGTCCACCTAACCACAGATACGTGGACCAGTAAGCACGGCCAGGGACGCTATATCTCCCTAACTGCACACTGGGTAAATGTAGTGGCAGCTGGGCCCCAGGCGGAGAGCTGTTTGGCGCACATCCTTCCGCCGCCAAGGATCGCAGGGCAACATTCTTTGCCTCCTGTTGCCACCTCCTCCTTCTCGGCTTCCTCCTCCTCTTCTTCCACCTGCTCATCCAGTCAGCCACACACCTTCACCACCAACTTCAGCACAGCCCGGGGTAAACGTCAGCAGGCCATTCTGAAACTCATATGTTTGGGGGACAGGCCCCACACCGCACAGGAGTTGTGGCGGGGTATAGAACAACAGACCGACGAGTGGTTGCTGCCGGTGAGCCTCAAGCCCGGCCTGGTGGTGTGTGATAATGGGCGAAATCTCGTTGCAGCTCTGGGACTAGCCAATTTGACGCACATCCCTTGCTTGGCACATGTGCTGAATTTGGTGGTGCAGAAGTTCATTCACAACTACCCCGACATGTCAGAGCTGCTGCATAAAGTGCGGGCCGTCTGTTCGCGCTTCCGGCGTTCACATCCTGCTGCTGCTCGCCTGTCTGCGCTACAGCGTAACTTCGGCCTTCCCGCTCACCGCCTCATATGCGACGTGCCCACCAGGTGGAACTCCACCTTGCACATGCTGGACAGACTGTGCGAGCAGCAGCAGGCCATAGTGGAGTTTCAGCTGCAGCACGCACGGGTCAGTCGCACTACAGAACAGCACCACTTCACCACCAATGACTGGGCCTCCATGCGAGACCTGTGTGCCCTGTTGCGCTGTTTCGAGTACTCCACCAACATGGCCAGTGGCGATGACACCGTTATCAGCGTTACAATACCACTTCTATGTCTCCTTGAGAAAACACTTAGGGCGATGATGGAAGAGGAGGTGGCCCAGGAGGAGGAGGAGGAGGAGGAGGAAGAGGGGTCATTTTTAGCACTTTCAGGCCAGTCTCTTCGAAGTGACTCAGAGGGAGGTTTTTGGCAACAGCAGAGGCCAGGTACAAATGTGGCCAGCCAGGGCCCACTACTGGAGGACGAGGAGGACGAGGATGAGGAGGAGGTGGAGGAGGATGAGGATGAAGCATGGTCACAGCGGGGTGGCACCCAACGCAGCTCGGGTCCATCACTGGTGCGTGGCTGGGGGGAAAGGCAGGACGATGACGATACGCCTCCCACAGAGGACAGCTTGTCCTTACCCCTGGGCAGCCTGGCACACATGAGCGACTACATGCTGCAGTGCCTGCGCAACGACAGCAGAGTTGCCCACATTTTAACCTGTGCGGACTACTGGGTTGCCACCCTGCTGGATCCACGCTACAAAGACAATGTGCCCACCTTACTTCCTGCACTGGAGCGTGATAGGAAGATGCGCGAGTACAAGCGCACGTTGGTAGACGCGCTACTGAGAGCATTCCCAAATGTCACAGGGGAACAAGTGGAAGCCCAAGGCCAAGGCAGAGGAGGAGCAAGAGGTCGCCAAGGCAGCTGTGTCACGGCCAGCTCCTCTGAGGGCAGGGTTAGCATGGCAGAGATGTGGAAAACTTTTGTCAACACGCCACAGCTAACTGCACCACCACCTGATACGCAACGTGTTAGCAGGAGGCAACATTTCACTAACATGGTGGAACAGTACGTGTGCACACCCCTCCACGTACTGACTGATGGTTCGGCCCCATTCAACTTCTGGGTCTCTAAATTGTCCACGTGGCCAGAGCTAGCCTTTTATGCCTTGGAGGTGCTGGCCTGCCCGGCAGCCAGCGTTTTGTCTGAACGTGTATTCAGCACGGCAGGGGGCGTCATTACAGACAAACGCAGCCGCCTGTCTACAGCCAATGTGGACAAGCTGACGTTCATAAAAATGAACCAGGCATGGATCCCACAGGACCTGTCCGTCCCTTGTCCAGATTAGACATTAACTACCTCCCCATAACCATATATTATTGGACTCCAGGGCACTTCCTCATTCAATCCTATTTTTATTTTCATTTTACCATTATATTGCGAGGCTACCCAAAGTTGAATGAACCTCTCCTCTGCCTGTGTGCTAGGCCTAAATATATGCCAATGGACTGTTGCAGTGGTGGCTGACGTGAAGCCTCATTCTCTGCTATGACATGCAGACTGATTCTCTGCTGACATGAAGACAGATTCTCTGTTACGGGACCTCCCTCCTCTGCCTGGGTGCTGGGCCTAAATATATGCCAATGGACTGTTGCAGTGGTGGCTGACATGAAGCCTGATTCTCTGCTATGACATGCAGACTAATTCTCTGCTGACATGAAGCCAGATTGTCTGTTACGGGACCTCTCTCCTCTGCCTGGGTGCTGGGCCTAAATATATGCCAATGGACTGTTGCAGTGGTGGCTGACGTGAAGCCTGATTCTCTGCTATGACATGCAGACTGATTCTCTGCTGACATGAAGCCAGATTGTCTGTTACGGGACCTCTCTGCTCTGCCTGTGTGCTAGGCCTAAATATATGCCAATGGACTGTTGCAGTGGTGGCTGACGTGAAGCCTCATTCTCTGCTATGACATGCAGACTGATTCTCTGCTGACATGAAGCCAGATTGTCTGTTACGGGACCTCTCTGCTCTGCCTGTGTGCTAGGCCTAAATATATGCCAATGGACTGTTGCAGTGGTGGGTGACGTGAAGCCTCATTCTCTGCTATGACATGCAGACTGATTCTCTGCTGACATGAAGCCAGATCGTCTGTTACGGGACCTCTCTGCTCTGCCTGTGTGCTAGGCCTAAATATATGCCAATGGACTGTTGCAGTGGTGGGTGACGTGAAGCCTGATTCTCTGCTATGACATGCAGACTGATTCTCTGCTGACATGAAGCCAGATTGTCTGTTACGGGACCTCTCTGCTCTGCCTGTGTGCTAGGCCTAAATATATGCCAATGGACTGTTGCAGTGGTGGGTGACGTGAAGCCTCATTCTCTGCTATGACATGCAGACTGATTCTCTGCTGACATGAAGCCAGATTCTCTGTTACTGGACCTCTCTCCTCTGCCTGTGTGTGTGCTGGGCCTAAATATATGCCAATGGACTGTTGCAGTGGTGGCTGACGTGAAGCCTCATTCTCTGCTATGACATGCAGACTGATTCTCTGCTGTCATGAAGCCAGATTGTCTGTTACGGGACCTCTCTGCTCTGCCTGTGTGCTAGGCCTAAATATATGCCAATGGACTGTTGCAGTGGTGGCTGACGTGAAGCCTCATTCTCTGCTATGACATGCAGACTGATTCTCTGCTGACATGAAGCCAGATCGTCTGTTACGGGACCTCTCTGCTCTGCCTGTGTGCTAGGCCTAAATATATGCCAATGGACTGTTGCAGTGGTGGGTGACGTGAAGCCTCATTCTCTGCTATGACATGCAGACTGATTCTCTGCTGACATGAAGCCAGATCGTCTGTTACGGGACCTCTCTGCTCTGCCTGTGTGCTAGGCCTAAATATATGCCAATGGACTGTTGCAGTGGTGGGTGACGTGAAGCCTGATTCTCTGCTATGACATGCAGACTGATTCTCTGCTGACATGAAGCCAGATTGTCTGTTACGGGACCTCTCTGCTCTGCCTGTGTGCTAGGCCTAAATATATGCCAATGGACTGTTGCAGTGGTGGGTGACGTGAAGCCTCATTCTCTGCTATGACATGCAGACTGATTCTCTGCTGACATGAAGCCAGATTCTCTGTTACTGGACCTCTCTCCTCTGCCTGTGTGTGTGCTGGGCCTAAATATATGCCAATGGACTGTTGCAGTGGTGGCTGACGTGAAGCCTCATTCTCTGCTATGACATGCAGACTGATTCTCTGCTGTCATGAAGCCAGATTGTCTGTTACGGGACCTCTCTGCTCTGCCTGTGTGCTAGGCCTAAATATATGCCAATGGACTGTTGCAGTGGTGGCTGACGTGAAGCCTCATTCTCTGCTATGACATGCAGACTGATTCTCTGCTGACATGAAGCCAGATCGTCTGTTACGGGACCTCTCTGCTCTGCCTGTGTGTTAGGCCTAAATATATGCCAATGGACTGTTGCAGTGGTGGGTGACGTGAAGCCTGATTCTCTGCTATGACATGCAGACTGATTCTCTGCTGACATGAAGCCAGATTCTCTGTTACGGGACCTCTCTCCTCTGCCTGTGTGTGTGCTAGGCCTAAATATATGCCAATGGACTGTTGCAGTGGTGGGTGACGTGAAGCCTCATTCTCTGCTATGACATGCAGACTGATTCTCTGCTGACATGAAGCCAGATTCTCTGTTACTGGACCTCTCTCCTCTGCCTGTGTGTGTGCTGGGCCTAAATATATGCCAATGGACTGTTACAGTGGTGGCTGACGTGAAGCCTCATTCTCTGCTATGACATGCAGACTGATTCTCTGCTGACATGAAGCCAGATTGTCTGTTACGGGACCTCTCTCCTCTGCCTGGGTGCTGGGTAGTGTTGAGAGCGAATATTCGAAAAGCAAATTTTTTTCGCGAATATCGCAACTTCGCGATTTCGCGAATATTTCGAATATAGTGCTATATATTCGTAAAAACGAATATTCGTTTTTTGTTTTCCCCCCCCCCCCCACAAAATTACAGTACACATATAATTGATTGTTTCCCAAAGGTCCAACAGCTCAGATCTTACTCACATTGCCTAGAAAGTGATTGAGGCGCGAATCTTCGTAAGGCGATTTTATTAGCGCACATGCGAATATCGGCACGTCCCAGAACAGAGGCAAAGGGCTTTGCATTCATACATTAGTGAATTGAGTTGCGAATCTTCGTAAGGCGATTTTATTAGCGCACATGCGAATATCTACACTTGTCCCAGAACAGAGGCAAAGGGCTTTGCATTCATACATTAGTGATTGAATTGAGCTGCGAATCTTCGTAAGGCGATTTTATTAACGCAAATGCAAATATCTACACTTGTCCCCAGAACAGAGAGGCAAAGGCCTGTGCATTCATATAGTATAGCACCATATTCGCGAATACGTAGAACTTCGTAAAATTCGATTTACGAATATTCGTATTTTTTATTTTACTTTCCACCTTACAGATTACATTGATCTGTACTCTGTCAACTACTGTCATCACCCCCCACTGTATCTCGATTGATTCCCAAAAGTCTCACATTCCCTAGAAAGTGATTGAGGTGCGAATCTTCGTAAGGCGATTTTATTAGCGCACATGCGAATATCTACACTTGTCCCAGAACAGAGGCAAAGGGCATTGCATTCATACATTAGTGATTGAATTGAGTTGCGAATCTTCGTAAGGCGATTTCATTAGCGCACATGTGAATTTTGCATAGCATATGTATTATGCGATGCGAAAATTCGAATTATCGCATATGCGAAATAATAACGAATTTGAATAATCGCGAATATTTTACGAATATTCTTTTGAATATTCACAAAATTTTGCGAATTCGAATATGGGACATGCCGCTCAACACTAGTGCTGGGCCTAAATTTATGACAATGGACTGTTGCAGTGGTGGCTGACGTGAAGCCTCATTCTCTGCTATGACATGCAGACTGATTCTCTGCTGACATGAAGCCAGATTCTCTGTTACGGGACCTCTCTCCTCTGCCTGTGTGTGTGCTGGGCCTAAATATATGCCAATGGACTGTTGCAGTGGTGGCTGACGTGAAGCCTCATTCTCTGCTATGACATGCAGACTGATTCTCTGCTGACATGAAGCCAGATTCTCTGTTACGGGACCTCTCTCCTCTGCCTGTGTGTGTGCTGGGCCTAAATATATGCCAATGGACTGTTGCAGTGGTGGCTGACGTGAAGCCTCATTCTCTGCTATGACATGCAGACTAATTCTCTGCTGACATGAAGACAGATTCTCTGTTACGGGACCTCTCTCCTCTGCCTGGGTGCCGGGGCCTAAATATCTGAGAATGGACTGTTCCAGTGGTGGGTGACGGGAAGCCAGATTCTCTGCTATGGAACCTCTCTCCAATTGATTTTGGTTATTTTTTATTTATTTAATTTTTATTTTAATTCATTTCCCTATCCACATTTGTTTGCAGGGGATTTACCTACATGTTGCTGCCTTTTGCAGCCCTCTAGCTCTTTCCTGGGCTGTTTTACAGCCTTTTTAGTGCCGAAAAGTTCGGGTCCCCATTGACTTCAATGGGGTTCGGGTTCGGGACGAAGTTCGGATCGGGTTCGGATCCCGAACCCGAACATTTCCGGGATGTTCGGCCGAACTTCTCGAACCCGAACATCCAGGTGTTCGCTCAACTCTAGTTAGGAGCAAGTTTCTCTTTCAATTCTTCCCAGGTTTTACTAAGACTATACATCAAGGGATCCATTGTTTTGTCACTATGTGTGTTTTTATCTGGTAGCCATAAGTGTTTCTGAAAACACTTACCTACACTATAGCTACAAATTGCCTGGTCCACCATCTCAAGCCATCTATTAAGCTGTATCGCTTTATAGTATCTGGATATGTCTGGCAGGCCCAGCCCTCCTTTATCCTTGTGTCTAGTTAGGATGTCGTGTGATATCCTAGACCTTCTACCATTCCATAGGAACCTAGAGAACATACTTCTCATACTCTGTAAGAAGGATTTAGGGAGCCAGATCGGTACTAACTGCATGGTATATAGGACTTTCGGCATGACGTATGCTTTCAGGACGTTTTTCCTTCCCTTCCAAGAGAGATAGGGTAGGCTATAAGTGTGTAACAAGCGCTGAATGTCTTTCATTAGCAAGATGTAGTTGTGTTGATAAAGGTCATGAGTACTACTGGGGATCAAGATCCCTAAATATTTGATTGGTCCTCTGGTCCATTGAAATGGAAGGCTGGCCTTCAAGGGGGCGATTTTGGACTTAGGCAGAGAGACATTCATTATCTCCGATTTAGAGTGATTAACTTTGAAGTCCGATAGAGAGCTGTATTCATCTATTTTCTCAATCAGTGGGAACAGTCCCTTCTCCGGGTCCCTGACTAGAAACAATAAGTCGTCTGCAAATGCAGTACATTTCAATTCTCTCTTGCCATATTTGATTCCCAGAATTTCTGGTGTCTGTCAGACTAGTTGAAAGAGTGATTCTGCTACTAAGATAAACAGTGAGGGGGACAGAGGACATCCCTGCCTGGTTCCATTTGTAATGTCAAAGGAAGGAGAAAGCGTCCCGTTTACCTTTAACCTGGCGTATGGGTTTTTATATAGGGTGAATATTGCTGTTATGAAAACTTCTGGAAAAGCGAAACGTTGCAGCGTCTGTTTCATGTATAGCCAATTGACTCTGTCAAACGCTTTTTCAGCGTCTATACTTAACAGAGTCAAGGGTATCTTCTTTTCATGTGCCATGTGTATAGCGTGGAATATCCTACACGTGTTATCTTTTCCCTCTCGACCCTGGACAAATCCGGATTGTTCATGTCCTATTAGGTTAGGCAGAAACTTGCTCAATCTGCAGGCCAAAATCTTGGCCCATAATTTCAAGTCCAGGTTCAAGAGGGAAATTGGCCTATAACTGCCGCAATTCAAGGGGTCCTTACCTTCTTTAGGCATTAGAGTAACGTAAGATTCGAGTGTCTGCTTGGGTAGGGGATGTCCCTGCAAGAGCGCATTACACACCTCCTTAAACTTGGGGATGAGAATGTCTTGAAACTTTTTATAATATAGTAGGGGAAGGCCGTCAGGTCCCGGGCTTTTCCCCGGGGGAAAAGTATTAAGGATGCTACTTACTTCTTCTACTGATATTGGCCTAACTAAATAACTTGAGTCTTCTGATGTTATAGTCGGAAGGTGAAGGGACTCCAAGAAAGTTTTTATGCGTTTCTCCTTCTGAGAATCCTCTTCGGGAGCACCTTCTTGATTCAAGTTATACAGTTTTGAGTAAAACTCCTTGAAGGCACTAGCTATTTTCTGGGGTGTCGCTAGTTATGTTACCGTTTGGCTGTTTGATGGAGGTGATGTGAGTGACATTTCTAGCTTTCTTAAGCAAAGATGTCATCAATTTTCCCCCCTTCTATCCATGTGCATAAACCCTATGCTGGAAGTTCATCATTTATTTTGCTACTCTATGCCCAAGCAAATCTCGTAATTTAAGTCTGAGTTCTGTCAGGGTTTTTAGATAGTCATTACACAGTGAAGCTTTATGTTTCTTTTCTATTGTCGCTATTTCTGCTAATAGTGTGTCAACACTTTTTTGCTGTTCCATTTTTACCCCAGTGCCTAGGGAGATAAAGCACCCTCTAATAAAAGCCTTGTGGGCCTCCCAGACCATGGGTTGCAAGCTGTGTGTGGGGGAGTTAAGCGCAAAGTACTCTGTAAGTTGAGCCCTGACCTGATCCAAATGGAGTTGACTGTACAGCAGAGATTCATTTAGCTTCCAGTTCCAATCCCTTTTTGGCAAAGAGGCGAGGGCGAAGGTCGCACAGCATGGAGCATGATCGGACAAGGTGATATTGCCCATTTCTGCCTTCCTGAAAGAGGGAAGAAGAGATGCAGAGGTTAAGACGTGGTCTAGACGCTGGTATGTTTTATGCGGAGTTGAGTAAAAGAAAAAGTCTCTACTAGTTGGGTGGAGGCTTTTCCAAACATCAATCAAACGTAAGTCATGCAGTTTCTTATGGAGTTTGCTAAGAAGCCTTTGTGTCACTTGGGATTTAGCTGAAGATGAGTCAATGGCCGGATTTAGAACTAGGTTTAAGTCTGCTCCTAGAATTATCTCACCCTCAGCGAAGAGTTTGAGTGTATCTAAATCCTGTAGAAGCCATTGTACAGGAGACTTATTTGGAACATATAGGTTTGCTAAAGTGAATTTTCTACCTGCCATTAAGCCTTTGACAAAAAGAAGGCGTCCCTCAGTATCTGTGTGTTGTTTTGACAATGTGAATGGAATGGATTGGTGAATTGCTATCGCTACTCCTTTAGAGGCTGAGGCTGGTTGGATACTATGAAACCAATGTGCAAACGGACGTTTAGGCATCCTTGGCATTTTCTTCTGGCGAAGGTGAGTTTCCTGAAGGAACACTATCTGAGATCCCAATTTTCTGAGAGCTAACATGACCTGGCCTCGTTTCTGTGGCGAGTTTAAGCCTTTGACATTAAATGTCGTAACCTTAATATTAGTCATCTTAGTGAATAAGCAATCCGCTGCTAAAATGAGATTGCGAACTTCAAGGTCTCCTTATAATATCTTTACAAACCTGAGAGAGATATCCACTAGAAGAAGGTGGTGGGAAGGTTTTTAAGGGAGGGGGGTGGGGGGGGGAGAGAGAAAAGAAAAGAAAAAAGAGAAAGGGTAAAAAAAAAGAAGGAAGAAGAATAATTAGTGATTCTAATAGGTACCGGGATTAAGACCGGAAAGTATGCTATCAGAACCGGAACAAATAGTTATGTATGCAGATAGCAAGGGGGAGAACACAAATATGTAACTAGCCTGTACGTGATACATAGACATCACAGCCACAGGGTTTAATACAACATTTGGTGACCTTGTTCTTCTATTTAACGTCTAGATCTCATGGTCAAACATGGAGATGCAAGGCATGTTTAAGGTGCTTTGTATTCAAATGAGTAGCAGAACAGAACATCTATATTGGAATAAGGTATAGAGAAGGGGAGCATATAACTATTGAGCTTATTATATTCGAGTAGACTGGTTCCGTATATAATCCACCAAGTGGGCCAAGCTTGAAGGATAAGGGTTCGCAAGAGCTAGTACTCAAGCCACATTAAAAAAAGGGGGGGGGGGGGGGGGGGGTTGGTAACTATTGGCCTCTATCCAATACGCTCCCTAATCAAGTTAGTCCCAATAGCGTTTACAGTGGGTATAACCTTGCTCTATCTCCCATCATGCGGGTAATCATTCTGTACATTTTGGTGTTACTTATAGCACCCAGTGCCCCCAGTGAGTTTAGCACAATGGGAACCCGATGCTTGTTTGGCACGTCAGGGATGCGGGACCAATCTGGAGTATAGCTCTTGCAGAACTCTGCTCTTCACCTCCTAGTAATTACATGTCTAACAGTAACAGGAATGCCCTGTCTCACTAACTTCATGCGTACGTAGGCGCATGCTAACAGGTCAAGTAACATTTTCTATATAACTGGTAGGAACAGGATCTAATACCATCGACCAAGACTATGTCTAATCTGTATCTCATGATATAGATGCCTTAATAGTCTCATGACTTGTGTTATGTGAGTAGCGGAACATAATATTCCTTAATGTGCGGTTAACAGTGAACATTGCGTACAACAAGTACAACTAAATGTTAAACAATGATAACATGATAGGATTACCACTGACGTCCCTCCATGTTACACTAATACTAGACCCGGAGCTGACAGAGGAGACTCAAGGAGGAAAGTCCATGGCTCCGATCAGTTGCTTCGGCGATTTCCCAGACTTGGTGCGGCTGAATCTTTTCCAGGGCTCTGGTTGCGGTAAATTTGGAAGCGCCGTCGGGTAATTCACAGGTAGCCATGTGGGTATATCGATGGGCTGGATGTCGATATGTTCCCATGCTTTATCCAAGTCGTCCGGTGTATGTATGATGATACGTTTCCCATTCTTGTTAATGGAGAGTCCAAAAGGATACATCCAGGTATATGGGATTTTCTTTCCCCTGAGTGCATTAAGCAGGGGTTTCAGTACGCGCCTTTTAGCCAGAGTTGACGGCGCGATGTCCTGATATAAGGCAATTTCAACATCTCCATATGCGATCCGACTCTTGGCACGAGCTGCTTCCATTATCCGTGCGGTGTCTACAAAGGACAGTAGGCCCCAGACCACGTCTCTAGGCCTCTCACTTGGCTTCGGCTGGGGTCTTAACGCCCTATGAATGCGTTCTATGATGATCGACGCAGCCGAGTCAGGATCCAGGATGTCTGCAAAGATCTCCATAGCTACCTTGCGCAGCGATTCAGCTGCCCAGATCTCAGCTAGGCCTTTTATTCGTATATTGCGCCGCCTGCTACGGTTTTCCTGGTCCTCCAACATCGAAAACGCTCGGTTAAGCTCTTCAGCGTGGCCGGTGAGACACTCGGCCACTCCAGTTGCGTGTGATCTTAAATCTTGCGTCGCTTGCTCCAGAGCTTCTACTCTGTTCCCCACCTGGGAGATCTCTGTTTTAATGTCCGCAAGCTCCGATAGGACTGGTTTAAGAGCTTTGTCTAGAGCCTGGCTAAGCACCTTAGTGAGGCAGGATTTAGACACGGGTGCCGGATTCCGCTCTTCCGATATGCCGCCATGCTCACTGTCTTCCCCTGAGTCTTCGGCTTCAGTTTCTTTCATGCGCACCGCCGCCATTTTGGCGCCAGCTCCCGGTGAGTGAGCGCTTCTCTTTTTCAGAAACTTCTGCATGTCTTGCTGACCTTTATGTGATCTAGGGGTATCTGGGGGGTCTAGGCCCCTATCTCTGCCATATTTGACCATTTCTGGCCTGGTCACCGCTTTTAATAAGGCTGTAGATGCTAGTACGAGGAGGAGCAGGTCTTTCACACAGCCATCCACGCCAACGTCCAGGCTCCGCCCCCAATAAATTAGTTTCGGATATCCTCTATTTTTAAACCTACATTTGAGGTCCGATGCTGCGGCCTTAAATTCACCAATCTCAGAACAGTTCCTCCTGGCCCTGAGATACTGTCCCTTCAGGATGCCACTTCTCAGGGCCAGGGGGTGTCCACTCACCCAATGTAGGAGACTATTAGTGGAGGTTTGTTTTCTGAAGAGTTTGGTGGTAATCCTCCTGTCCCTACCTATGGAGATGGTCAGGTCCAGAAATTTAGTCTGGCTCTCTTGTATTTCACATGTAAAGAAAAGGCCGACCACATTGGTATTCAAGATCTCCACAAATTCTAAGAATCCAGTTTTAGTACCATTCCACAGTATGAGTACATCATCCAGATATCTAATCCATAACTGGATACAGGATGTGTATTGATCCATCGTGTCCGTAAACACCACCTCCTTCTCTCACCAGCCCAGGAAGATGTGTTGGTAAATGGTAAAGAGGAAGATGTTTTGTGTCAGAATAAAATTCAAGAGTTGCATTATGAAGGTATTATGGCGGCGACACTGATCACCCCTCTGTTGGAGGAAAGTCCTCACAGCCTCACATCCAAATCATGGGGTATGGAGGTATATAGGGCTTCAACGTCCAAACTTGCCAGCCATATTCCCTCATCACAATAGATACCATCCAGCCACTGTAACACATCCATGGTATCACAGGCATACGATGGCAGGCTCACTACAAATGGACGCAGAATGATGTCCACATACGTGCTGATATTTGCAGTGAGGCTGCCAATACCCGAGACAATGGGTTTGCCCTTCAAGAGGGGGCCTTGTTTATGCAACTTGGGCAGACTATAAAACGTAGCAAGAACAGGGAATTTCGGTAATAAAAAGTCATACTCTGCCTTGCTAATCAGTCTTTCCTCCAATGCATCACTAAGTATTGTCATGAGTTGGGCCTTAAAGGTAGATGTAGGATCAGACCCCAGAATCTTATAGGTCTTTTTATCCTCCAGGAGTCTGAGACACATCATTCCATATTTATCATGGTCCATGACAACAATATTGCCGCCCTTATCCGAGGGCTTAATGACAATATTGCTGTCACTCTCCAACTGCTCCAGAGCGACCCTTTCCTCGTGGTTCATGTTATCATGTCCCATAGATACACCGTCAAGTTTCTGGAGATCACGAGTTACCACCGTTAGGAAAGTGTCGATTGGGGTGTTGTCGTTGAGGGGTGGGAACATTTTTGATGGATTCTTCAGATCTGTATATGGGCCATTACCTATGTTCCTATCCCCCTCCTCCGATAGACCCACCAAAAGGTTCAGATCCTGAAGGATCCAATCATATCTGGTGGCACAGTACCCTACAGATAAAAAAGCTATATAATTTTTTCTCTGTAATATAATTGCAGTTGCCTGCCAGTGTGTGTCAGGCCCACAGAGTGTACTGTGCCCACTGCCCACCACTCATATAGGGTGGCACAGCACCTTGCAGATAAAAAAGCAATATAATTTTTTCTCTGTAATATAATTGCAGTTGCCTGCCAGTGTGTGTCAGGCCCACAGAGTGTATTGCGCCCACTGCCAGTGCCCACCACTCATATCTGGTGGCACAGTACCTTGCAGATGATAAAAGCAATACAATTTTTTCTCTGTAATATAAATGCAGTTGCCTGCCAGTGTGTGTCAGGCCCACAGAGTGTATTGTGCCCACTGCCCACTGCCCACAACTCGTATCTGATGGCACAGTACCTTGTAGATAAAAAAGCAATACAATTGTTTTCTCTGTAATATAATTGCAGTTGCCTGCCAGTGTGTGTCAGGCCCACAGAGTGTATTGTGCCCACTGCCCACAACTTATATCTGATGGCACAGTACCTTGCAGATAAAAAAAGCAATACAATTTTTTCTCTGTAATATAATTGCAGTTGCCTGTCAGTGTGTGTCAGGCCCACAGAGTGTACACTGCCCAATGCCACTCATATCTGGTGGCACAGTACCTTGCACGCATAGTACCACTAATCTAAAAAAAAAATGACAAGCAGAGGCAGGCCATCCTGCAGGGGCCGTCGTGGTCGTGGTGCTGTGATTTCCTTTGGCCCTAAAATAATGCCCAGTGTTCAGAGGCCACGTACCCTGAACTCAAAAAGTTCTGAGGACATAGTTGACTGGCTAACACAGGACACCCAATCTTCTACAGCTTCCACTCAGAACCTTGATGCACCATCCTCCTCCAGCTCAGCTTCGGGCACCTCTAAATTTACCACTCGCCCGCCCGCTGCCACCACCAACACTAGCACCACAGCCGCTTCACTTGATCTGTCAGAGGAGTTATTTACACATCAGTTGGAAGAAATGAGTGATGCGCAACCATTATTGCCAGAGGATGTAGATAACAGGGATATGTCTCAGTCAGGCAGCATTACACACATGGACATACGGTGTGATGATGATCATGTTGTACCCGCTGCTGCTTCCTTTGCTAAGTTGTCAGATACAAGTGAAGTGGTTGATTATGACGATGTGTCCGTGGATGTCACGTGGCTGCCCGCTCGAATAGAAGAAGAACAGGGGGAAAGTTCAGATGGGAAGACAGAGAGGAGGAGGAGACGAGTTACAAGCAGGGAGGGTCGTCGCAAGGAGCTAGTGGCACAGTCAGACAGCATGTATCGGCACCCGGGGTCAGCCAAGCAGCATGCCAATCAACGCATGCTGTTGCCACCACCAGAATGCCGTCATTGCAAAGCTCAGCAGTGTGGCATTTTTTTTGTGTGTCTGCCTCTGATAACAGCGATGCCATTTGCAACCTGTGCCAAAAGAAACTGAGTCGTGGGAAGTCCAACACCCACCTAGGTACAACTGCTTTGCAAAGGCACATGATCTCACATCACAAACGCCTATGGGATCAACACATGATGAGTACAAGCAGTACAGAAACTCAAAGCCACCATCCTCCTCCTGGTCCAGCATCTTCAGCCATGTCAACCACTGCTGTCCTCCTTGCCCCCTCTCAACCACCCGCCACTCCGCCTCTCACATCCTCAGCAGTTCCTGCTTATCTGCCCACAGTCAAGTGTCTGTCAAGGAATTGTTTGAGCGTAAGAAGCCAATTCATAGATTCACCCCCTTGCCCGTCGTCTGACAGCTGGCTTGTCGGAACTCTTAGCCCGCCAGCTTTTACCATACAAGCTGGTGGAGTCTGAGGCCTTCAAAAAATTTGTAGCTATTGGGACACTGCAGTGGAAGGTACCCGGCCGAATTTTTTTTTCACAAAATGCAATCCCCAACCTGTAGTCTATTGTGGAAAAGGAAGTCATGGCATGTCTGGCACACAGTGTTGGGGCAAGGGTCCATCTGACCACTGATATATGGTCTGCAAAGCACGGTCAGGGCAGGTATATCACGTGCACTGTGCATTGGGTAAACCTGCTGACAGCTGCCAAGCATGGAATGCGTGGCTCTGCAGAGGAGTTGGTGACACCACCACGAGTTGCAGGCACGCCTGCTGCCACCTCCTCTACTCCTCCTACTTCATCCTCTTTGCTAACCTCCTTGGCTGAGTCCTCTTCTGCTGCTGTGTCTTGCTCAACATCAAATGCACTCCCCCAGCTCCCCAGGGGCTATTCCACATCCCAGATACGACAGTGTCACACCATCTTGGGGTTGACTTGCCTGAAAGCAGAGAGTCACACTGGACCAGCACTACTGTCCGCCCTGAACACACAGGTGGATCAATGGCTGACTCCGCACCAACTGGAGATCGGCAAAGTGATGTGTGACAACGGAAGCAATTTGTTGGCAGCATTGAATTTGGTCAAGTTGACACATGTGCCATGCATGGCACATGTGTTGAATCTGATTGTACAACGCTTTGTGCATATGAACCCAGGCTTACAGGACGTCCTCAAGCAGGCCAGGAAGGTGTGTGGCCATTTCAGGTGTTCCTACACGGCCATGGTGCACTTTTCAGATATTCAGGCAAAACAACATGCCAGTCAGGCGCTTGATTTGCGACAGCCCGACATGTTGGAATTCAACACTTCTAATGTTCGAATGCCTGCTCCAACAATTAAAAGCCATCAACAAGTATTTGTATGACCTGGGTGCTAGGACAGCCTCTGCAGAGCTGGGTATTTTTTTAACACGTTACTGGACGCTCATGCGCAATGCCTGTAGGCTCATGCGTCCTTTTGAGGAGGTGACAAACCTAGTCAGTCGCACCAAAGGCACCATCAGCAACATCATCCTATTTGTTTTCTTCCTGGAGCATGCCATGCGAAGAGTGCTGGATCAGGCCTTAGATGAGCGTGAAGAGGAAGAGTTGTGGTCACCATCACCACCAGAAACAGCCTTATCAGCAACGCTTGCTGGACCTGCAGCAACGCTGGAAGAGGAGTCTGAGGAAGAGGAGTCAGAGGAGGAATGTGGCTTTGAGGAGGAGGAAGACCAACCACAGCAGGCATCCCAGGGTGCTCGTTGTCACCTATCTGGTACCCATGGTGTTGTACGTGGCTGGGGGGAAGAACAGACCTTCAAATAGATCAGTAAGGACGAGGAACGGGACATGAGTAGCTCGGCATCCAACCTTGTGCAAATGGGGTCTTTCATGCTGTCGTGCCTGTTGAGGGACCCTCGTATTAAAAGGCTGAAGGAGAACGACCTGTACTGGGTGGCCATGCTACTAGACCCCCGGTATAAGCAGAAAGTGCCTGAAATGTTACCGAATTAACGGAAGTCAGAAAGGATGCAGCAGTTCCAAAACTAGTTAAAAAGTATGCTTTACAAGGGCAATGTCACAGCAAAACTAGAATCTAACAGGGGAAGAGGTGAAAGTAATCCTCCTCCTACCACGACCACGGCGGCAAGGACAGGACGCTTTACAGACATGTTGTTGATGGAGGACATGCAGAGCTTTTTAAGTCCTATGCATCGCCACAGCCCTTCGGGGTCCACCCTCAGAGAACGACTCGACCGACAGGTAGCAGACTACCTCTCCTTAACTGCAGATATCGACACTCTGAGGAGCGATGAACCTCTTGACTACTGGGTGTGCAGGCTTGACCTGTGGCCTGAGCTATCCCAATTTGCGATAGAACTTCTGGCCTGCCCCGCTTCAAGTGTCCTGTCAGAAAGGACCTTCAGTGCAGCAGTAGGTATTGTCACTGAGAAGAAAAGTCGCCTAGGTCAAAAAAGTCTAGATTACCTCACCTTTATTAAGATGAATGAGGCATGGATGCCGAAGGGACTGACAGTGGGCGATACATTTGACTACAAAAGGCCTGATGAGATGAGCTGCCTTGGGCTAAAAATGGTCCACACGCTGCTGTATTTAATCTCTGCATGCCGGATGACTTGCGTGACTTCTCCGCCACCAACTAGGGTTCAAGCCGCAATGTTTTAGTGCACTTTCTGCCTGGAAAACATGATTTTTTTCGCCCGCTGCAACAGCAGCGGCTGCAACAATACCTGATTTTTCAGGCATGTCTACATGCCTAATTCTTCTGGCCTCTGGTGCTGCACTGTGGCTGCAAAAAAAAAAAAAAAAAGGCACATACATGTGTCAATTCCCCTTCGTGATCGTTACCTTGTTGTGGTGAAGGGGCTTGCGTATCACAATGAAGTGACCACCTCTATGAGTGTGTTGGCAATGTTGGCACATCCCAGATGATGAGGTCGTTGCTTCATTGTTAACAGACCAAAAGCGATTGGCTGGATAATTTTGCATAGAAAAAGCAATAATTTTCTTTGTGATCATCTAAGGTGATCATTAAAGCCTACTAGGCCAACAATGGGCTCACACTGCAGAATCATTGTGTTCTGGGTCACTTAACTGTCACTGAACTACCTCAGCACGACCATAGGCTTTGAAAAAAAACCATTGCCTGCAATCCCCTAAACGTGCGCACGAGCACAGTCATCACTACACCAAGATTGACGCATAGAGGAATACAATTTATGTCATGAGTGTGTCAACTATTGACAGATTTTTGCGGTTGTCTAAAATCTATTCGATACAAGTCTTCTGATAGGGGATGTAACAGGGATTAAACTGATAAGAATAGTACTACTTAACACACCACTCATATTGGGTGGCACAGTACATTGCATGACGCACGCGCAGTGCCCCAAATTGGAAGTAGGAGGACCAACCAAGCATCTTTTTCCATATCCCGGTTCCTAAAATCTATTCCATAGACCGGCCCCTGATAGGGGATGTAACAGGGATTAAACTGATAGGAATAGTACAACATACCACTCAAATCGGGTAGCACAGTACATTGCACGGCGCAAGCCCAGTGCCCCAAATTGGAAGTAAGAGGACCGACCAAGCATCTTTTTCCATCTCCCGGTTCCTAAAATCTATTCCATACACCGGCCCCTGATAGGGGACGTAACAGGGATTAAACTGATAGGAATAGTACTACTTAACATACCACTCAGACTGGGATTGCACAGTACATTGCACGGCGCACGCGCAGTGCCCAAAATTGGAAGTAAGAGGAACGACCAAGCATCTTTTTCCATCTCCCGGTTCCTAAAATTTATTCCATACACCGACCCCTGATAGGGGACAAAACAGACATTAAACTGGTAAGAACAGATTTTTTTTAATTTAAAAAAAGAGGACAGCCTCTGCGGAGCTGGGTATTTTTTGGCCGAGTTACTGGACGCTCATGCACAATGGCTGTAGGCTCATACGTCCTTTTGCGGAGGTGACAAACCTGGTCAGTCAAACCCAAGGCAACATCATCAACCTCATCCCATATGTGTTTTTTCTGGAGCGTGCCCTGCAAAGAGTGCTGGATCAGGCCGTAGATGAGCATGAAGAGGAAGAGTTGTGGTCACCCTACACCAGAAGCAGCCTTGTCGTCGTCGATTGCTGGACCTGCGGCAACGCAGAGAGAGGAGTCTGAAGAAGAGCAGTCAGAGGAGGAAGGTGGCTTTGAGGAGGTGGAAGACCAACCACAGCAGGCGTCCCAGGGGGCTTGTTGTCACCTTTTGGGGACCCTTGGTGTTGTACAAGGCTGGATGGAGGAAGAGACCTTCAATGACGTCAGTGAGGACAAGGAAGGGACATGGCTAGATTGGTATCCAACCTTGTGCAAATGGGGGGTTTGCGGTTGTGCAAATGGACTGTTTGCGGTTCGTTAAACAGGGAGTTTGGTCTGTCAGAGTTTGGTCTGTCACTGTGAAGCAGGCGTAACCGTTACACTACCTGATCGATACAACATCATACCTGATGTTTTAAAGCACATTATTCAGGTGATTTATGCCCTTTATGGATTAAAACCCAACTCTGCGTCAACTATGTAATTTTCCATGGGAGTTTTGCCATGGATCCCCCTCCGGCATGCCACAGTCCAGGTGTTCGCCCCCTTGATACAACTTTTCTATCACTATTGTGGCCAGAAAGAGTCCCTGTGGGTTTTAAAATTTGCCTGCCTATTGAAGTCTATGGCGGTTCGCTCGTTCGCGAACATTTGCTGAAATTTGCGTTTGCCATTTGCAAACGGAAAATTTTATGTTCGCAACATCTGTAGTTATGACAGATTTGTGCTCCTCACAGTAGTTATGCCCAGATATGTGCCCCCTCACAGTAGTTATGCCCAGATATGTGCCCCTACACAGAAGTTATGCCCAGATATGTGCCCCCACACAGTTGTTATGCCCAGATATGTTCTCCCTCACTGTAGTTATGCCCAGATATGTGCCCCATCACAGTAGATATGCCATATGTGTATCCCCTCACAGTATTTGTATCAGATATGTGCCCCCTAACAGTAGATATGCCAGATATGTGCCCCCTAACAGTAGATATGCCAGATATGTGCCCCTCACAGTATTTATGCCAAATATGTGCCTCCCCCACAGGAGTTATGCCAGATATGTGCCCCAGGGCTGGTGCAAGGGTTTTTGCCGCCCTAGGCAAAAGAAAAGTTTGCGGCCCCCCCCCCCCATGTGACATCACAATGCCCCACCCATATGATCTGACATATTAACTGACGCCAGTGCTGCAGTGCCACCATGTTTACATTAAAAAGCCTGCAGGGACACGCTATAAAGACCACAGCCACTACATTAAGCTGCAGTGGTTCTGGGGACTATTGTGTCCCTTTAATGTGAGGTAAATTAGAGATTAGTGGCAAGAATAATATACTAGATTGCCTCCTTGCAACCAGATGAGGATGATGATGGGCTCTAGCTGCCGTCTGGCTCCACTGGTCTTGTGTAGAACAGGCTCTCCAGAGGCTTTATGTAGCTGTGGTCACAAAAATCTATGTTCTGGGAGAACGGGAAGCAGCTCCATTTTTGGGGCCCTTTACACAGCTCAAGGTCTGGGCTCCAGGGCCTGACGGTGAGTATGCCTATAAGGCCCACCCATAAGTCCACCTACATGTTCCACCCATGAGTTTGTTTACAGTGGGTGAAGTGTGTAGGGGATGTGTTATGTGTTGGTGTACAGAATCTAATGTGTGTGCTTATGGAATGTAGTGTATAGGGATACCAGTGTGTGTAGTGGGTTGCAGTGTGTTTTCGTGCAAGGGATAGAAAGAAGTTTGTGTTTATGTATAAGGCATGTATTGTGTGTTTCTGAATGTGTGTACGGAATGCTTTGTGTGAATCTGTTTGTATGTGTAAGGGCTGCAAGGTGTGTGTCTGTAAGGGGTGCATTGTGTGTAAGGGGTGCAAGGTGTGTATCTGTGTCTGTAAGGGGTGCATTGTGTGTAAGGGGTGCAAGGTGTGTATCTGTGTCTGTAAGGGGTGCATTGTGTGCAAGGGGTGCAAGGTGTGTATCTGTGTCTGTAAGGAGTGCATTGTGTGTAAGGGGTGCAAGGTGTGTATCTGTGTCTGTAAGGGGTGCATTGTGTGTAAGGGCTGCAAGGTGTGTATCTGTGTCTGTAAGGGGTGCATTGTGTGCAAGGGGTGCAAGGTGTGTATCTGTGTCTGTAAGGGGTGCATTGTGTGCAAGGGGTGCAAGGTGTGTATCTGTGTCTGTAAGGAGTGCATTGTGTGTAAGGGGTGCAAGGTGTGTATCTGTGTCTGTAAGGAGTGCATTGTGTGTAAGGGGTGAAAGGTGTGTATCTGTGTCTGTAAGGGGCGCATTGTGTGTAAGGGGTGCAAGGTGTGTATCTGTGTCTATAAGGGGTGCATTGTGTGTAAGGGGTGCAAGGTGTGTATCTGTGTCTATAAGGGGTGCATTGTGTGTAAGGGGTGCAAGGTGTGTATCTGTGTCTGTAAGGGGTGCATTGTGTGTAAGGGGTGCAAGGTGTGTATCTGTGTCTGTAAGGGGTGCATTGTGTGTAAGGGGTGCAAGGTGTGTATCTGTGTCTGTAAGGGGTGCATTGTCTGTAAGGGGTGCATTGTCTGTAAGGGGTGCATTGTGTCACGGCCTATGGTGTGCTTAGTGACACTTTCCTTCACTTGTGGTTGCCGTGGCAACATGTGGTGTTGTGTGCATGTGGTGGCAGTGTCTCGGCCTTCTGGCTGATTCCCAGGACATGTTTGCTACGCATGCCGTTGCCCGCGGTAACAGGTGGAGTGTGTGCTTGTTTGTGCTTTTCCCCTTTAAGTAGCTTTCATCCCTTGTCGGGTATTGGAAGGGTTAATTCCCTTCCTAGTGTGTGAACACTGGGTGTGTTTCTGTGTGGTTGTGGCTACTTGGAGCTATTTAGCTCCTGCTGGATGGCAGAAGCTGAGGGGTACTTCATCCATGTGGTTTGCTGCAGTCATCCTCTTGATATTATTCCAACTGTCAACTGAGGGCCACCCTTGTGGTCATAAGTTATGTTAGACATTATTGTTCTTGTATTATTATATGTCTAGTGGTGTCTTTATCTTTATTGCAGCTTATGGTCCTGGGTTCCTGTGTGATGTGTGGTGTGGGCTGTGTCCGTTTGTGTTCTTGTGGACAGCAGCACTCGTGCATGGGTTCCAGGCTGTGTGTCTGTGGCAGGTACGTGTGATACTTGTCTACTTACCTGCCATTGCCATATGCTGTACATGTTCTCTTTTCCTTTCAGCTTGGCCAGTGAGACTCCGGTTCCTCCATGATGTGGAGAAACAAGTCGTCTTACTCTGCTCCTAGTCGAGGGCCACCCTGAGGGCTAGTAGGGATCTTAGGTTCCTGAGTATGAGCCCTCCTACCATCAGGGTTGGCTCATATGGCTAGGAGACAGGGTCAGAATTAGGGATGTGATAGGAGGTGACCTGCTCCCTGATTCCTGTCCTGGCCTAGCAGCTATCGTTCATATTGACATCCCATGGATTAGAGTTACCCTCACTCTGATTCGTGACACATTGTGTGTAAGTGCTGCAAGGTGTGTGTCTGTGTCTGTAAGGGGTGCATTGTGTGTAAGGGGTGCAAGGTGTGTGTCTGTGTCTGTAAGGGGTGCATTGTCTGTAAGGGATACATTGTGTGTTTCTGTGTATGTGTGCAAGGGGTGCATTGTGATGGATATCAATCTTCCCCCTCGTCACTCTCATGTCTTAGCAGACAGTGGTGGACCACTCAGCGCTGTCCCGCTATAGCCGGCGATTGGCTGAGCGGACTCCACACAGATTGGCACTGTAAGGCCTCTGGCACATGAGCGTGTGCGCCCCATGGTCGTGCTGCGGCACGCATTTTTGGGGCCGCAATGCACGAACACCATCCGTGGGGCAGCCGCAGTGGATTGTGGACCCATTCACTTGAATGGGTCCGCAATCCGGCTGTTCCACAAAAAGATAGGACATGTTCTATCTTTTTGCGGAACGGAAGTATGGGACGAAACCCCACAGAAGCACTCCGTAGTGCTTCCGTAGGTTTCCGTTCCACACCATTCTGCATCTCCAGATTTGCGAACCCATTGAAGTGAATGGGTCCGCATCCGTGATGTGAAATGCACACGGAACGGTGCCCGTGTATTGTGTATCCACAAAAGCGGTCTGCAATACGGCCACGGAGCGCACACGTTCGTGTGCAATAAGCCTAAGATTCATGAAGTCACTATAAACACATAATGCAAGCAAGATGCAGCGCGTCCGAGCCTCCGCTACATAGCGCACAAACATACAGCACAGCCGGTTCCTACAGCCCTGACACAGCCTTTTAAAGCTGTTGATACTTTTTGGCTGGCTAGGGTTGAGAATTTATATGCGATTATTTGTGATCAATGATAGAAAACTGTTTGATCTCTCAGGTTGGATTTTTTTCAGGCATTGTCAGTATGGCAGGACTGCTGAATGTGGCTGATCATTTGATTATATAATTCTGCCTCTAGCCTGAGCATTTTTGATGCTGCTATTGAAGTATTTTCATTAGAAGCAGCATCAGTGTGTGGCTACTAGATGTCCTCACTCAGGCTCAGCCTCCTACCTGCCACACAACCCTGAACAGCCGGATGACAGCTCTGCACAAGCAGCAGCTACCATGCTAAAGGACCTTCCGTGTTGTCATGATCATGTGATCAGTCACATGTATGGGAGGAGTCAGGCTCCGGGCAATGTCTGTGCTGGAGCCTGCTGTTGGGGGCGGGGCGGGGCCGGGCTCCTCTCTCTGTCAGTCACTCTGTGTAATATACTGCACCAGCCAAGCAGCCTCCTCGCAGTTGGCATGGCCGGCCGTGCGGCAGTCAAGGCTACCGGCCGAACGGGAATTTTCCCAGTATCCCGGTAGGCCAGTCCGGCCCTGGGCCCTATTTATGACCGCCTCACACTGCTGACCAGGCGATTAATAGTTTCTGCTTGGAGTTGCTATAGCCTGTGTGTCTTGGATCTCCTGCTTCTCCATACATCTCAAAGCTAAGTACTTGTTACCTTCGCTGTATGTTGTTATCTGGTGTGTGTTGTTTCTAGGCCTCAGGGAGACGCGGGTTCCTTCATCGGGGAAGAATCCAACTGTCTCATCCCCGCCTACCTATCCTAGGGCTCGTCTGTTTTAGCAGGGCTTTAGGTATACGGCGTATGAGTATTTCCACCATCAGGATCTGCTCATACTGGCAGGAGTTAAGGAAAGGCCTAGGGATTACTAGGAGGTCATCGTCCCTCTTCCTTAGCTTTTGAAGCCTAGATTGTCGTCTATTCGTTGTGGTGTGTATTTGGTGTTTTCCCTTACCCTTATCTGTGACAATTAATTTCTGAGCCAGCCTAATTGTATGCTATATTATTATTCATGGGACACCTTAGACGTTTGTTTTGTGTCATTAGATTACAGATATAATATTTTAAAAAAAGCAATGAATATTTAAATAAAGAGTCCAAATTATGAAAAACATTTTTTTTATCATTTTTTTCTGTTACAAAAGATTTCAAGACAAAATATTTCTAAAACCATATGTTTTTACTGTGGAAATGGACACTTTTGTATAATTTATCTACTGGCTGGGCCCACCACAAAACTGGAGCGCATTTTGGATTTTGGCAGCCTATTTTTCTATTGCTGATTCTGTGGCACCATACCACCAGAACAAGTGTTGTACAGGGACAAAACATTAGAAACTCCTTCAAGGTGACTTTTATATGTTTTAAGTTTAAGTTTTTAGTTTTTTTTTTATCATTTTTAAATCAAATTTAAAAAAAGTGTTTGAACATTTTACATAATATATATAGCTAAAAATTACCTACACTTTAAAATTTGGAAGAAAAAAAGATACGCATTTATATATTTAACACAAACAATGTCTGCTATACTATTACTATTCTCTATATTTATACTATTCTTTATTCCATTTTTTTACATTGTTATTAATTTATATTTTTAACTATTATTTTTATTATTTTTATATTTTTTTCTGAAATCTGAAAAAAGTGAAATTAGCCCTTCCGGCCACAGTCAGGGCAGCCTGCAGGCTCACAATTACTTTAACTACCAACAGGGGGCACTCTGACATCGAGAAGAGCACGCCACTGATGGCTTTTTGACTTCACACTGCGATGGATCGCTGTACACCTGCCGGGGCTCTGGGATACTTACTGTGACCGGAGATGTCTAATGACAGCACAGCCACAGAGATCTACAACCCCATGGAGCGCTGACAGATCTCAATGTGACCTGACACTTTCATACGTCGGGCTACATGTAAGAGCTTACAGCCACAACGCAAATAGTATGGCGGGAAACAAAAGGTTAATGTATGCTGGTTGGTGTTTGATACCTTTGTATTTAGTCTGTATTTGTATGGCCTGAAAAAGTCTTATATGAAAGGGGTATTCCACATAGAGAAAGTGATCCCCTTTAAGTGGAGATGTCGCTATGCTTCATATATGTCTGTAACCTGAAGCTAGAAGAAATCGGACCTGCTGGCGTCACTCTTCTATGTAATATTCGGAGAACCGCTGGTGCTGTCTCCATTTACTTCTTATGATGGTGACATCACTTTCTGTAGTCCACCCTTCTAGGTCTCCTCATCACTATTATCACATTTGTGCATTTTCTCTTTTCCATCAGGTCCCGGTATCCCGCTGCTCAGACCCGTGTCTACCTGGAAGCCGGAAAATGGCGAGACCAACAATTCACACCTGCTGCTATGACTGCGTCCCATGTTCAGAAGGAGAGATATCCCAAATAACCAGTATGTGGTAGTATGAGTTGTAGTACTTTGTTACCAGTGGTGGTGATCAGAGATGAGCGAATCAAAGTGGAATTCAATGCAAATTTCAGGAATTATTAAATTCGCACCAAATTCAAATTTCCCCATGCTTTGTGATTTTTTTCCTAAAATGGCTGCTGCACATTAGGACATGGAGCAAGGGTCTCTGGGAACAAGGGATCACCCACAATGCCATGCATGCAGCCAATCAGCAGCCAGCCAGCCCTGTGATGTCACAGCCCTAGAAATAGCCTCAGCTATCTTGGATTCTGACATTTTCCAGTGTACTTAGTGCAGGGCGAGACGTCAGCAGCAGTGATGGCCAGTTCGCAGTGTTCGCCAGCGAACACATGCGGGCTGCCATCTTAACTGACAAGTCCGGCGATGCACAGGTAAGTCCTTACCTGTGCCTGTGTCGGGAGCCGGTCTGAAACAAATGCGGTCACAGGGAGCAGGCAGTTCCGAGAACAGCACAATGAAGGCCCCCCGCTGCTGTTCTTGCAACCCCCTGCTCCCGGTGACCGCATTTATTTCAGACCGCTTTGCGCACAGGCGCAGGTAAGGACTTACCTGTGCATCGCCGGACTTGTGAGTTAAGATGGCAGCCGCATGTGTTCTCAGGTGAACACAGCGAACTGGCCATCACTGGTCAGCAGGCGCTAGGGACAGTGCTAGGAAAGACATGAAACTTATGTTTTTCTCAATAGAAGTTCAGGGGAAGAGCATTAGAAGTGTATGGAAAGGATAGGGAGGAATCATTCCACAGTATTGAAGCAGAACAGGGTTCAGTCGGGGAGGTTACAGCCCGGGGAACAGGAACAATCCTATTACACCTTGCTGCACTGACTGCGGAGCCACATTGGTGTTATACTGCTGCTTTTAGGTTTGCACTATATGATACCTCTGTAATTCCAGCAAACAGTTATTGTTATTGGGGTCTTATTAACCCTTGTGCAGTGCAGTTTTTTAATATATATATATATATATATATATATATGGTATATGTTCTAAAGCCCTTTTTGGCGTGTATTAGTCGCAAAAAATATATATTGTTTGCCGTTCACGGCCGTAGTTATATGTTCTAAAGCCTTTTTTTGGCATGTATTAGTTGGGAAAAAGAAAAGGGTTTATTAGCCGTTGTGTGGTGAAGTGAGAAAATTACAGCCCTTTTTGTCGTGTATTAATTTCCTTTTTATTTACTTATTTGATCTAACAGTATGTCAGACAGAGGAGTGACAGGCCCTGCACAGGGGAGGGGCACAGGCCTAAATGTTTTGGGCGCAGGTACAGGTCACATCAGAGTAAGGAGGCGTAGCAGCAGGGTTCCTTTTTTTTTTTTGGTGGGGGGGCTTTGAGGGGTGGGAGTGTCACGACCATGGTCATGGTCGTGACTCCTGAACCGCAGGCTGTTGCCTGCGGTTTGGTTTGGTTGTTCAACCACAGGTGAGGGCCGCTAGTTTGTTGCCTCACTTGTTGTTGCCGCGGGCAACAAATTGTTATTTTGTGTGTGGCAGTATAGCAGCCTGAGCTGGTGCTAGGCAGCTTGCTGCAATGTGCATGCGGTTGCACCTGGCAACCTGTCTTTGTTAGATGTGTCTTTTGTATGTCTGGTGTGCACAGGGTTTTAGTTATGTGTGCACTTTCTCCTTTAAGTGGCTGTCTTCCGTTCCCTGGTGTGAGAAGGGTTAATTCCCTTTTGTGTGTGTGGACACTGGGTGGTCTGTGTTGGTGTGGCTACTTGGGCCTATATAGCCTCTGATGAGAGCAGTAGTCAGAGGGGTACTTCAGCCATGGTCTGCTGGAGGCGTCCTTCTACTTTATACCATCTGCCAGTGAGGGCCACCCTTGTGGTCATAAATGTTTTATGTGATGTTTAGTTGAGGTTGTTTTTCTTTTCATATTTTATGCACCTATGGATCTGGGTTCCTGTGTGTTTGTGTGTGTGCTGTGTCCATTTATGTTTGGGTGTGGACACTAGTTTGTATTGCACGGGATCCAGTCAGTGTGTCTGTGGCAGGTAGGTGTTGAAGTTCTTTTCATCCTCCTGCCATATCCATAGGCTGTTCATATTCCTATCCCCTTGCAGCTTGGCCACTTTAGACTCCTGTTTCTCCGTGTCCAGGAGAAACGGGCTGTCTACCCAGCTCCTAGCTCAGGGATCTGCGGAGGGTGAGTAGGGATCTGAGGTTCCTGAACATGAGCCTTCCTACCTTCAAGGTCGGCTCATGTAGATAGGAGTCAGGGTCAGATTAGGGAAGCTCTAGGAGGTGACCTGCTCCCTAATTCTGTGGTCCTGGCCAAGTAGCGACCTACCATCTTCTGGCATCGCACGCTGAGGGTTCTCCCCATCCTCAGCCCTGACAGTATGACCACAATGGCTCCTCACGTGGCGTAACCTTCGGAAGAGGGTGCAGCATGCATCACCATA
This sequence comes from Bufo gargarizans, assembly GCF_014858855.1. Lineage (NCBI taxonomy): Eukaryota > Metazoa > Chordata > Amphibia > Anura > Bufonidae > Bufo > Bufo gargarizans. The sequence goes on from NC_058080.1 coordinate 33,240,670, forward strand.
CATTTGTGGGGTGCATGCGCGTTCTCTGGAGGGAGAACGTTTTGGGGGTTTCGCCGCTGACGGCACGGTGAGTGGCTTTTCCCCACCATTCCTTCACCGTTGTCTGTCTTGGCGTCCCCTTACTTTTATTCCTTCTCTGTTGTTTGTTTGGTGTGCGGTTGCACACCTTCGAAAGAGGGTGCAGCATGCATCGCCATCTTTCTTTGTGGTGCATGCGCGTTCTCCGGAGGGAGAGCGTTTTGGGGATCACCGTTAATGGCGCGGTTGGTGGCCTATTCCCCGCCACCTTACCTTCCATGTCCGTGTTGGTGATCCCACGTCCCTCTCCATGTTCCTCTCTCTAGTCGGCTGCTGGTAGCATTCCGTTAGTGTTCCGGCTGTGTGCTGGTTAGGAGTGTCTGCTGGCAGCGACTGGAGTGGGGACGTGAGTGGAGAGTGGACGCAGTGTCAGTGCTCTCTCCCCGGGCTGTTTCTTTGCTGGTCTCCGATTCCTGTGTGTTGCTCCGAAGCCTGGCAGTTGGCTCCTGGTTCCTGTGTGTTGCTCCAGGGGCCGGCAGCAGTCCTGGGGAGATGCGCATGTTATGACACTGATTCCCCTTATTTTCCCCTTCTCCTATCCCCTTGTTGAGTCTCTCACCAGTTTTCCTTTTTTTTTTTGGTGGGGGGGCTTTGAGGGGTGGGAGTGTCACGACCATGGTCATGACTCCTAAACCGCAGGCTGTTGCCTGCGGTTTGGTTTGGTTGTTCAACCACAGGTGAGGGCCGCTAGTTTGTTGCCTCACTTGTGGTTGCCGCGGGCAACAAATTGTTATTTTGTGTGTGGCAGTATAGCAGCCTGAGCTGGTGCTAGGCAGCTTGCTGCAATGTGCATGCGGTTGCACCTGGCAACCTGTCTTTGTTAGATGTGTCTTTTGTATGTCTGGTGTGCACAGGGTTTTAGTTATGTGTGCACTTTCTCCTTCCCTGGTGTGAGAAGGGTTAATTCCCTTTTGTGTGTGTGGACACTGGGTGGTCTGTGTTGGTGTGGCTACTTGGGCCTATATAGCCTCTGATGAGAGCAGTAGTCAGAGGGGTACTTCAGCCATGGTCTACTGGAGGCGTCCTTCTACTTTATACCATCTGCCAGTGAGGGCCACCCTTGTGGTCATAAATGTTTTATGTGATGTTTAGTTGAGGTTGTTTTCCTTTTCATATTTTATGCACCTATGGATCTGGGTTCCTGTGTGTTTGTGTGTGTGCTGTGTCCATTTATGTTTGGGTGTGGACACTAGTTTGTATTGCACGGGATCCAGTCAGTGTGTCTGTGGCAGGTAGGTGTTGAAGTTCTTTTCATCCTCCTGCCATATCCATAGGCTGTTCATATTCCTATCCTCTTGCAGCTTGGCCACTTTAGACTCCTGTTTCTCCGCGTCCAGGAGGAACGGGCTGTCTACCCAGCTCCTAGCTCAGGGATCTGCGGAGGGTGAGTAGGGATCTGAGGTTCCTGAGCATGAACCCTCCTACCTTCAAGGTCGGCTTATGTAGCTAAGAGTCAGGGTCAGATTAGGGAAGCTCTAGGAAGTGACCTGCTCCCTAATTCTGTGGTCCTGGCCAAGTAGCGACCTACCATCTTCTGGCATCACACGCTGAGGGTTCTCCCCATCCTCAGCCGTGACAAGATGTTAATGAGCCTCAGCTCTTGTCCTCCCATGAGCACATCCAGGATCAGGCACCTTCCCATTTCTAGTTTGATTACTTTCCTGTATTCCACTCTTCCAGCGGTTTTAAAAAGTACCGCTACCCGGCTACGTGGCTCGGCCGCAAGAGACCAGAAGGATGGACCATGCCTCCACTCTCTCTTTGCTTTCTCCAATAACTCCGTGGAGGTCAACCAGGTCTCTTGCAAAAATAAAATATCAGCATCAAGCTAGCTGAAAAAATCAAAGGCCACATAACAAGCCATATCTGACTTAATGCTAGCAACATTAATGCTTGCTAGAGTCAACAGGGTGAGTTCCGCCATCATAAGTGATTGAACTAGATAGCTTTCTTCTTAACCCCACTGCCACCCTCACCATCACAACTATCTGACTCCCCACTTTCTTTCTGCCTTTTCAGGCATTGGGAGACATCCATATCACAGTTCTTTGCCCACAGGATCTGACTTGACCCCCCTTCCAGAAGGTTTCCCCTCTGAAGGTCAGGTCCCGGCAACCCGCGAGGAGGCCTTCTCACCCACCGGCACTGCATCCCTCATCCCCCCCCCTTAGCCAAGCCAGCCTCGGAGGTATCACTTAGAATGCCATACCGGTTGGAGTCCTCCACAAGAGTCCTCCTTGGTATCTGGTCATGGGAGAGTGGGATGGATGGATCCCACTCAAATAGAGGCCTTCCTGCCCTCTCTCTTACTGTTTCTCTTCTTACCCTGCTTGTTCCTCCTCCTCACCAACCATTCACTGTCCTCCTCATCCACACTATCCCCACCTGAGGAGAAAGAGACAGCAGAGAGGTCAGCCTCTTCGGGATGAACTCCGGGGTTCCCATCATCATCACTGTCATCTTGGCCTCTACTGGCCGGATTCTCAACTAGGGTACCAGTTGTGAGATTAGCTGCCTCCTGCTCCCTCTGTTTGCGGCGTTGTTCCTGCCGCCTGGCCCTAGCTGCCATAATTTTTTTTACCTTATCGGAATCCTTTTTGCTTCCTCCAGTGCTGGGATCCCCGGCACCTATCCCCTCATTAGTCTGCCCAGTCCCGGCAGCAGACTCTTCACCAACCTCAGGGCCATCCTTGCGACTAGTATCTGCCTGGTTCTGAGCCTGTCCCTGGGCCTGGTTGGCAAAGGCAAGCGGACAGCGACTAAACAAGTGACCCAGGTCTCCACACAGGTTACACCTGATCCTCCGAGAGGTTGCGGCAAGATGGTCACTCCCTCCACACCTCACGCACCTCTGGGTCTTACACTGTGCACTGAAGTGTGTGGGGTCGCCGCACCTGTGGAAGACCTTTTGCTGCCCCTGGTAAAAAAACATTATCTGATCCCTCCCTATAAAGGCCGAGGAGGGGATATGGGTAACATCATGTTAAAGGTCCAGGCCCCTGACCAAATACTATGCTCGTCCAGGACCTTGGCTGGGTAGCCCACTTCACCATAGCGACTAAGCCAGGTCGCTATGTCTACACTAGAAAGAGACTCATTGCAAGTTAACACAGTCACTTTCTTCACCTTGTTCTGGCGGGTGATGGCCTGGACAGCAAAACCCTGCCACTCCAGGGTGCTCTTTGTCAGCTCATATCTGAACCAGAAGAGCTCAAGCCCCTTCTGGCCGGACAAAGCTGACATCAAAGAACTTGGTCCCGTAGGGATGGATGAGGGCATAGATGTCTTTCGCCTCAAAACCCATCTGCGGGAAAAAGCTCCACAACAGTCTTCCTGGAAGGTGTCGCTTCCGTACCTTTCCAAAACAGACAGGCCACATTGCTACGGCCCCCCAGGCTGAGGGGTGAGTCCAGACGGGCTCACCCCCCTTTTCCTCTCGGAAGGCTCTCAGCCCGTGTCTCTCCGTCCAGAAAGACAGGTCAACCGATTTACTCTCTACTTGTATGGAGGTCTCTGCACCACCCTCTTTCAAGGCCCCCAAGAGGTGCCGTTGCAAGTTACGCTTGCATCCACACTTGGTCCTGCATTACTGATTCCATTCTCCCCTTCTTTCATATCTCTTTTTGCATAGTTCACTCCACATTTCACCACATGCTTATCGCTTTTTCCCCGGGAACCACCACTCACTCCCCCTAGACTGGCCGGGTTTTCCCCACTTCTACCCTTGTGTCTGTGAAGGTTCTCATTTATCCAGGTCATGGTATATATCTGTAAAGAATAAATCAAGGCAACTGGACGTACTGTAGATTTCTTGAAAATGTTTCACTCGTTCTTCCAACTAGCTTTCTCAATCACTCAGAATTGAGAAAGCTCGTTGGAAGAACGAGTGAAACGTTTTCAAGAAATCTACAGTACGTCCAGTTGCCTTGATTTATTCTTTACAGATACACTTCTACCCTTAATCACCACTGTATTCTATACTGGCTCCATCACTTTTCCATCACTTTTTTTTTTTTATCTTTCCTTGCTATTGTCTCTCCTGACCTCTCCACCCCCTCTACCGCAGAAGGAGCCACCTTGTCCGACCTTTTCGCAACCTTGTCTGCCCTGACCTCGTCAGTCTTTACCTTGTCTGCAGCCAAACTCTCCTGCTCTGTACAACCTAGCTCCACATCAGGAGCTAGGCTGGGCTCAGCAGCGGGTTTTGAAGTGTTTAAAGGGCCATACACCAACACCTTTCTCTTCATAACTTGGGTTCTATTTTTTTTCCTTTTACTTTCTCCTCTTCAGGTATCTCCTCATTTCCAAAATAGAGCCTACCTACCGGGGATTCCAGCTACCTGATGCTTTGCAATATCAATCCACCACCAGACTCACTTTCATCCCCGGAGGCTGCTCCTAAACTCCAAGAAGGGTCCCCCTGCCCTGTCATTTTTTTCTATGGCCAGTTTCTTCTCTTCCAGGATCATTATCTCCTCCTCTAGTTTATCCAGCTTAGAGGAGAGAAATTTTTTTATTTTATTTTTTTTAACGTTTAGGCAATAAGCCCTCCTGTATAGAGTTGAGCGGACACCTGGATGTTCAGGTTAGATAAGTTCGGCCGAACTTCCCGGAAATGTTCGGGTTCGGGATCCGAACCCGATCCGAACTTCGTCCCGAACCCCATTGTAGTCAATGGGGACCCGAACTTTTCGGCACTAAAAAGGCTGTAAAACAGCCCAGGAAAGGGCTAGAGGGCTGCAAAAGGCAGCAACATGTAGGTACATCCCATGCAAACAAATGTGGATAGGGAAAAGAATAAAAATAAAATAAATAAAAATTAACCAATATCAATTGGAGAGAGGTCCCATAGCAGAGAATCTGGCTTCACGTCACCCACCACTGGAACAGTCCATTCTCAGATATTTAGGCACCGGCACCCAGGCAGAGGAGAGAGGACCCGTAACAGAGAATCTGGCTTCATGTCAGCAGAGAATCAATCTGCATGTCATAGCAGAGAATCAGGCTTCACGTCAGCCACCACTGCAACAGTCCATTGGCATATATTTAGGCCCAGCACCCAGGCAGAGGAGAGAGGTCCCGTAACAGAGAATCTATCTTCATGTCAGCAGAGAATCAGTCTGCATGTCATAGCAAAGAATCAGGCTTCACGTCACCCAACATTGGAACAGTCCATTGGCATATATTTAAGCCCAGGCACCCAGGCAGAGGAGAGAGGTCCCGTAACAGAGAATCTGGCTTCATGTCAGCAGAGAATTAATCTGCATGTCATAGCAGAGAATCAGGCTTCACGTCACCCAACATTGGAACAGTCCATTGTCATATATTTAGGCCCAGCACCCAGACAGAGGAGAGGTTCATTCAACTTTGGGTAGCCTCGCAATATAATGGTAAAATGAAAATAAAAATAGGATTGAATGAGGAAGTGCCCTGGAGTACAATAATATATGGTTAAGGGGAGGTAGTTAATGTCTAATCTACACAAGGGATGGACAGGTCCTGTGGGATCCATGCCTGGTTCATTTTTATGAACGTCAGCTTGTCCACATTGGCTGTAGACAGGCGGCTGCGTTTGTCTGTTATGACGCCCCCTGCCGTGCTGAATACACGTTCAGACAAAACGCTGGCCGCCGGGCAGGCCAGCACCTCCAAGGCATAAAAGGCTAGCTCTGGCCACGTGGACAATTTGGAGACCCAGAAGTTGAATGGGGCCGAACCATCAGTCAGTACGTGGAGGTGTGTGCACACGTACTGTTCCACCATGTTAGTGAAATGTTGCCTCCTGCTAACACGTTGCGTATCAGGTGGTGGTGCAGTTAGCTGTGGCGTGTTGACAAAACTTTTCCACATCTCTGCCATGCTAACCCTGCCCTCAGAGGAGCTGGCCGTGACACAGCTGCCTTGGCGACCTCTTGCTCCTCCTCTGCCTTGGCCTTGGGCTTCCACTTGTTCCCCTGTGACATTTGGGAATGCTCTCAGTAGCGCGTCTACCAACGTGCGCTTGTACTCGCGCATCTTCCTATCACGCTCCAGTGCAGGAAGTAAGGTGGGCACATTGTCTTTGTACCGTGGATCCAGCAGGGTGGCAACCCAGTAGTCCGCACACGTTAAAATGTGGGCAACTCTGCTGTCGTTGCGCAGGCACTGCAGCATGTAGTCGCTCATGTGTGCCAGGCTGCCCAGGGGTAAGGACAAGCTGTCCTCTGTGGGAGGCGTATCGTCATCGTCCTGCCTTTCCCCCCAGCCACGCACCAGTGATGGGCCCGAGCTGCGTTGGGTGCCACCCCGCTGTGACCATGCTTCATCCTCATCCTCCTCATCCTCGTCCTCCAGTAGTGGGCCCTGGCTGGCCACATTTGTACCTGGCCTCTGCTGTTGCAAAAAACCTCCCTCTGAGTCACTTCGAAGAGACTGGCCTGAAAGTTCTAAAAATGACCCCTTTTCCTCCTCCTCCTCCTCCTGGGCCACCTCCTCTTCCATCATCACCCTAAGTGTTTTCTCAAGGAGACATAGAAGTGGTATTGTAACGCTGATAACGGCGTCATCGCCACTGGCCATGTTGGTGGAGTACTCGAAACAGGGCACACAGGTCTCGCATGGAGGCCAAGTCATTGGTGGTGAAGTGGTGCTGTTCCGTAGTGCGACTGACCAGTGCGTGCTGCAGCTGAAACTCCTCTATGGCCTGCTGCTGCTCGCACAGTCTGTCCAGCATGTGCAAGGTGGAGTTCCACCTGGTGGGCACGTCGCATATGAGGCGGTGAGCGGGAAGGCCGAAGTTACGCTGTAGCGCAGACAGGCGAGCAGCGGCAGGATGTGAACGCCGGAAGCGCGAACAGACGGCCCGCACTTTATGCAGCAGCTCTGACATGTCGGGGTAGTTGTGAATGAACTTCTGCACCACCAAATTCAGCACATGCGCCAAGCAAGGGATGTGCGTCAAACCGGCTAGTCCCAGAGCTGCAACGAGATTTCGCCCATTATCGCACACCACCAGGCCGGGCTTGAGGCTCACCGGCAGCAACCACTCGTCGGTCTGTTGTTCTATACCCCGCCACAACGCCTGTGTGGTGTGGGGCCTGTCCCCCAAACATATGAGTTTCAGAATGGCCTGCTGACGTTTACCCCGGGCTGTGCTGAAGTTGGTGGTGAATTTGTGTGGCTGACTGGATGAGCAGGTGGAAGAAGAGGAGGAGGAAGCTGAGTAGGAGGAGGTGGCAACAGGAGGCAAAGAATGTTGCCCTGCGATCCTTGGCGGCGGAAGGACGTGCGCCAAACAGCTCTCCGCCTGGGGCCCAGCTGCCACTATATTTACCCAGTGTGCAGTTAGGGAAGTATAGCGTCCCTGGCCGTGCTTACTGGTCCACGTATCTGTGGTTAGGTGGAGCTTGCCACAGATGGCGTTGCTCAGTGCACACTTGATTTTATCGGATACTTGGTTGTGCAGGGAAGGCACGGCTCTCTTGGAGAAGTAGTGCCGGCTAGGAACAACATACTGTGGGACAGCAAGCGACATGAGCTGTTTGAAGCTGTCTGTGTCCACCAGCCTAAATGACAGCATTTCATAGGCCAGTAGTTTAGAAATGCTGGCATTCAGGGCCAGGGATCGAGGGTGGCTAGGTGGGAATTTACGCTTTCTCTCAAATGTTTGTGAGATGGAGAGCTGAACGCTGCCGTGTGACATGGTTGAGATGCTTGGTGACGGAGGTGGTGGTGTTGGTGGTACATCCCCTGTTTGCTGGGCGGCAGGTGCCAACGTTCCTCCATAGGCGGAGGAAGAGGCCGAGGCGGCAGCAGCAGAAGAGGCCGAGGCGGCAGCAGCAGAAGAGGCAGAGGCGGCAGCAGCAGAAGAGGTAGCAGGGGGAGCCTGAGTGACTTCCTTGTTTTTAAGGTGTTTACTCCACTGCAGTTCATGCTTTGCATGCAGGTGCCTGGTCATGCAGGTTGTGCTAAGGTTCAGAACGTTAATGCCTCGCTTCAGGCTCTGATGGCACAGCGTGCAAACCACTCGGGTCTTGTCGTCAGCACATTGTTTGAAGAAGTGCCATGCCAGGGAACTCCTTGAAGCTGCCTTTGGGGTGCTCGGTCCCAGATGGCGGCGGTCAGTAGCAGGCGGAGTCTCTTGGCGACCGGTGTTCTGCTTTTGCCCACTGCTCCCTCTTTTGCTACGCTGTTGGCTCGGTCTCACCACTGCCTCTTCCTCCGAACTGTGAAAGTCAGTGGCACGACCTTCATTCCATGTGGGGTCTAGGACCTCATCGTCCCCTGCATCGTCTTCCACCCAGTCTTGATCCCTGACCTCCGGTTCAGTCTGCTCACTGCAGAAAGACGCAGCAGTTGGCACCTGTGTTTCGTCATCATCAGAGACTTGCTGAGGTGGTATTCCCATGTCCTCATCATCAGGAAACATAAGTGGTTGTGCGTCAGTGCATTCTATGTCTTCCACCGCTGGGGAAGGGCTAGGTGGATGCCCTTGGGAAACCCTGCCAGCAGAGTCTTCAAACAGCATAAGAGACTGCTGCATAACTTGAGGCTCAGACAGTTTCCCTGGTATGCATGGGGGTGATGTGACAGACTGATGGGGTTGGTTTTCAGGCGCCATCTGTGCGCTTTCTGCAGAAGACTGGGTGGGAGATAATGTGAACGTGCTGGATCCACTGTCGGCCACCCAATTGACTAATGCCTGTACCTGCTCAGGCCTTACCATCCTTTGAACGGCATTGGGCCCCACCATATATCGCTGTAAATACTGGCGGCTACTGGGACCTGAGGTAGTTGGTACACTAGGACGTGTGGATGTGGCAGAACGGCCACGTCCTCTCACAGCACCAGAGGGTCCACTAACACCACCACGACCATGTCCGCGTCCGCGTCCCTTACTAGATGTTTTCCTCATTGTTATCGTTCACCACAACAACAAAAATATTATTTGGCCCAATGTATTGAATTCAAATTCAGGCCTTTTTTTACAGACACCTAACACTATCTGGCATCTATTTAGGTACCGTATTACACTAATACAGGCACAGCAGTAACCACAGATTTAGCTGACTATGAATTTGAGGCGTAGTTTTTAGGCGCTGGGTGACAGGTATATATTTTACGGACAGAATTAGACTGGGATATGCACAGTAGCGTGTGTGTGAAGTTATTGAGAATGACCCTATCAGCACCTTGAATCTAATATACCCTTTTAGGGATAGATTTCAAATAGCTCTGATACAGCAGAAACCACTAAATTAGGAAATTGCTAAATTGGGAATTGTATTTCAACCCAGAACAAAAAATGTGCTTTGACAGACACTAAATAACTTGACCAGCCACACCAGTAACCACAGATTTAGATGGATGTAAATTTGAGGCTTATTATTTAGGCGCTGGGTGACAGGTATAGGTTTACTGACAGAATTAGACTTGGAAATGCACAGTAGCGGGTGTGTGAAGTTATTCAGAATGACCCTATCAGCACCTTGAATCTAATATACCCTTTTAGGGATAAATTTAAAGTAGGCCTGATACAGCAGAAACCACTAAATTAGGAAATTGCTAAATTGGGAATTGTATTTCAACCCAGAACAAAAACTGTGCTTTGACGGACACTAAATAACTTGACCAGCCACAGCGGTAACGACAGATTTAGCTGGATATAAACTTGAGGCCTAGTATTTAGGCGCTGGGTGACAGGTATGCGTTTACTGACAGAATTAGACTGGGATATGGCCAAAAAATAACCACACTATTGATAGTTAAATGCACTTGGTGTGACAGCTTGACCAACCACACTACTGAGGGTTAAATGCACTTGGTGACAGGCGCAGCTTGCCCCTGATGTAGTATATGGCCAAAAAATAAACAGACTATTGCTGGTTAAATGCACTTGGTGTGACAGCTTCACCCTGATGTAGGCTTTAGCCAAAAAACAACCACACCATTGATGGTTAAATGCACTTGGTGGCAGCTTGTGCTGGCGCAACACAAGACACAAAATGGCCGCCGATCACCCCAGAAAAAATTGACTGAAAAACGCTCTGGGCAGCCTAAAAACAGTGAGCAATTCAATAGCAGCAGTTCAATCATCCACAGCTGTAGATCGATCTCTGAATGAAGTCTTTTTGAGGAGTTAATCACTGCCTAATCTCGCCCTAACGTCGCAGCTGCAACCTCTACCTACGCTAATCACAGCAGAGTGACGGGCGGCGCTATGTGACTCCAGCTTAAATAGAGGCTGGGTCACATGGTGCTCTGGCCAATCACAGCCATGCCAATAGTAGGCATGGCTGTGACGGCCTCTTGGGGCAAGTAGTATGACGCTTGTTGATTGGCTGCTTTGCAGCCTTTCAAAAAGCGCCAAGAAAGCGACGAACACCGAACCCGAACCCAGACTTTTACGAAAATGTCCGGGTTCGGGTCCGTGTCACGGACACCCCAAAATTCGGTACGAACCCGAACTATACAGTTCGGGTTCGCTCATCCCTACTCCTGTAGCTTAATATGTTTGTGTTCCAATTACATTTTTCTCAAGTCTTTTTTAATTTCATCATATAGCTTTAGATAAAAAACAACTCCGGAAGCAAAAAAGTTCTGCAGTATCTGTGGGGCCTTGCACACTCCAGTTGTGGATCACCTTGGTCACATCCACACCAGCCCCACCTAGGTGAGACAAACCAGACTTTCCAGGGCGAGATATACTTGCTTCACTGACCCCAGAAATCACATTCCTAGACACCTTTACCGGCATCTTTGCCATCTGTTTGTCCATTGACACTTTAGGGCCAACCACCCTCTGCGCTGCTTGTTCAGCAGCCAAACCTTTTTTAACCGTGCCCACCACTTGTTCAGCAGTGGACATTTTTACATTACAGGGCTTAACCCAGGGGCGGATTAAGTGCATGATAGGCCCGGGGCTGTCTAACCAACTTGCCCCCCCCCCTCTCCATTTTAGTTTAGTTTTTGTTTGTATGAAGAGGCTGCGGTGCTTCATGAGCGCCACAGTCTCTTCTTAGGCCATATGAAATCTTCAGACAAAGAAAAATACCCCAAATTGGGTCCTAAACGGAAAAATGTGGTTGTCAAATTTAAAATACATATAATTATAATAAAAAAGACATGGAGGAGAATACAGCACCACATACCTCTTACATCCAATAACATCTCCTGTCATGTAGACCTTCTCTTTCCTCTTCTCCGTTTGACCTCCATGACAAATTCTTTTAGCCGCATCTCGTCTCTCGTCTTTTCCATCAACCTCCTCATCCTGGTGTCCCCACAGTGTCATCCTGCTGCCACTCCCAATACTGTGCCCGTTTTGCTCCCCCATGTCCAAGGTACTATACTGCTTAAAAAATAGTGACCCCAGGGGCGGAGCCTGACCGCTGAGCGTGATGGAGGTCTGAGACAGAGCTCCTGCCGTCTAGACCCGTGCTTTTCCACATAAAGACACCCAGAAGCTTTTAAATATGGTCAAGATCGGGAGAGACAAACCCAGAGACCACCAGGCTACCCCTAAACATAAAAAGGGGCAGACGGAGATGGACCACTTTATAAGAAAGAAGCTGGCACTTTCACCAGCGCGTCTAAGCAAAATGGCCGCAGCCCTCGATACCGGACTCAGAGGAGGAGGACGGAGAGGAATGTGTGGGGGCCGATGGAGGAGGTGAGGAAGCGGACGCCCTGCAGCCTGACGATAATAACACCATCCTAACAAGATCTTTTCTTAAAGACTCATTGGCGCAGGCAATGGCGCCGCTACTGAAGGAGGTGAGAGACATGAGGGAAGACGTAAAATCCCTAGGCCACAGAGTCGAATCCCTGGAAGGGAACCAGAGCTTGCTGACTGTCAGAGCATCGGCTGTCTCCAATCTCCTGGACGTTCAATCTAAGTCGATCAACAATGCTTTATTGCTAATAGAAGACCAGGAGAATCGGAGCAGAAGAAAAAATATACGATTTAAAGGACTGCCTGAAACAGTGGAAACCGCTGAGTTACAATACACTGCAGAACAGTTCTTTGTTGAAATACTAGGGGCAGACAAAGCTCAGGATATAACCATTGAAAGAATACACAGGTCCCTGCGCCCTGTCCCTAAGAAAGACGAACCGCCGCGTGACGTCATCTGCGGCCTACTAAGTTTTAGAAGCACGGCAGCTCTACTCCAAGTGATGCGGGAAAGAAAGGAGCTACGTTACGAAGGTGCAAAGGTCTCCTTATATCAAGACATTGCTCCGTCTACACTCTTCAAAAGGAGACTCTTGAAGCCTTTAACTGATTATCTGCGGGATCAAAAAATCTTATACAGATGGCTTTTCCCCTTCGGACTCACATTCAGCAAAGATGGCAGACGCTGCAAGATCCGAACCCCGTCAGATCTACCAGAGATGTGGGAACACCTTGGAACGGATCCGATACCAGTGGACTCCTGGTTGCCCTTGGATAGCTCCGCTAAACGACTGCCTCCACTCCCACGTGTGGAACCGTGGTCGACCCCTGCGAGGAACAAAAACTCCAGATCTAGCAGAAGATGAGAAGCGATCCGGTTCCCAGAAGGAACATCCATGCTTCCAGATGACTACCAAGAACTGATATGCTGCTTCTAAACTGTGAAGACGTCTCACCCATATGCTTCGGATCTTCCTATTCGATCAAGAAGTCATAAGTCATATGGTTCTTGCACCTTAGTCCTATTTTGCACTCTTCTTTTTCCTTTCTTTATAACTATCTCTTCCCCTGTCCCCCCCTCCCTTCTCACTTTAAGGGATTTCACGTACCTTTTTCTTTTTCTTTTATCCTCTCCCCTTCCCCGTATATCTTAATCCTCCCTGACCTTAACTATTGTCTGTTCTTCATTTCCTATTATGTTTCAGTTATTATCATCCTTTATTGATATCTCTTATTTTGCTATAGAGTTATCTCATTCCAGTATTGGTTAGCTATATGATTGTGTACGTATTTTGCATCCGCTGGTTGCAGTATGTATTAGCATCAATAGCAATGCACACATTGGTGTCTTTACATAAGTGTATGTCTATACAAGGAGGGCATATGTAAAGATTTTCAAGTTAAAGAGTTATTTTGACCACTGGCTGTTCAATATCTTAGCTGGTATCCATATAGATCATTCAGATAGGCTATTACTGTACCACCATTAAGAAGCCAACCTTACCCTTTCATCCATCTGTTCCCCTTCCCCTTTCCCACCACTACCCCCCTTCTCATTCCTCCTCCCTTCCACTCAGACTATTGTAAACCTTCAATGGTGTGATCTATAAACTCTGGATACCTGTACTCTGGAGTATATAAGTTGAAATCTTGCCCTCCTTCCCACTCAGCATGGGTCTACGGTGCCAGATCAGGAATCACCTTTGATTCTCTGTCCCCGTATACCTCTTCTGCATGAGGAAGGGCGAACAATTTCTTGGACGCTTTCTTATATGTAGAAAAAAAAGGTCCTCCTTAGAACCAGATTCAAGTATACTCTCCTTAGGACCTACAAATGTTGTTGAGTCAGAATTAACTGACCTTTTTGATGTTCTTTTTGTTTATAATTTATAACAGGCTGTTCTCAGGAGATCTAGCTCAAAAGACTACCTACCTCCCCAAATATCAAAACCATGGCGACCATAAATACATCCTCCTTCTACGTTAGAGGATTCAACACACCTCAGAAGAGATCTCAGGTACTTTCTCTCCTAAGGAAGAGCAAATCAGACATTTGCTTTCTTCAGGAGACCCACTTAAAATCCGGAAGGATACCTAACTTACCACATACACATTACAACAAATGGTTCCACTCCACATACAAAAAAGCAGCAAGAGGAGTTAGCATAGAGATAGCTAAACACATTCCCTTTGAACCTATCTTGACACTCTCGGATACGGGGGGAAGATACGTTTTTGTCAAAGGTAAGATCGGCCACAACTTAGTGTCCCTAGCAAGTGTTTACGCCCCGAATAAAAATCAATACTCATGGCTTAGGGATACACTTGACAAATATCAGACTTTTGCAGAGGGTTTGCAGCTGATAGGTGGAGATCTAAACATTTCCCTTAACCCAATATTGGACACTTCTAAAGGATTATCAGCGGTGTCACAAAAAACACTGGGTAACACTCAAAAACTGTTGACCAAATATCATTTGATCGATACATGGAGAACCCTTAATGCCTCCACTAAAGATTACTCCTACTTCTCGCAAGTTCACCAATCTTTCCAAAGAATAGATTATATATTTATCTCGAATAATCACCTAAACTTCCTTAAAAAAGCTGACATAGGATCTATAACTGTTTCAGACCATGCACCAGTCTCGGCCTGCATATCCTATCCCTCCCTTCCAGTGAGGGAGTGGACCTGGAGGCTTAATGAGACTCTGCTTGACTCAGATCGCTCTGTAGCTGATATCTCTAAAAAACTAACTCTATACTTCCAAGATAATAAACCTTCAGATACCTCCCAGACCATAGTTTGGGAAGCACATAAAGCCTTCGTTAGAGGAGAACTTATAGCGTTAGGTACAAAAATTAAGAAGGATCGGCAGAAAATGCTTAATTCACTACTTACACAAATAGCGGCTCTGGAGTCTATTCAGAAACAGTCAAAAGCGAGAATTATGCAAGGTGATTTAATTGCGCTGAGACACAAACTAAAGGAACTGCTTAACATCAGATGTGCCAAAGCATATCAATATGCACAATTCAAATACTATGCACATGGCGACAGAGGTAGTAAACTAACGTCCCATTTAATTAAAAAGCGAAAAGATGCCCAATTCATAAAAAGCATTAAGACCCACTCAGGCACTTTAACTAATGTTACAAAGGATATAGCTGCTGAATTTAGCCATTTTTATGGCCAATTATATAATCTCTCCTCCGACAGGCAGACAGATGCAAATCATCAGAAAATTGACGAATTTCTCTCCAAACTCAACCTACCTACTATCTCCAAAGAGGATAGCCTATCCTTACTAGCTCCTGTAACTACAGATGAAATCTCTGTCATCATCAAATCCCTCCCACATGGGAAAGCCCCAGGACCAGACGGGCTCCCCGCTGGATATTATAAAAAATTTCTACCGGTTTTGCTCACCCATGTTACAGCCTGGTGCCAGGCCCTGATGTTGGGCGCTTCCCCCCCAAAACAAACTCTGGCGGCTATTATTACGGTAATAGCTAAAGAAGGCAAAAATGAAACAGAATGTGGTAGTTACAGGCCTATTTCTCTCCTCAACCTAGACGTGAAGATATGGGCAAAGATTTTAGCAAACAGATTAAATAAAATTGTCCCAAAAATAATTCATCCAGACCAAGCCGGATTTGTGTCAGGTAGAGAAGGTAATTTCCATTCCTGTAGAGTCCTACACGCGATCAAGTTAGCAAAGGACAAGAGGAGACCTCTCATCCTTCTCAGCACGGATGCCGAGAAGAAATTTGACCGCGTTAATTGGTTATATATGCAAAGAGCCTTACACAGATTCGAAATACCATCTCCCTTTGTCAATGCAGTTATGTCCTTATATCAACTTCCAAGTGCTAGAGTGAGGGTTAATGGCATACTGTCTAATCCCTTTAACATAAGTAACGGCACACGCCAAGGCTGCCCATTGTCCCCCACTCTCTTCATCATCACTATGGAAACCCTCTTGCAGGCGATAAGAGATAACTCAATGATAAAGGGGTTAAAAACCAACCAAACAGAACATAAATGTGCCGCTTTCGCGGATGATCTCCTGCTCCTGATCACAAACCCAATTCAGGCTTTTCCACCGCTAATGACACTATTTGAACAATTCGGCACTTTATCAAATTTTAAAATTAATTACTCCAAATCTGAAGCGCTCAACATCTCGGTTCCAACACCCCAAATACAGAGTCTGAAATCTTCTTACCCTTTCACATGGCAACAGGAGAAAATTAAATACCTAGGTATTTTCTTAACAAATACACCGTCCAGCCTATATTCCATGAACTTCGTCCCCTTACTGAAAAGTATCAGAGATCAACTAAACTCACTATCTCTCCCTTTTATATCTTGGCTAGGCAGAAAGAACCTACTGCAAACATACATTATGCCTAAACTATTATACCTCCTCCAAATGATACCCATCCACCTCCCGCAATCCTTTTTTAATACTGTTAGATCTATATTTTTATCTTTCCTCTGGAAAGGGAAAAAGCCACGATTGGCTTATGACAAATTAAGCAGAGCCCGCATACATGGCGGCATGGGCCTCCCTGATGTCCAGACCTACTACAAAGCGATCCAATTGAAAAGATGGCTACAGCTCTGCATACCACACTTAAGAATATTGGGTTCAGACATTGAGCTGGTCTCTCTGACTAATCGTCAACAAGCGGGCTTATGGGGCATTGGGAAACCTTCTCCCGCTATAGAGGGATTGACCAAAGGGATTTACGCAGTGTTTAACACCCTATCCAAATGTACGAGCTTACTCTCAGATCCCCCAAGACTGTTACCCTCGACATTAAGCTCATACTTGATCTATCCCAACATCCCCAACCCCCCAGACTTTTGGAACTTATTTAAAGACTTAAATATAGAGGAACTACTGTCTCAGACAAACACAAGTGCTGCAATTAACACATTTTGTGCCCTTCGCTTGAGACAGAACCATTTTTTAGACTTAGAGATATTTAAAGACACATGTTCTAAATTACAAGATAAATATAAAACAATTAAAGAAAGTACCTGGTTCGAAAAACTAACACGAGGACGAACAACAACTAAACATGCGGTTTCTGATATTTATAGAAACTTATTGAGCTTACAGAAAACTAGCAAACCCGCATACATCACCCAATGGGAGAGAGAGCTTGGGACAACATTCAATGCAGCGGAGATTGATCAAATACATCTCAGATCCCATGGATTTTCCAGATGCGTAAAAATTCAGGAACATTCCTATAAAACAATGGTCAGATGGTATAATGATCCCAGCAAACTTCATGCTATGGGCCCTTCAAGCACAAATACATGTTGGAGATGCAGCGGAGATACAGGCACCCTAGGTCATATTTTTTGGTTCTGCCCGTTAATTTCCAGTTACTGGTCCGCTATTGAAACAAAAATAAATCAAATATGTGGTACCTCTCTCCAGCTTACTCCTGTCTCGGTACTACTATGGTTACCTTCTAAGGGTTGGTCTCCTAAACCTTTTGACCTTCCCACCTGGTTTATTCAAACAGCTAGGACCCTTATCCCACTACATTGGCTCAATGCAGTCCCCCCCACTGTCTCCCAATGGGAAATAAAGGTAAATCGAATATACCTAATGGAAGAACTTAGTAGTTGGGCAAACAGATCTCATTCCAAATTTTTACAACTATGGAAACCATGGATTGAATACAAGAAAACATAAAGTGAAAAAGACGCCTTTCCCACCCTTAGTCTTTTCACTTGAGCTAGATCTTGGCATTCGATGATTAACACTCCTGAGAACATCCTGCGTTCTACTCGTTCTATTTGTTCTATCTGTTCCACATGGAGGACAGCATTTTCCTCCATGAGTTACCTTGTTGTCTCACCTACGTCAAATCACACCAGACTGTCGTTGGGTATAAACACAAAGCTTGAGTTGTTATTGGTCTGATTATGTCAGCAAGAGTATTGTGTACTACTTTTACCGTTGTACTATCCCAATTCATATGCTTCGTTGTGAGAATGTTTTTTGCAATCAAATGCATTGTTTATATCTATATATATGCAAAAGTGTATCTGTAACTTTACGCTTCCCTATAAGACCGGATAATGTGCACTTATTCTCTTTGTGAAGAAAAACAATAAAAAGATATTTGATAAAAAAATAGTGACCCCAGTAGACATAATTGGAGTCATTTATCAAACTGGTGTAAAGTAGAACTGGATTTCCAAAAGAGCTGTCAAATATGAAAGGTGGAATCTGATTGGTTGCTATGGGCAACTAAGACAGTTCTGCGTTACACCAGTCTGATAAATGACCCCAAATGTTCCTATAGTGTCCACAGCAGCTATAATGTCCCCTAGAGTGCCCCGAGTAATAATACCACCCTCTATTGTGCTCCAGGCAATAATCCCTGTATAGTGTCCCCAGAAATAATAGAATTGCCCCTACAGTGCCTCCCCAATAGCAACACCCCCGTATAGTACTTTCCACCACACTGCCCCCACATAGTAATCCCCCATAGTAATTTGCCCCCACACAGTAATTTCCTCTACATAGTAATTTCCCCCACACTGCCCCTACATAGTAATTTCCCCCACATAGCAATTTCCCCACACTGTCCCCACATAGAAATTACCCCACACTGCCCCCACATAGCAATTTCCCCCACACTGCCCCCACATAGTAATTTCCCCCACATAGCAATTTCCACCACACTGCCCCCACACAATAGTTTCCCCCACACTGCCCCCACATAGTAATTTCCACCACACTGCCCCCACACTGTCCCCACATATAAATTACCCCACACTGCCCCCCACATAGCAATTACCCCACACTGCCCCCACACAATAGTTTCCCCCACATAGTAATTTGTCCCCACATAGCAATTTCCCCACACTGTCCCCACATAGCAAATACCCCACACAATGGTTTCCACCACACTGCCCCCATATAGTAATTTGCCCCCACATAGTAGTCCCTCCCATAATAATTTGCCCACGCACTCCTCCCACATAGTAATTTGCCCACACACTCCCCCCACATAGTAATTTGCCCCCACACTGCCCCATATAGTAATTTTCCCCCACATAGTAGTCCCTCCCATAAAAATGTGCCCCCACATAGTAATTTGCCCCCACGTAGTAGTCCCTCCCATTATAATTTGCCCCCACGTAGTAGTCCCTCCCATAATAATTTGCCCCCACATAGTAGTCCCTCCCATAATAATTTGCCCCCACATAGTAGTCCCTCCCATAATAATTTAGCCCCACACAGCCCCCACATTCCCCCTCCCATGTACTCGAGATCTCTTCCCTAATATGTCCTCCTCTGTGTTTCGTCCCCCACATGTCCCCCAAAGTAGGCACATGAAATAAATAAAAAAAATAAAATAAAATACTATAAGGGAAAAATACTCACCTGTCACCTATGTCCAAGGCCAGGCACTTGCTCGCAGACGAAGGTGGGATGAGGCAGGCGTGCACACGTCAATGTGCTGTGTCCTGGCACAGGCGCGTGATGACGCACACCTGCGCCGGTGTTCTGCCAGATTAACATACTTTAGCCAAATGCGCTTGCGCAGCGCGCACACCCCCTCCTCCAGCTGATTCCAACGCGTCCACGTGACTTCCGGTGCAGCTACATCACTTCCGGGAATAGACTTTTGTCCGGGTATAGAAAAGTGCCAGAACACCGGGAATTCACTACCGCATAGGCCTCAGGCCTACTAGGCCTGAAGCCTATGGCGGTGATAGGCGACGGGACAGGGAGCTATGCGCTCCCGTGCCCCGCCGCAGTATGTGGGCGTTCGGGGCGGCGTTTGGCCCCCCAGCGGTGCTGGGCCCAGGGCTGCCGACCCGAACGTCCCTATTGTAATCCGTCACTGGCTTAACCACATGGACGCCGGCCTGGTCAAGGGTCGAGTCCAAGCTCCTGACCTTTCTAATTTTTCCCTGGGAGTCGGGTTTCCGGGCCTCTCCTTCCCACTGCGCTCCTCTCTGGGGCACTTGATTGCAAAACGTTCGTAAAGGTCCCATGTCGCTTACCTCCTCCTGGCTGCGACACTATCACATACACCACAGGTGCAGGCATATCCTGTGTCAGATCCATTGCGAATCCTTCCATCGCTGTGCCACTGTTGCGGCCGCACAATATTGAACGCCGGAAGGCCGCAGCCCGGGTGTCCATACAGGGAGAGAACACCACCCCCTGGGAAAAGGGCAGCGCTCCCCCCGGCAAACACCGTTGGCCTCCCAGCCCTGTCTCCAAGTGCTGCAGTCCTCCTGTAGATTTTACCTTCCAGGACCTGCGATGATGTCACACTGGTCAGCTGACAGGAAGTGATGCAAAGAATACCCAAACTTGGCACTGTAGGTCACTGGATGACTGGGGTTAAAATTTATAAAAAGTGGGTGGAGTCTACAACGGCTAGGGTATGCCCCCATTGTCTGAAAAGTGAAGGTCCCACCACTGGGATCCACACCTATATTGAGAACAGAGCAGGGAGCGCTGTGGCAAGAGGACCCCAGATTTCTCAGGGTCATCCACTACCAAGCGCTAATCCCCACCTCTCCCATAAAAGTGAATGGGAGCATGCCGCGCATGCGTGGCCCACTTTAAGGTTTGGGAATCGCTTATTAAAGCGCAAGCAACTTACTTCACTATAGGTCGAAGAAATGTGGAAAGTTTGGCATATGCATCCCCAAAACTGTAGGAGGAGTAGCGTATAGAAAAAAAAGGGGGGGGGGGCGGAGAAGAATAATAACTAGATGGTGTCGTTTGGCTTGAAATCTGATTAGCTGTTTGTGGCTCCACCCACTTTTTAAAATTTGAACCCAAGTCACACAATGAATGACTGTGCCAAATTTGAGGACCCTGCCATTAACAGTCAAAGAGCGGCAGTAATTTAAATTTTCCCATATAAAACAAATGGCTGAAATGTGATTGGCTGTTAAAGGCTATTTTCGGCTATTTTTGGTGGCCCCATAGAAATGAATGGAGGGCGGCTGCGGGGCTCCGTTCTCAAAATAGGTGCGGGTCCCAGCGGTCCTAGCGATATGCCCCCATTGGCTGAGATGAGAAAACCCCCTTAAAGTGTTAGTCACTGGGCGACTGTGGTTCACAATTAGGAAAAAAAGGGGCGGGGCAACAACGGCCAATCAGATTTCAGCCAGTGACCTTAATGAAAAGCAGATAATCTGCTGCTATTATCAGTTTAAATGCCAAGTGTCCCAAACTTAGCACAATTACTCACTGGGTGACTGCAGTCAAAATTTTGGAAAAGTGGGTGGAGCCTAAAACATCCAATCAGATTTCACCTATTGACTTCAATGTCAAACTTTCAAATGCTTCCATTCTCACAGTTTTAAAGCCAGAGGCCAATCACATTTCAGTAATTTGTTTTATATAGGAAAATATAAATTGCCCCCGCTCTTAGACTGTTAATGGCAGGGTCCTCAAATTTGGCACAGTCAGTCATTGGGTGACTTGGGTTAAAATTTTAATAAACCAGGTTAAACAGACTTTGCTTATATCTCTACCATTTTTAAGCCAACATCCTGTGGTTTCTTCAGAAACGACACCTTCTAGTTGTATTTGCTATTTGAGTAATTTTGGTTTTCTAATATAACGTTAATAAGAGTCACTAAACAACCATCGCAGGCATATTATGTGGATGATGTAATAAACCGTGCTGTTTACCATCGCTACTACTGTGTATGAGATGGGGAGATAGATATAAGATGTTATGACGTTTTCCTACAGATTCTGACAGCTGCATTAAATGCCAAAGTGATGAATGGCCTAATGAGAAGAGAGACCGATGCCGGCCCAAAGGAGTGGAATTCATCTCTTACCAGAACGACACCATTGCTTCTGTCTTCTCCTGTGTCTCGGTCTTCGGATGTCTTGTGACCGGCTTCATATTTGGAATATTCATTTCCCATCGAGACACTCCTATTGTTAAAGCCAATAACAGGAACCTGAGTTATCTCCTCCTGGTCTCCATCATCCTCAGCTTCCTCTCTGTCTTCTTGTTTCTGGGTCGTCCCAATGATGTGACTTGTAGATTACGTGAAACCAGTTTTGGAATCTTCTTCTCAGTAGCCGTCTCTTCACTTCTCGCCAAGACTGTGATGGTTTGTGTTGCTTTTAAGTCCACCAAGCCTGGAAGCCCTTGGAGAAAATGGCTCAGTGTGAAACTACCATACACCATAGTGTCATTGTGTTCATCCTTTCAAGCTGTAATCTGTATTATCTGGTTGTCTATTTCTCCTCCATTCCAGGACCTGGACACTGACTCTTATCCTGGGAAGATCATCATTCAGTGTAATGAAGGCTCCGATATCTGGTTCTACTCCATGTTGGGTTATCTGGGGCTCCTGGCAGCTGTGAGCCTTGTTCTGGCTTTCATGGTGAGGACATTGCCGGACAGTTTTAATGAGGCCAAGTACATCACCTTCAGCATGCTGGTGTTCTGCAGCGTCTGGATCTCCATGATCCCGGCTTATCTGAGCACCAGGGGAAAGAACATGGTGGCTGTGGAGATATTTGCAGTCATGGCTTCCAGTGCTGGACTTTTAGGTTGTGTGTTTTTCCCAAAATGTTTTATTATTTTGTTTACATCTGAAATGAACAGAAAAGCTGACCTGCTGGGGAAAAGAAATAACTGACGGCAAAATGGTCACCCTGATAATAGTGATTAACTCTGAAAGAACAACTTGTAGATATCATCTTATACTAGAAAGAAATGAAAACATATAATTAGATTCCAATCATTACATTGTCTCAGCAGTGCATTTATTAGGAGGAGAAGGAGAGGACCTCCCCATGTCTACCTGCTGATATGTAGAATATACACAGGCATTACTGCTCCTTGCTATAGCTAATGAATTCATACATCTGACATGGTGTCAAAGACATCGGACCAAAAATATCAGTCCCTTGAGGTTACGGGGGCTTTGTAATTGTCTTTCTGTGTCTGGGTAAGGAATTTTTAAATATACAAATAAATATAAAAAAGATGAATTCTTTATCACAAGACTCTACATACATATACAGTGTATAACGTGCAGGGCAGAGGGATGTCATAAGGTCATTCAGGATAAAAACAGCAGACCTTGAAAACAGATCTAGGAGAAGCTGCAGCAGCCGCGGTCCGCAAGGGGTCCCTTTAAGATGGAATAAGTGTTTATTGTGACGCCAGATGCATTGCAGCAACGAGGGCACAGGGCCCCCTTTTAGTGATATGGTGGTCCCCAGGTGTAGGAATGTCAGAGTGGTGTAAGGTGGCCGAATGTCCCTTATAATGGAAAATAACAGCATTCTTTAATTCAGAATGCTTAGTAAAAGGTCCATTGTGGGGTTAAAAATAATAATAATTGTAACTCACCTCATCCACTTGATCGCGCAGCCGGGCTCGTCTTGTTTCTAATTCTTCTTGAAGGACGTGACTGGAAAAGGACCTTCGGTGACGTCATCGCGCTCATCACCGATCCCAAACCCGAACTTCAGTGAAGAAGTTTGGGTACCACATTCAGTTTTTTCTCCCACGCGTGCAAAACGTGTTGCACTCGCATGGAAAAAAACTGAGCAATGGCACACAATCGCAGGCAAAACTGACTGCAATTGCATATCTACTCGCATCATTTTCCCTGAAATTACCTACATCCTAAATGGCCCTCACACGCGATGCCCGTGTGAAAGAGGCCTTAGGGAAACATGGCGCCTAGATTGTAGAAATGGTTCTAGGAGTTATAGTTTGGGTGTTTTTTGTTTTTTTCTCTCAATTACTTTTTTCTCTCTGGTGGGGAGGCACCCCAGGTTTAAGAGGAGGAAAATAAGAAAAAAATATTTTTCATGAGACGTCATATCAGATCCTCAGATCAGAACCCCATAAATATCAGGATATCAGATCAGGCCCCTATATCAGGACATCAAATCAGCCCTCCATGTCAAAACCCAATCAGACCTCAGATCAGTCCACAATGTCAGACCTCCATCAGACCTCAGATCAGTCCACAATGTCAGACCTCAGATCAGCCCACATTTTAAGACCCCCATCAGACCTTATATCAGCCCACATTGTCAGACCCCCATCAGACCTCAGATTAGTCCACAAAGTCAGACCTCCATCAGACCTCAGATCAGCCCACATTGTCAGACCTCCATCAGACCTCAGATCAGCCCACATTGTCAGACCCCCATCAGACCTTATATCAGACCACATTGTGTGTCCAAAACTTTTGGTCTGTACTGTATCTACACATGACATACTGAGGACATGACATAGCAGCCAATCCTGTACAGTTTAAACACAAAACTAACCCTATTCAACAAACACAATGGTATTGTCTGTGATGCAATTAACTAACACACTGGCATTGTCTTTGACGCAATCAACAAAATAAAATTACCAACATAATGGGCTAACTTAATCACTCAGAGACAGAAACCACCAATTTTTCCCAAAACACAGAAAACACCTCAAAACCCCACATATCCCCATAATGCATCCATGGATAGCTCTGATCTGGGTGAACAACATATCCAAAAATCACCCAGATCCAAGCAGGGGTTCCCGAATTCCATGGAAGTCACATTTGGCCGGCCGCAAGCATGGCTTTCCTGCCCAAAACAGTTCCACAGATTTAAGCTGTGCGGCCGGTCTGTCTTCTCCTTCAAAGTTAGTATGGGCCATAATCCTGAGACAAGAGGCTGGTAGCCAGGCTTCTCCACCACCCAGTGGCAAGGTTGGTTTCGCCACAGGTTCTATATACCTGTTTACACACAACACTGGTAGAGGGCAGTGATGAACGAACATTGGCCGGGACGATTTGCGAATGAGATAAAATGTTCGCCACCGCATTCACTTTAATGGCAAGAGAACCTGAAAAACCTTCAGCTCATATAAGCAGCCACCAAATAATTACGAGAAGTGCACAAATCATCCCACAACATGGACAGTGACATACCAGAGGGGGATCAATGGCGAAAATTTCCCCAAAAAATATGTACTTTAATTAGGGGCCATTTTTATGCGCCTGAAAAGGGAAATTCTCAGAAATGTGTCCTGCTGGAGCCTAGAAAATGTTTTTTTTAGGTCACGGGGGTACGGTCCTTAAAAATTAGCCATTCACCTGACATAGAAGAAATTGTGATTATGTGGCTCGAGGTACATTATGCGGTCAATGGATACAAATTTTACTGCAGGCCACTGGACTATAGGCCCCAAACATTAGGCATTCACCGGACAGAAAATATCAAGTGATTATGTGGCTGGCGATATATTAGACGGTCATTGGATAAAAGTTTTAGTGATGAGCGGCAGGGGCTATATTCAAATTTGCGATATCTCACAAATATTCAGTAGACTATTCGTCATATATTCGAGAATTTGAGATTATTTTATTGAATGTGAAAAATCAGCAATGTAAAAATCGTGTAATGCAAATTTGTAACGCGAAATACAGGCGTGGGTCACTTTGGCTACATTTTTCAAGCTGCTAGAAGTTTCCTGAGTTTCTCCTAAAACTGGAGAAAATGGTCGGCACGGCAGAACATTGCAATAGCTTTATATGCAGATAGAGTCAAGTGCTCCAATATATTCGCAATTGCGCTAATCGGCAATGATTAGAATATTTTTTCGCACTACGTGCAACTTCACATTTTTGCAGGTCTGACTACAGATTACTGATTGATGCCCTAAGTATTGTTGTAAACTTGGCATTCCTTCCTTCTTATTGGCACACAAGCTAGATACACGGAGGAATCATGTGTTCAGATGGAAAAAAATTATCAATATTCAATATAACTAATATATATCGCTATATTCTAAATATTGGCAAATTCTCAAAGTGGCGATATTCACAATAAATATTCGTTAATCGAATATTCGCGCTCAACACTAATCAATTTTACTGCAGGCCAGTGAACTACAGGCCCTAAAAATTATTCATTCACCGTACAGAAAAGAACAAGTGATTATGTGGCCGGAGGTACATTAGACTGTCAATGAATATCAATTTTACTGCAGGCCAGTACTAATACATGTCAAATACATATGTTTAAAATAACTAAAAATATAAAATTGGATTAAAAACATGGCCAACAAAATTCCCCCTGTTGAAAAATGATAATAGTTGAAATTCGATAACACGTGGTCGTCACAGGTGTTGAATTCCTCCGAGGCCCCAAACATTAGGCATTCACCAGACAGAAAACATCAAGTGATTATGTGGCTAAAGGTATATTAGACTGTCAATGGATATCAATCTTACTGCAGGCCAGTGGACTACAGGCCCCAAAAATTATTCATTCACTGTACAGAAAAGAACAAGTGATAATGTGGCTGGTGGTACATTAGGCAGTCAATGAATATCAATTTTACTGCAGGCCGGTTAGATTACAGGCCCCAAAAATTATGCATTCACCGAACGTAATAGATCGAGTGATTATGTGGCCGGAGGTATATTAGACAGTCAATGGATATCAATTTTACTGCAGTCCAGTACAAATACAGCTCAAATACATATGTTTAAAAGAACAAAAAATATTAAATTGGATTAAAAACATGGCTAACGAAATCCCCCCTCTTGAAAAACGCCCAAATGATAATAGTTGAATTTTAATAACACATGGTCATCACATGTGTTGAATTCCTCCGAGATCCCAAACATTAGGCATTCACTGGACAGAAAAGTTCTTTTATGCTACTGTATTTACATAAGACAGGGACCATGATTTGCTCTGGGTGGTGGCGGATATTGTGGACTCTCATGAGGAAATTCAATTAAATGTGGTCGACTCGTCACATGTGTTGAATTCCTCCGACATCCATGTGTCATTCAATTTTAGAAATGTGAGGTAGTCCACACTGTCGTGGGCTAGGGGAGAGCGCTTATCGGTCACGACCCTCCCTGCTGCGCTGAACGTCCTTTCGGACAGAACATTGGATGAGGGGCAAGCCAAGAGTTCAATGCCAAATTGTGCTAGCTCTAGCCACAGATCAATCCTGCACACCCAGTAGTCAAGGGGTTCCTTGTTTCTCAGAGCATCCACATTGGCCATTAATCCGACGCAGTCGTACACCTGTCGGTCTAGGTGTTCCCTGAGGCTGGATCTGGAGGGCGACTGTCGATGGGTTGCCTGCAAGAATGATCTCATATCAGAAGTGACCAACATATCTTCAAACCGCTCTCTTCTTGCATGCGCTGTTGGATTGGTACCTGCAACTGTATTTCTGTGATTAGAAATTCCTCTGCCAGCGCCCGCAAAAGCAGAATGCAGCATTTCTCGAAGCAAGGCCTGGAAGTGCTGCATTCTGACAGCCCTCTGTGATGCCGGTAACATATCCGCCATTTAGTTTTTGTACCGGGGTCTAAGTACGTTGCCACCCAGTACTGGTCCTTGCCCTTTATGCTGTATATAAGGGCGTCCCTCTTCAAACACTGGAGCATGAAGGCCCCCATTTGCACTAAATTGTAAGCGGTGGAGCGCCCTGACTCCTGCTCATCGCCCAGGAGAATGTCGTCCTCGGTCTCCTCCCCCCATCCACGGACAACATCAGGGATCCCAGAAAAGTTTAGAGCCTGTTCTGCTTGGTTCCCCTCCCCCCAGCCATCATCCTCCTCTGACTCCTCTTTAGACTCCTGCTGTCTTGTCTCAGATGGAGTAGCCCCCCCTGGGAATTTTAGCATTGCGACTTCCTCATCTTCCTGCTCCTGTTCCTTGATGGCTTGATCAATGACACGACGCAATGCAAAGTCCCAAAAGAAAGCAATCAGTTTGGTGATCTCATCAAATGTCCACAGAAGTCTGCATGCGTCATGCATGAGCAGCCACTAATGTGGTGAAAAAAAAAAAACAAGCTCCCAGAACCTATCAGGCCGCAGAGTTCGTACAGGTAGTCGTTAATGGCACGTTTCTGCTGGAGTAGCCAATCAAGCATATACAAGGTGGAGTTCCAGCGCGTCAGACTGTCACAAATCAGACGTATGTGGTGTCGCTGCTGAACGTCAACAAAGTGAGCCATGGCCGTGTAAGATCTTCTAAAATGGCCAGAGATTTTCCTGGCCTGCCGCAAGATGTCCTGGACCCCAGGTTATTTGGCAACGAATCGATGCACGACTAAGTTCAGGACGTGTGCCATGTGTGTAATTTTGCCCTGTTTCAGCGCGATCAGCAGATTGGCACCGTTGTCGCACACCACTTTACCAACTGTCAAATTAAACAGATTTAGCCACTAATCGGCCTGTGACCGCAAAGCTTAAAGGAGTGCAGGACCAGTGTTGATCTTGGCTATCAGTCACAACAGTGGCAGCACAGCATGGCAACATCATACCTAGCACATCGAATAGGTTCTAGGGAGCTTGGGGGGTGCAGCGGAAGAGGTGGTAGCAGTGGCAAACGAGTCAGCCGAGAAGGAGAGATGGAGTAGGAGGAGGAGAAGAAGAGGCAGGCCTGCATACAATCCGTGGGTGCCACGGGTTGCATGCTTGACGCCAATCAGAAGGTTCACCCAGTGGGCAGTAAAAGTTATGTATCTTCCCTGCCTGTCTTTGCTAGACCATGTGTCTGTGGTCAGATGTATCTTGGCACCCACACTATGTGCCAGAGATACATTCACTTTTTCCGCTGAACTTATATGGCCAAATAGCTCCGGGATTCCCTTCTGGGAGAAATATTTCCTTTCAGGGACCTTCCATTGCGGAGTGCCAATGGCCACAAATTTTCTTAAGGCCTCTGAGTCGACCAGTTTATATGGCAGTAGTTGGCGGGCTAGCAGTTCCGACAAGCCAGCAGTCAGCAACAGGGTTATCCGACGACGGCACGGTGGAAGGTGAAGTGGAGGACAAATGGGAGTAGAGAGGAGAAAATGCAGGACGTGGAGCGCTGGGGGTGTGGCTTTGTGGGTTCTGACGGTGTTGCTCCCACTGGGCTCGGTGATGGGAGGCCAGGTGCCTTCTTAAGGCGGTTGTCCCTAGGTAAGTGTTGGGATTACCACGACTTATGCGTTGACTGCACAGCCAGCAGATGGCAACACTATTGTCAGCAGCAGACACGTTAAAAAAGCGCACACTGCGGAGCCATGTGCCGACGTCCTGGGAGCGCCAAATGTGACGGTGCATGGTGGATGGCTCGCTCCATATACATTAGCAGTCTGCTTTTTTGCCTCCTGTGCACTGCAAGTTCTGCCTGCTTCTCCTGCTTCTCCTCCTCCCTATCTGCCGCTCCGTCTCTCCCTCTAAACTCCAGCAACAGTGGGGACCACCCTCCTTGGGCTGATTTGGGAACTGTTGTCAGACACTGGGTGGCGACCGTTACTACCTCCTCTTTCTCATCCGATGCCAAGAATGGCTGTGCATCGGTAAGGTCTGGGAATGGATGGGAAAATAATTCCTCTGACTCGGTGGTGGTGGTGTCTTTGGGGGTGCACACAGCAGAGAGTGAAGAGGGTGCAGATAGAGAGGATGAGGAAGGTGCAAAAGCAGAAGGTGGTGCGTCCTTTGACATAATCGCATGTACCTTCTGCAACTTCCCACTGAGGCTCCGGCCTGGTGCACCTGCCCGACCCCTACCACCCCTGCGGAATGGCCTGCCTCTTCCTCTGCCTGTAATTTTTAAAATGATCCTGTGACAAAAGTCCCTATAGAAAAGCAGTATTTGTGGAAGAAGGTATATAACACCCCTGCCTCAACCAGTTTAGCTGTATAGCTGCACAATACAAATGCACTATAATATACTTTCTATGTAAGAAAGTATATTATAAGTATTGTAGAAAGGCACAAGGGACCATCATAGATGGAAGATATGTGTCACCAAGGTTCCTGGCCTCGGTGAAGTAGGAGCCAGTAGTGTATATGTCCGCAGCAGTTGCTGATGGACACTTTGATAGTTAGCATAGTTGTGAAAAGCTAATCCGGGCCGGCTCTTACTGGGAGCAGCCAAAGTGCAGGGGGGAGTGGCTGTTCCCCATGGTCCAGGCCGAGTTTTGACGGGTCAGGGGGTGATTACCTGGCTGATGGTGGAGCTCTGTGTAGCTGTGTGTTTTTAGAGCCGAGTGAAAACCAGAGGGTCTCTGCCGAGAGACAAAGGACAAAGCAAGGTTCCCATCCACTCCGTGGGGAGTACGGTACTGTGCCCTGTTTTTCTTTAAGTGTCAGCTGAAGTAAGCTGATCACTACCGCCTGTTGAATTTTGGTGTGCCAACAATAAAATACATTTATTACTTTGATTTCCACCACTAAAAGTCTACTGTGTATTTATCTGAAGGCTACCATTTGGGAAATCCCTACAGTATATCACACCCCTCAGTAAGTCACACCTATCGATAGCACACCTATAGCAGTCCTTAAAAGGACTTTTGTGGCCCTATCAGCTAGCATTTGGTGTCCCTAACAGCCTGTCCCTGCTCCACACAGCAACCTCTCCCTACACTGGCAAAAGACAGAATGGAAAATGGTGGCCAGATCAGGTTTATTTATAAGGTAGGGGGTATGTTCATGTGCTGAAACGTCTCAATTGTCTGTCCTGTACCACCTGATGGATGTGTCATGGGTCAAGTTATGACACTAGCGGACATCGCCATATGTTCGCTTGTTCGGCGAACAACGAACAAGCAAAGTTTCCAGCGAAACGACGTCCGGGCGAACCGCAAGGCCATCTCTAGTCACAAGGAGACAAAAGTTTTGGAAGATGGTGAAGGAATATATAGCAGATGGTGCAGCGTCCTCCATGGTTCCTCTGTGCCTTACAACTACTGAGTGTCCAAGCTGGACACGTGACACGAAATGGCGCTCTGCGCTTTGGAGGTGCTGGCCTGCCATGCCGCCAGCGCTTTGTCTGAGCGGGTATTTAGTGCTGCTGGTGGCATTATAACAGATAAGTGCATCCGCCTGTCAATTAAAAATGCTGACAGGTTGACTCTTATAAAAATGAACAAGGCCTGGATTGCCCCTGACTTCTCTACTCCACCAGAGGAAAGCCATGTGGCTTTTATGGTGTATTGAATACACTGTATTCCCATGCATCCCTTCCACTACAAAAAAGGGTATATGGTTACATTTTTCTTCTCTCCTACTCCTCCTCCTCTTTCATCATATCAACATGTTTATTAGTCTGCCCCCGCTCCTATTGTTGCAGAGGGTCAGCTCACCTGCAGACACTAACCTACAATCTTTTAGAAGGTCAGCTTACCTGCAGGCCCTCACATATAATATTTTAGAGGATCAGCTCACCAGCAGGCCCTCACATACAATTTTTTAGAGGGTCAGCTCACCTGCAGGCCCTCACATGTAATGTTTTAGATGGTCAGCTCACCTGCAGGCCCTCGCATGTAATGTTTTAGAGGGTCATCTCACCAGCAGGCCCTCACCTACAATCTTTTGGAGGGTCAGCTTACCTGCAGGCCCTCACATTTAATGTTTTAGAGGGTCAGCTCATCAACAAGCCCTCACCTACAATCTTCTAGAGGGTCAGCTCACCAGCAGGCCCTCACCTACAATATTTAAGAGGATCAGCTCACCTGCAGGCCCTCGCATGTAATGTTTTAGAGGGTCGGATCACCAGCAGGCCCTCACCTTCAATCTTTTATAGGATCATCTCACCTGCAGGCTCTTGCAGATAATGTTTTAGAGGATCAGCTCACCAGCAGGCCCTCACCTACAATCTTTTAGAGGGTCAGCTCACCTGCAGGCCCTCAACCATAATGTTTTACAGGGTCAGCTTATCAGCAGGCCCTCGCCCATAATTTTTTTCAATGGTCAGCTCAGCAGCAGGTACTCCGCCGCAAATTATTTGATGCTCAGATCAACAGCAGGCACTTGCCATTTAATGTTTTAGAGAGTGCATCAGACCATCACCTTTTATTGTTTTAGATGGTCAGCTCAGCAGCAGGTCCTCGCCCAGAATGTTTTACAGGGTCACCAGCTGGCCCTTGCTCCTAATGTTTTAGAGCGTCACCAGCAGGCCATCAATCATAATTTTTCAAGGGTGTGTATGATGCCCTCCTTTATGTATAATAAAGGGTGCATTGGAGTGTTGGTTCCTTGTAATTTTTGGAAGCTCTTTCTCTTAGGCTTTATGAGTGTAGGAGTCCCACTACCTGAACTATTGTACCACAATGTGAATGAGGCCCATCTTTATTAGATATACAGGTTGTATCGGAGTGCCTCTTCCTTGTAATTTTTGGCAGCACTTGCACTTTATATATAAGTAAATATACAGGAAAGAATGTTTCCTAAAATATTTTCCTCTAAAATCGATTTTATCTTTGGTTTTGTGCGTATTATTGTCAGTCTGTAAAAGTGGCGTACTACTTGGACAACATCGTTCCCATCAGCGACTTGGTAGTCCAAGCTGCATCCAGACATCCTCCCATGCTGTTCCCAACCCATTTTGGTGGCGTTTCCATCAATTTCTGACCTTTTCCTATGAACCAGACACCCTCCCCTCTTCAGAGCAGGGGTGCCTAGTTTAGTTTGCTCGGGTTCTCCCATTGACTTTCATTGTGCTCAGGTGCTCGGTAGAGCACCCTAGCATCCCGAACACCCGAGCATTTAGTGCTCAATAAACACTATTCATAATATAATCCCATTATTTCCACTATTATCACTAATGAATTCACAGAAATGTGAGATGCACTTGCATAGGGGAAAATGAGAAACTATCACTGAGCATAGACCCCTAAAATGTAACTTTTAATGATATTCAGATAAAATAATGACCAAACCCCAAAAACTTATATATATTGAAAGATAAACAAGATAGCCTAATATCTGATGCCTACACACAAGATGCAAAGTCAGTGTAGTGCATTCATCATATTATACAGCAGCAGGGAAAAGTAACCAGCCTATCGTCTGCATATTTGATAGAGCTTGAAACCTGCTGTTAAATAGCCAGCAGGTGTTTATTATAAAAACTCCCGGTTACTTGTATACAGATGGTCTCTAGATGTTGAAGGACTCACGGTTACTAATGACCAGGTAGTCTGTGGGCCAGCAGCCGAAAAAATGGGGTGGGAAAGGTGTCCTCACCCTGAGTTGTCCCTGCCGGCTATACCTGCGTAAAAGCAGACCCCACTTCTCGGTGGCTAGACCGTCAAAATCCCTAGGTGTCCCTACTGACTTAAAACACTCTTCCCGACGGGTTTCCCCAAAAGGAAATATCCAAGTAGTTCATCAGGGGACAGCGCTTAGTTGATAAATAAATGCTGCAAGTGATACAAAAGGCACATATGATATGGGCACCAAGATGAAGAAGTGGGGTCGCCCTTTCAGGGCGGGTGATCTGCTTTTAGGTAGGGATAGCCGGCAGGGACAACTCAGGGAGAGGACACTATTTCATCTGAATATCATTAAAAGTTAAATTGTAGGGGTTTATGCTCAGTGATAGTTATTATCACTAATGAATAGCAAATTTACATCAGGCAACTCTTAAATAAGCCCCTTTTCTATTCATTAAGAAAATAAAAAAACAACTCATTAGAACATTCCATTACTGGTTCATTATCTTTTTGTAGAGGCCTGCAGTATCTTTTATGATACCCTTCTGAGACCCCCCACAATTTACGATGTTTGTTAAGATTCTTGACTCTTTCTTGAAAGTCTTTAGCCAAACAGAATAAACTCGCATTGACCTTTAAGTAAGTTGACAAGATGGCTACTATAATGCCCATATACCAATCTGCAAAGTAATATGTATGAGCCTTTACAATATTGATACCTTTTTTGTCCAATATCTCTGACATAACATGTGCAGCAGCCATTTTAGAAAAACTCCAATTTGTTACCATGAAGTGCGAGGAAATTTGACTCCGGGACAAATAAAAATTTTCCTGAAATTCCAATCGAATTGTGCAGAATTGGAAAAGGCAGGGAAAGCTGTCGACCAGGGAGTGAGAAGTGAGGAGCTGAGACTGGGTGTGCCAAGCAGTGCCTTCTAGCTACAATCACTGCCTTATAATATAGCCGCAGATGCTGCAGAACATCAAAACCCTAACCCTAACGTGCAAGAACATTTCTTTTTTCCCCCCATATTAAAATAAAAAAAATCCTGGGGGGAATAAGCTCAAAACTGTACAACATGTGTTTTACCCTTCAGAGGATAGATAGCATTTGAAAGTGATAACACTTGAAATTTGAGCCAGAAATCTGTCGGGGAATTTCTTTCCGCCTTGTATTTCGCGTTATCACTCAGAGATTTCAGACGTTACCATCTGTATTATAAGACACACGTTGCACACATTCTGTGTTGCTATATTTCACAAACAAAAAAGAAAAGGCTGAGCAGTCTGGAGATGCCCCAACACAGATTTCAGACAGTATTTAAAATGCTACCCCTTGTACTGTAAGACACACATATATTGATGACAGTGTTGAGAGAACTGAATCATCTGAAGTGGAATTCAATCCAAAGTTTCTGAAAAATTTGATTATCCATAAAGCCAACTTTCCTTGTGCTTCGTGGTAAATAGAGATGATCAAATTTAAGTATTCATTCTTTAACCTCTCCAAGGATCTGGACTTCAGTACAGGGGAGCCACCAGGCTGCTATCTCTTACAATTTTCTTGGTGTGATTGACAGTTGACCCCTGAGGATCAGAGACACTGGTGCCAGACACCAAAGGGTCAGGCAAAGCTCATTGTCAATGGCAGGTTGAGGTCCAGCAGGCTGAGTACATGTGAATCCAAGAATCAATCAGAAGTTCAGGGCAGGCAGTTCAGGGTTAGTACAGTGAACGGGCACAGGTCAGGTCATATGGCACAGGGTCAGAGTCCAGAAAACAGACAGAGGTCAGTACACAGGCAGACAAATGACTTATAGCTCCTTTCCAGGATCTTAGCAAGCAAGAGAATCTATTGCTCAGACACCTCTCCCTTGGGAATGGTGCCTTAAATACCAACAGGAGTAGAGATGGCTTTGCGGTTTGCCCGACGGTCGTTTCATGGCAAACTTTGCTCGTTCGTGGTTCGCCAAACGGGGCAACATATGGCGATGTCTGTCAGCACCATATACTTTTACATTGTGAAGAACTATGACCCATGACACATCCATCAGGTGGTACAGGACAGCCAATTGAGACGTTTCAGCACATGGACACACCCCCTACCTTATAAATAACCCTGATCTGGCCGCCATTTTATATTCAGTGTTTTGCCAGTGTAAGGAGAGGTTGCTGTGTGGAGCAGGGACAGGCTGTTAGGGACACCAAACGCTAGATAATAGGGCCACAAAAGTCCTTGTAAGGACTGGTATAGGTTTGCTATCAATAGGTGTGACTTACTAAGGGGTGTAATATACTTATAATATACCTTCCAACATAGAAAGTATATTATAGAGCATCTGTATTGTGCGGCAGTCGTGTGCGGTTCTGCTGCGACACTGCAGCTACACAGAGTGACAAACGCTATTGGAACAAATTTCTACTGGTGTGATATACCAGTTGCCCCCCCAAAAAGTGATTGAAGCAGGGGTGTGAAATACCAAAAATATACTTTCTATATAGTGCATTTAGGTAGTGCAGGATTTGTTTGCGTTTTTTCTGCGTTACCTCGGCTACAGACAGTGACAAACGACATTGGAACAAATAATTTCTACTCGTGTGATATACCAGTTTCCCCCAAAAAAATCTGATTGAGGCAGGGGTGTGATATACCTTCTTCCACAAATACTGCTCTTCTATAGGGACTTTTGTCACAGGGTAATTTTGAAAATGACAGGCAGAAGAAGAGGCAGGCCATTCTGCAGGGGTGATAGGTAGAGTTAAGCGAACCCAAACTATAAAGTTCGGGTTCGTACCGAACTTTAGGGTTTTCGGCACCCGGACACGAACATTTACGTAAAAGTTCGGGTTCGGTGTTTGGCGATTTTTATGGCGCTTTTTGAAAGGCTGGACAGCAGCCAATCAACAAGCGTCATACTACTTGCCCCAAAAGGCCATCACAGCCATGCCTACTATTGGCATGGCTGTGATTGGCCAGAGCACCATGTGACCCAGCCTCTATTTAAGCTGGAGTCACGTAGCGCCGCCCGTTACTCTGCTCGGATTAGTGTAGGGAGAGATTGCAGCTGCTGTGAGGGAGAGATCAGGGAGAAATCTTTTCAAGAACTGGTTTATGGTTTTCAGCGATCTACAGAAAAAGCGTTTTGTGGGTGCAGTGCACAATTTTTTTAAGCCTGCCCTGAGCCAACTACTGCTGAAAACAAACTTTTTTTTCTTCAGTTAGTCAATATCAATACATGATCGGCAGCCATTTTATGCAACGACAGTGCACCAGCACAGGCTATCTGCAAGTCCAGAAATACTGCTTTTTGATTACTGGGGTGAAAAAACCCTCTAACATACTGCACATCTGGGATTACACGTGCATAAGTGACTGTCACATTTAGGCCAGAAATACAGCTTTTTGGTTACTAAGGTAAAAAAAACTCTAATATAATGCACATCTGGGATTAAGCGTGCATAAGTAACTGTCACATTTAGGACAGAAATACGGCTTTTTGGTTACTGAGGTGAAAAAAGACTCTAATACACTGCACATCTAGGATTAGACAAGCATAAGTGAGTGTCCATTTCGGCCACAAGTAACGCTGTCATATAGAGTTAAAAAAAAAATTTGAGTGCAATACCCTACATCAGAGTTTATATTGGCGGTTAATTATTTTTAACAGACTTAGACACCTTTTACTTTGCTTTGTGAACGCTAACTATGAGGCAAACATCTAATAAGGGTCATGGTCGTGGTAGTGGTGTTGATGGAGCCTCTGGTGCTGGGAGAGGACGTGGCCGTTTTGCCACAGCTATACGTCCTACTGAACTTCCTACCTCAGGTCCCAGTAGCCGCCAGAATCTACAGCGATATTTGGTGGGGCCCAATGCCGTTCTAAGGATGGTAAGGCCTGAGCAAGTACAGGCGCTAGTCAATTTGGTGTCCGACAGTGAATCCAGCACGTTCACATTATCTCCCACCCAGTCTTCTGCAGAAAGCGCACAGATGGCGCCTGAAAACCAAGCCCATCAGTCTGTCACATCACCCCCATGCATACCAGGGAAACTGTCTGAGCCTCAAGTCATGCAGCAGTCTCTTATGCTGTTTGAAGACTCTGCTGGCAGGGTTTCCCAGGGCAACCACCTAGCCTTTCCCCAGGGGTGGAAGACATAGAATGCACTAACGCATAACCACTTGGAATGGGAATACCACCTCAGCACGTCTCTGATGATGACGAAACACAAGTGCCAACTGCTGCGTCTTTCTGCAGTGTGCAGACCGAAAAAGAGGTCAGGGAGGAAGACTGGGTGGAAGACGATGCAGGGGACGATGAGGTCCTCGACCCTACATGGAATGAAGGTCGTGCCACTGACTTTCAGAGTTTGGAGGAAGAGGCAGTGGTGAGACCGAGCCAACAGCATAGCAAAAGCGGGAGCAGGGTGCAAAAGCAGAGCAGCAATCGCCAAAACAGTTCACCTGCTACTGGCCACCGTCACCAGGGACCGAGCACACCAAAGGCAGCTTCAATGAGTTCCCTGGTATGGCACTTCTTTACACAATGTGCTGACAACAAGACCCGAGTGTTTTGCATGCTGTGCCATCAGAGCCTGAAGCGAGGCATTAACGTTCTGAACCTTAGCACAACCTGCATGACCAGGCACCTGCATGCGAGACACGGGCTGCAGTGGAGTAAGCACCTTCAAAACCAAGAAAGGGCTCAGACCCCTCCTGCTCCCTCTTCTGCTGCTGCCTCGGTCTCTTCCTCCGCCTCTGGAGGAACGTTGGCACCTGCCACCCAGCAAAGAGAGGATGTGCCACCAACAACATCACCTCCATCACCAAGCATCTCCACCATGTCACACGGAAGCGTTTAGCTTTTAATCTCACAAATCTTTGAGAGAAAGCGTAAATTCCCACCTAGCCACCCTCGAGCCCATTTCTAAACTACTGGCCTATGAAATGCTGTCATTCAGGCTGGTGGACACAGACAGCTTCAAACAGCTCATGTCGCTTGCTGTCCCACAGTACGTCGTTCCCAGCCGCCACTACTTCTCCAAGAGAGCCGTGCCCTCCCAGCTATCAGATAAAATCAAGTGTGCCCTGCACAACGCCATCTGTGGCAAGGTCCACCTAACCACAGATACCGCGCACACAAATGTAGTGGCGGCTGGGCCCCAGGCGGAGAGCTGTTTGGCGCACGTCCTTCCGCCGCCAAGGATCGCAGGGCATCATTCTTTGCCTCCTGTTGCCACCTCCTCCTTCTCGGCTTCCTCCTCCTCTTCTTCCACCTGCTCATCCAGTCAGCCACACACCTTCACCACCAACTTCAGCACAGCCCGGGGTAAACGTCAGCAGGCCGTTCTGAAACGAATGTGTTTGGGGGACAGGCCCCACGCCGCACAGGAGTTGTGGCAGGGTATAGAACAACAGACCGACAAGTGGTTGCTGCCAGTGAGCC
This sequence comes from Bufo gargarizans, assembly GCF_014858855.1. Lineage (NCBI taxonomy): Eukaryota > Metazoa > Chordata > Amphibia > Anura > Bufonidae > Bufo > Bufo gargarizans. The sequence continues at coordinate 33,278,854 of NC_058080.1, forward strand.
TCAAGCCCGGCCTGGTGGTGTGTGATAATGGGCAAAATCTCATTGCAGCTCTGGGACTAGCCGGTTTGACCCACATCCCTTGCCTGGCGCATGTGCTGAATTTGGTGGTGCAGAAATTCATTCACTACTACCCTGACATGTCAGAGCTGCTGCATAAAGTGCGGGCCGTCTGCACGCGCTTCCGGCGTTCTCATCCTGCCGCCGTTCGGCTGTCTGCTCTACAGCGTAACTTCAGCCTTCCCGCTTACCGCCTCATATGCGACTTGCCCACAAGGTGGAACTCCACCTTGCACATGCTGGAGATACTGTGCGAGCAGCAGCAGGCCATAGTGGAGTTTCAGCTGCAGCACGCACGGTAGAGTCGCACTACAGAACAGCACCACTTCACCATCAATGATTGGGCCTCCATGCGAGACCTGTGTGCCCTGTTTTGAGTACTCCACCAACATGGCCAGTGGTGATGACGCCGTTATCAGCGTTACAATACCACTTCTATGAAAACACTTGAGAAAACACTTAGGGCGATGATGGAAGAGGATGTGGCCCAGGATAAGGAGGAGGAAGAGGGGTCATCTCTAACACTTTCAGTCCAGTCTTTTAGAAGTGGCTCAGAAAGGATTTTTGCAACGGCAGAGGTCAGGTACAAATTTGGCCAGCTTGTCCTTACCTCTGGGCAGCCTGGCACACATGAGCGACTACATGCTGCAGTGCCTGCGCAATGACTGCAGAGTTGCCCACATTTTAACGTGTGCTGACTATTGGGTGGCCACCCTGCTGGATCCCCGTTACAAAGACAATGTGCCGTCCTTAATTCCCTCACTGGAGCGTGATCGGAAGATGCGCGACTACAGACGCACGCTGGTAGACGCGCTCCTGAGAGCATTCCCTACTGACACCGGGGAACAGGTGGAACCACAAGGCGAAGGCAGGGGAGGAGGAAGAGGTTGCCAACGCAGCTGTGTCAGCGCCAGCACCTCAGAAGGCAGGGTTAGCATGGCTGACATGTGGAAAAGCTTTGTCACCTCACCGCACCAATGGCCCCAACTGCTGATATGGAGCGTGTTAGCAGAAGGCAGCATTTGAACAACATGGTGGAACAGTAACTGTGCACTCGCCTACACGTACTTACTGATGGTTCTGCCCCATTCAGCTTCTGGGTCTCCAAATTGTCCACATGGCCAGAGCTTGCCCTGTATGCCTTGGAGTTGCTGGCCATCCCTGCAGCCAGTGTACTCTCTGAACGTGTATTTAGCACGGCAGGAGGCGTCATTACAGACAGACGCAGCCGCCTGTCCACAGCCAACGTGGACAAGCTCACGTTCATTAAAATGAACCAGGCATGGATCCCTCAAGACTTGTCTGTACCTTGTGCAGAATAGACAGTTCTAACAGCCTCAACCATCCATCCTTGTACTCAAGTGCAATGATTCTTTTTTTTTTTATTTGTCCCAATATTTTGAGGGCTACCTACCCTAATAAAAAAAAAAATTAAAAAAAAAAAACATTGTTGGCTACCTGTTCCTCCTCCTCCTCCATTGCTGCCTCCACCTACAACACCACATACACCGCCTCCTCAACCTCCGACTCCATATCCACCTCCTTCTCTGAGTTGCAGGTTAATAATTTGTAATTTTTAGTTATTTTATTTTAAGTTAATTCCCTATCCACATTTGTTTGCAGAGCAGTTTCCAGGCTCTTAAGCACATTTTACTGCCTTTTACATCCCTCTAGCCTTTTCAAGGACTATTTTAGAGCCATTTTAATTTAAAAAGTGCCAATTTTAGTGCCCTAAATTGAAAAAAAATCTTATTTTCAATTGTCGGGTGACATTTTACCATTTTTGTCGTATACAAACCCCTGCTGTGCCTGGGTGACAGGGGCCTAAATCTCTCAAAATCCTCTGTTGTATTGCTGGGTGACATGAACCCCTTTTGCCGTGAATGAACCCCTGCTCTGCATTGCTGACAGGGAACTAAATTTAGTGAAAACATCTGTTACTGATCGGAAGATGGACGACTACAAGCGCACGCTGCTGATGACATTCCCACCTGACAGCGGGGGCACAGTGGAGGCACAAGGCGAAGGCAGAGGAGGAGGAAGAGGTCGCCAACGCAGCTGGGGCACCGCCAGCACCTGAGAAGGCAGGGTTAGCATGGCCGACATGTGGGATAGCTTTGTCAGCCTTGGAGGTGCTGACCTGCCCTGCAGCCAGTGTATAGTGTGAACGTGTGTTTAGCCGGCAGAGAGCATTATCACAGGCCGCAGCCAATGTGGACCAGCTTACGTTTATTAAAATGAACCAGGCATGGATCCCACAGGACTTGTCCGTACCTTCTGCAGAATAGACATGTATACCAGCCTCAGACATCCATTCTTGTACTCAAGTGCACTTATTCTTAGTTTTATTTTGTTATATGTCCCAATATTTTGGGGGATACCCCAATTTAAAAATAAAAAATAACTCAGTATTGGCTACCTATTCCTCCTTCACCACCGCTTCCACCTACACCGCCACATCCAACTATCCACCGCCTCCTCAACCTCCTACTCCTAGATCCAGATTGTTATTTTAAATTTTTCTGTATTTTATGTTATTTTAATTCATTTCCCTATCCACATTTGTTGGCAGAACAGTTGCCATGCTCTTAAGCAAATTTTGATGCCTTTTGCAGCCCTCTTGCCCTTTCCAGGACTATTTTAGAGCCATTTCAGTGCGCAAAAGTTTGGGTCCCCATTGACTTCAATTGGGTTTGGGTTTGGGGTCAAGTTCATGTCAATGTCATGGCTGAGGATGGGGAAAACCCTCAGCCGTGCAATGCCAGAAGGTGTTATTGGTTTCTCGGCCAGGACGACAGAATTAGGGAGCAGGTCACCTCCTATCGCATCCCTAACCTGACCCTGACTCCTAACCATATGAGCCAACCCTGATGGTGGGAGGGCTCATACACCGGAACCTAATAGTCCCTGCTAGCCCTCAGGATTGCCCTGACCTAGTAGCAGGGTAAGACGACCTGTTCCTCCTAGGCACAGAGGAACAGGAGTCTAACTGGCCAAGCTACAAGAAAAAGGGGTATAAAAACAGACCTATGGATATGGCAGGTGAACTGCACTAGTTCCACCTACCTGCCACAGCCTTGCTGACTGGATCCCTGTGCTGACACACTGATATCCACACCATACTTAAATGGACACAGCCAACACACATACACACACACAGGAACCCAGATCCATAGCTGCAATAAATAACAAAAGGAATTCATCAACTGAACATATAAACATCTATGACCACAAGGGTGGCCCTCACTGGCAGATGGAAAATAAGAAGGCGGAAGTACCCCTCAGACTTCTGAATCACAGCAGAAGCTATATAGGCCCAAGTAGCCACACCAACACTCAGACACACCCAGTGCACACACACTAGGAAGGAAGTTAACCCTTCCAATACCAGAAGAGGGAAGACAGCAACTTAAAGGGGAATACACACACAATAAACCTCGTGCACACCAGACAAGGAAAGTGCACACATATAAACACACATTGCCAAGTCCAACCGCATGCACAACATAGCAAGCTGCCTCGCAACAGCTCAGGCTGCTATGCTGCCACATAAATAATGTTGCCAGCGGCAACCACAGGTAAGGCAACATACTACAGCCCTCACCTGTGATTGACAACCAGACCTAGACCACAGGCAACTGCTTGCGGTTACAGGAGTCACGACCATGACCATGGTCGTGACAGTCAAGTTCGGGTCCCGAACTCGAACTTTTTTTTCAAGTTCGACCGAACCTGCTGAAGCCGAACATCCAGGTGTCCACTCAACTCTACTCGTCACAATGAGTGAGTTATGGGGGTCCGCAGAGAACGCATCAAATTTGTCCAATCTTTAGTTCAATCAACACATACCCCCTAGACAACAAGAATCACCAGATAGTAAAATTATAGAAATATTGATAAGATTATTAATAACTGAAATGAGGAATCTATGGGAGGTGGACACATTAGAGGAATATCTAAACAATAATATTATACCAAAAGGTCTAAAGGTCACTAAAACACTGATGGGTGCTTTGGGGGACACAGAAACTTTGAAAGAATGGGATGATCTATTTCACACATTTTCTAGAAACGCTGTGTTATTTATATTAGAAAAAAGGAAAGAAGGGGTAATGAGAACCAACCATATAAGACCATATAAATATCATCTAGAGGTCATTAAAATCTCAAAATCAATCAGAATGAGAATCAGAATGAAAGAGGATGAGATTATTAATAGAATGAAAAAGTAATTAGAAAGAGATTTAATCTTGATAAATAATACACCGGTAATAAAACCAGAAGACCCATTAATGGCTGATATATCCCACTATGACACAATAGATTCTACCAACCGTAAAGGAAAAGAAACTATAGAAGACATATCGGTGTATGACGTCAGCATAGAGGACCCACCCCAGGATGGCAATATAATGAATGGGATTAATCCCTTGCCACTATCACCAGTAGTACCGATTCATAGGAATAGAACAAATGGCTCTATAATAACCAAAAACAGATATATAGTAAAGAGGAATACTGGTATAAGAACAAAGGCATTAAAAGCAGGAATAAAACAATCATCCACTGATACACACACTAATGTAAACACCCAAAGAAAAACGGTAAAGAAGGATTTTTTTTCAAGTAAAACCCTCTACAAGGAGAAAACACAGAGAGGAAGACGGGGGAAAGGACTAACAAAGAAAACAACAAAAAATAAAAAGGCCAGAGGACAGGGGTTTTTCTATTTAAGTAAATATGAATTGAAAAAGGGCGAACTAGAACTACTCAGGGCCGGTGCAAGGTTTTTTGCCAACACAAGCGAAGCTACATTTCTATTTCTGCGCAGCCTGCGCTCAATGAGATCACCTTGAACTACCTTCCTGTCTGTGCCACCTACGGCAGTCGGCAGTCCAGACGGTCTGGGCCTGGCTGTGTGAGTCTGTCGCTGTCTGATGTCTCACAGTTACTCACCACTAGAGTTGAGCGAACACCTGGATGTTCGGGTTCGAGAAGTTCGGCCGAACTTCCCGGAAATGTTCGGGATCCGAACCCGACCCGAACTTCGTCCCGAACCTAAACCCCATTGAAGTCAACGGGGACCCGAACTTTTCGGCACTAAAAAGGCTGTAAAACAGCCCAGGAAAGGGCTAGAGGACTGCAAAAGGCAGCAAAATGTAGGTTTGGAGAGAGGTCCCATAGCAGAGAATCTGGCTTCACGTCACCCACCACTGTAACAGTCCATTGTCATATATTTAGGCCCCGGCACCCAGGCAGAGGAGAGAGGTCCCATAACAGAGAATCTGGCTTCATGTCAGCAGAGAATCAGTCTGCATGTCATAGCAGAGAATCAGGCTTCACGTCACCCAACACTGGAACAGTCCATTGTCAGATATTTAGGCCCAGGCACCCAGGCAGAGGAGAGAGGTCCCGTAACAGAGAATCTGGCTTCAGGTCAGCAGAGAATTAGTCTTCATGTCATAGCAGAGAATCATGCTTCACGTCACCCAACACTGGAACAGTCCATTGTCAGATATTTAGGCCCCGGCACCCAGGCAGAGAAGAGAGGTCCCGTAACAGAGAATCTGGCTTCATGTCAGCAGAGAATCAGTCTTCATGTCATAGCAGAGAATCAGGCTTCACGTCACCCACCACTGTAACAGTCCATTGTAATATATTTAGGCCCCGGCACCCAGGCAGAGAAGAGAGGTACCATAACAGAGAATCTGTCTTCATGTCAGCAGAGAATCAGTCTTCATGTCATAGCAGAGAATTATGGGATTTTACTAAAGTATGACGTAAAGTCATGATTTTATTAAAGACACGGAGGCGAGTATTGCTTTAACCTTTCTTTACTTCTACCATAGCAGCAAAGAGAGAAAATGGTATACAAAAAAGAAACCATGGTAACAGACTCCTCCCCCTTATCCCAGTATATCCTTCCTTGTCTGTCTGAGCTCTTCCTCTTTCTTTGTGTCTCAAACAGCGCTGGTCAACCGGAACAACAGACGCCGAAACCACCGGGTAACGAAAAAAAAAAAACCTTGAACTCGTCGGCTTGGACCGCCACAACTGGACCTCCGACCGGAACTGTGTAACTCTAAAACATGAAGCCGTAAGCCTCTCAACCTAGGAAAAAAGGAAATAAGAGAAAAACCTTCTAAGAGTATAATCCAGTGCATTAGAAACATAGGATCCACTAGTTGGAAACACAGTAACAACTTTAAAATTCTGACCATACGGTAAATCAACAAAACATACTTACGTCAAAAACCCCAAGGGGTGGGTCCAGGGAGGGCAATACTCGCCTCCGTGTCTTTAATAAAATCATGACTTTACGTCATACTTTAGTAAAATCCCATAATTTTATAACAAGACACGGAGGCTCCTATTGCTTGTTTAAAGCTGAGCCACTATAGAATCAAAAGCATGCGAAGCCGGTCGGAAATAAAACTCCCGGAAAGTGGAAGATCTGGACCAATCCGCCAATCTCATAACATCCTCCAAACGAGCCCCAGATAACGTCATGGACGTAGCCGTCGCACTGCGGACCGAATGTGCCGTGAAGATAGACGTATCAATCCCGGAAAGGGATAGAATCCACTTGACCCAGCGAGATAACGTAACACTGGTAACCGGAGCAAACGGGCTGCGAAACGAAATGAATAAGTGGGGGAGAGAAAGAGACCGCAGTGGACGGGTTCTGTCCTCATACTCGCGTAAGCACGCTACAGGACATAGCTGTGGAGAAGTCGGAAAACGGGGGTAAGAGACCGACCGGATACTGGTTTTCGTGCGACGGGAAATGTTAAAGTGGACCCCCTCCGGGGTGAAGGATCTGGCGTCCCAATCCAAAGCACGCACATCCGAAACTCTCTTACAGGAGATTAAACAGAATAAAGTGACCAATTTGGCCGATAACTGACGTAACGACAATAGCTCATTTGAGGGCCAACTGACTAGAAATTGCAAGACATCCGACACATCCCAGGTAGACGAAAACCGTGGCCGAGGTGGTCGGGCCAAACGTGAACCCTTGAGTAAACGACAGACCAGGGGGTGTTGACCCGCTGGACGGCCGTCGACACCGTTGTGTCTGGAGGAAATTGCTGACCTAAAGACATTGATGGTGCGGTAAGCCTTCCCTGCCTCAAAAAGTGAGGATAAAAAGGCTAAGATGGAATTGACAGGGGCCGTAACGGGATCCAGAGTCCGGTCGACGCACCAGCGAGACCAAGAACCCCAGGCGGCTCGATAAGCCCGTCTCGTCCCGGGCGCCCAAGCGCAGTCCAATAAGAACCTAGCTGTTCCTGAAAGTCCAGCGCCTCCTCCTGGACTCCCGATATCTTGCAAGCTAGGAGGCGTAGCGACCCGTTCTGCAGGAGTGGGTGAACTTCTCCTGCAGGCCCTTGGAGTAGTGACACCTGAGTGGGAAGGAGAAACGGAAAGTCCACTAGAAGTTCCAGGATCTGAGGGAACCAAGGACTGGGTTCTCCAAAACGGAACAATCAGAACCAGGTTCGCCAACTGCTGACGAACCTGAAGGAGCACTCGTGGAATGAGCGCGAAGGGAGGGAATGCGTACATCAACGCTCCTCCCCAATGTTGAAGCAGAGCGTCCACTGCCTCCGCCAAGGGATCCGGCCTCCAGCTGAAAAACCTGGGCAGTTGGGTATTCAAACGGGAAGCGAAGAGGTCGACTGCAAAGGGACCCCACAGAGAAGAAATAGCAGAAAAAACCGTCTCGTCTAACTTCCAGTCGCTGGAGTCCGATATGTAGCGAGAACTCCAGTCCGCCAGAGTGTTGTGAAGGCCTGGAAGGTACTCGGCCACCACAGAGATGTTCCTGTCGAGACAGAATTCCCAAAAATCCTTCGCCAAATGGGTCAGAACCACCGACCGTGTGCCACCCATACAATTGACGTACCTGACCGCAGATATATTGTCCATGCGGAGCCTGATGGCTGAGCTGACCACACCATTGGCAAAACTGCGAATGGCAAACGACCCTGCTAGGAGTTCCAGGGCGTTGATGTGAAGATGGGATTCTTCTGGAGACCATGGACCGCCCGTGGACACACCACTGCAATGTGCTCCCCATCCGTGCAGGCTCGCATCGGATTCTATGATCAGATCCGGTTGGGGACCCACGATCGCTCTGCCATTCCACACTGACAGGTTGTGGATCCACCATCTCATCTCGTCCGTCGTCTCGGCATCTAATGAGACCAAATCTGCGTAAGAGGCCCCCGACCGAAGGTGAGCAATTTTGAGGCGCTGCAACGCACGATAATGGAGGGGGGCTGGGAAAATGGCCTGTATTGAGGAGGCCAGAAGTCCGATTATCCTTGCCAAATGCCGCAACGACATCTGAGGTAGGCGTAGAGCATGCTTCAACTCCTTGCGGATAGCCTTGACTTTCGAGAGTGGAAGACTGAGGGATAATTCTTCCGAGTTCACCTGGAAACCCAAGAACTCTATGGATCTGGAGGGGGTCAAACAGGATTTCTCCTGGTTGACAATGAACCCCAAGTCGGAAACGAGCGTCACCGTCAAGTGGAGGTGTCTCAACAAGAGAGCCCGTGATTGGGCCATGATCAAGATATCGTCCAGGTAGACGATCAGACGAACACCTCTGCTGCGAAGCCAAGCCACCACTGGGCGCATGATCTTGGTAAAGCACCAGGGGGCGGAGGACAGGCCGAACGGAAGGCAGGTGAAGCGCCAGGCCTGACCGTTCCACAGGAACCGCAGCAGGTCTCTTGAAGAGGGGGACACTGGGACCGTGAGATAGGCGTCTTGGAGATCTATCTTGGCCAACCAATCGCCTGGAAGGAGCAGATCCCTCAAAAGATGGATGCCCTCCATCTTGAAATGTCGGTATTGTACAAAATTGTTCAGGGCTTTCAAATTGATCACCGGGCGCATCTGGCCCCCTTTCTTTTGCACCAGGAAAATACTGCTGATGACACCCCCACGATTCTCCGGTGCGCGTTCGATCGCGCCTTTCTGCAGAAGATCCGACAATTCCCTCTGAAATTGGGACCGTGCCGCATAGGACAGTGGTACCGTAGGGGGGGCTGGGATGGAGCTCGGATCGGCAATCAGATCTATTGTGAACCCCTGCACAGTAGAAAGGACCCATTGGTCTGAGGTTATGCCTGACCACACATGAGAAAAGAATCGGAGTCTGCCCCCGACTAAATGGTCTAAAAAAGGAGGGGGACGAAGAACATAACTTACCGAATGGTCGACGGGAGCCTGGATTCCCTCGGAAACCTCGTGACCTGAAGGGAGCGCCTCGTGAGGGAAAAAAGGACGGCTGATGTCTCTGATCCTGGAGGGATGCTCTATAATTAAAGGAGCCTCTGCCGGAACCTCTGGCATGAAAGTTGGAACGGCCGGACAGTCGGCCCCTAGCACTGCCGGCCCTGTTGGAAAAACGCCCTTGAAAGACTCGACGCATCGAAGTCTGGGCTTTATCAAGAGCCGTAAAAGCTCCTACATATTTCCCTAGCTCTTTAATAAAAGAGTCGCCAAAGAGCAACCCCTGGGCGTCCTTGCCCGCTTCAGTCAATGCTAAGTTCGAGAGATTTGGCTCGATCTTAATTAGTATTGCCTTCCGCCTTTCAATGGCGAGCGAGGTATTGGTATTACCCGCTACGCATATGGCTCGCTGGGCCCAACCTCTCAATTCTATAGGGTCTACCTGGCTACCTGCCGCGATAGCGGACTCAGCCAAATCGAAAATCTTTGCTAAAGGACCTGTAATGTCCAGTAGCTTGTCTTGGACAGCCTTCAAGGCCGCGTCTAGCCCTTTACGGGGGTTAAACCCCGTCTTCGCCAGAAACTGGACCATCTTTGGATCCACTGATGGCGTCTCGCACACTTTGTGTGGTATTAAAGGACGAGGGCACTCCGCCCGCAACTTATTACGCGATTCCTTACTAAGCGGATTGCGTATGCGAGCCTCCATATACTGCGCCACATGTGTGGCGGGCATCCATTCCGCGGAGCGGGGATGATGCAGCTCCTCGGGGTTAAACAGCGGTTCCCCAGACGGATCCAATAAGAGATCCTCTGCTGATCCCTGTTGTAGTAACGGGGCTTCCGGGTCTAGATTACGAACCGGATCCACAGCAATATCCGCCAAATCGTCCTCCACCTCATCCGTCAATTCATAGACGTTGTCATGAGTCTCCTCCTCTGACTCCCTATCAGAGTCTGACCTAGGCTCAGGTAGAGACCTGGCAGTCTTCCATGCCCGCGTTTTTTCTGCCTGGCGGGTACAAGCTCGTTTACGCGACTGAAGCGCGTTGTCTTGGGATGGGGATGGCCCATCAATCTGAGGTGTTCTGGAGACAATAGGAGGTGGTCCTGGAGGTGGGACCAAAACCTGGGTAGTAGTAGCAGGGCGCGCCATAAGGGCCTGAGATATAGACTGGGTCAATGCAGATGACATCGAACCCATGGCGGTTATAATGGCATTAGATATGGATCTTTGCAGTGCCACCTCATGGTCGTCCGGGTGGATCACCTCGGACCTCCTATCCTGCGCAGGGGAACCCTGATCTACTTGGGGGGCTTCACTAGGGGCCACAGAGGCAACGGAATTCTTTCTGACAGACATGGTGAAGTAGCAAAAGGCAGGGGTTAGTCACCCCGACCGGAGCAGCAAAAATAGCACTAGAGGAGAAAAAGAGAAAAGGGGATAATGAAGCCAGGAATCATAGCCAGCTAGTGGGTAGACGAAATGGAATAAAACAGAACTTACAAGGCTCAAGAGCAGTGGAAAAAGACCGCCAGGAGATGCGCTGTGCAGAGCGGGATGTCCGGTGTGTGTAGAGCGGGGAAACGCACAGGGACGGCGAAATCTCGCGAGATCTCGCCGTCAGTAGCAGCCGAATGCGAAAAAATGCGAAAATGCGAAAATATGCGAAAAAACGCGCGCGAAATCTCGAACTCGCGAGACTTCGGGCGAGAAGGAGAGGAAGAAGAAGCAGAAAGCGCGCGCAATGGCGGCGCAGTCTGAGGTAACGAGGGACAAGGATGACAGGGCAGAGAACGGATCACACGGGGGGAAAGCCGCAAAAACTGTTATAAGGACAAACCCCTAGGCAGAACGGCCACAGAAGTACCTGAACGAAAAAACATATACATATATATACGTACCCTAGATAAATAAATATATATATATACAGGAGAGAAATATGTATCTACGATAAGAGTCTAATCAGAATCTAATAAAGAAACCGAACGAACCGATAATCCAAGCACATAAAATACAAATATACCAGACCCTGAGCAATGCCACAGAGCTGGAGAGTACTTATCTGCCTGGTAGCAGCAAAGAAAGAGGAAGAGCTCAGACAGACAAGGAAGGATATACTGGGATAAGGGGGAGGAGTCTGTTACCATGGTTTCTTTTTTGTATACCATTTTCTCTCTTTGCTGCTATGGTAGAAGTAAAGAAAGGTTAAAGCAATAGGAGCCTCCGTGTCTTGTTATAAAATCAGGCTTCACGTCACCCAACACTGGAACAGTCCATTGTCAGATATTTAGGCCCAGGCACCCAGGCAGAGGAGAGAGGTCCCGTAACAGAGAATCTGGCTTCATGTCAGCAGAGAATCAGTCTTCATGTCATAGCAGAGAATCATGCTTCACGTCACCCAACATTGGAACAGTCCATTGTCATATATTTAGGCCCCGGCACCCAGACAGAGGAGAGGTTCATTCAACTTTGGGTTGCCCCGCAATATAATGGTAAAATGAAAATAAAAATAGGATTGAATGAGGAATTTCCCTGGAGTCCAATAATATATGGTTAAGGGGATGTAGTTAATGTCTAATCTGCACAAGGGATGGACAGGTCCTGTGGGATCCATGCCTGGTTCATTTTTATGAACGTCAGCTTGTCCACATTGGCTGTAGACAGGCGGCTGCGTTTGTCTGTAATGACGCCCCCTGCCGTGCTGAATACACGTTCAGACAAAACGCTGGCCGCTGGGCAGGCCAGCACCTCCAAGACATTAAAGGCTAGCTCTGGCCACGTGGACAATTTGGTGCACAGTTACTGTTCCACCATGTTGTTCAAATGCTGCCTTCTGCTAACACGCTCTATATCAGCAGTTGGGGCCATTGGTGCGGTGAGGTGACAAAGCTTTTCCACATGTCAGCCATGCTAACCCTGCCTTCTGAGGTGCTGGTGCTGACACAGCTGCGTTGGCGACCTCTTCCTCCTCCCCTGCCTTCGCCTTGTGGTTCCACCTGTTCCCCGGTGTCAGTAGGGAATGCTCTCAGGAGCGCGTCTACCAGCGTGCGTCTGTAGTCGCGCATCTTCCGATCACGCTCCAGTGAGGGAATTAAGGACGGCACATTGTCTTTGTAACGGGGATCCAGCAGGGTGGCCACCCAATAGTCAGCACACGTTAAAATGTGGGCAACTCTGCAGTCATTGCGCAGGCACTGCAGCATGTAGTCGCTCATGTGTGCCAGGCTGCCCAGAGGTAAGGACAAGCTGTCCTCTGTGGGAGGCGTATCGTCATCGTCCTACGTTTCCCCCCAGCCACGCACCAGTGATGGGCCCGAGCTGCGTTGGCTGCCACCCCGCTGTGACCATGCTTCATCCTCCTCCTCGTCCTCCTCCAGTAGTGGGCCCTGGCTGGCCACATTTGTACCTGGCCTTTGCTGTTGCAAAAAAACCTCCCTCTGAGTCACTTCGGAGAGATTGGCCTGAAAGTGCTAAAAATGACCCCTCTTCCTCCTCCTCCTCCTCCTGGGCACACACCTCTTCCATCATCGCCTTAAGTTTTTTCTCAAGGAGACATAGAAGTGGTATTGTAACGCTGATAATGGCATCATCGCCACTGGCCATGTTGGTGGAGTACTCGAAACAGCGCAACAGGGCACACAGGTCTCGCTTGGAGGTCCAGTCATTGGTGGTGAAGTGGTGCTGTTCCGCAGTGCGACTGACCCGTGCGTGCTGCAGCTGAAACTCCACTATGGCCTGCTGCTGCTCGCACAGTCTGTCCAGCATGTGCAAGGTGGAGTTCCACCTGGTGGGCGCATCGCATATGAGGCGGTAAGCGGGAAGGCCGAAGTTACGCTGTAGCGCAGACAGACGAGCAGCGGCAGGATGTGAACGCCGGAAGCGCGAACAGACGGCCCGCACTTTATGCAGCAGCTCTGACATGTCGGGGTAGTTGTGAATTAACTTCTGCACCACCAAATTCAGCACTTGCGCCAGGCAAGGGATGTGCGTCAAACCGGCTAGTCCCAGAGCTGCAACGAGATTTCGCCCATTATCGCACACCACCAGGCCGGGCTTGAGACTCACCGGCAGCAACCACTCGTCAATCTGTTGTTCTATACCCCGCCACAACTCCTGTGCGGTGTGGGGCCTGTCCCCCAAACATATGAGTTTCAGAATGGCCTGCTGACGTTTACCCCGGGCTGTGCTGAAGTTGGTGGTGAAGGTGTGTGGCTGACTGGATGAGCAGGTGGAAGAAGAGGAGGAGGAAGCCGAGTAGGAGAAGGAGGCAACAGGAGGCAAAGAATGTTGCCCTGCGATCCTTGGCGGCAGAAGGACGTGCGCCAAACAGCTCTCCGCCTGGGGCCCAGCCGCCACTACATTTACCCAGTGTGCAGTTAGGGAGATATAGCGTCCCTGGCCGTGCTTACTGGTCCACGTATCTGTGGTTAGGTGGACCTTGCCAGATGGCACCTGAGGGGTTAATTGTACGGATCACAGCCCCCTGTAAGAGATCGGCACTGCTAAGGTGTTATGGAGGCCCAGGATGCTACGATAGCGGCCTTAAGCTCATCCAGAGTGTTGGGTCTTGCGTCTCTCAACTTTCTCTTCCCAATATCCCACAGATTCTCTATGGGGTTCAGGTCAGGGGAGTTGGCAGGCCAATTGAGCACAGTAATACCATGGTCAGTAAACCATTTACCAGTGGTTTTGGCACTGTGAGCAGGTGCCAGGTCGTGCTGAAAAATGAAATCTTTATCTCCATAAAGCTTTTCAGCAGATGGAAGCATGAAATCCGGACAGGATACACGGATCACGGATGCGGCTGCAAAACGGTGCATTTTATGATTTTTCCACGGACCCATTTAAAGTCAATGGGTCCGCGAACAAAAAAACGGAAAACGGCACAACGGCCATGTATGCACACAACGGTCGTGTGCATGAGGCCTTAGGGAATTGCTAAGTTGGGAATTGTATTTCAACCCAGAACAAAAACTGTGCTTTGGCGGACACTAAATAACTTTAGCCACAGCAATACCCACAGATTTAGCTGAATATAAATTTGAGGCCTATTATTTAGGCGCTGGATGACAGGTATACGTTTTACAGACAGAATTAGAATTGGAAATGCACGGTAGCGTGTGAAGTTATTGAGGATGACCCTATCCGCACCTTCAATCTAATATACCCTTTTATGGATAGATTTAAACTTGGCCTGATACAGCAGAAACAACTGATTTAGGGAATTGCTAATTTGGGAATTGTATTTCAACCCAGAACAAAAATATATCCTTTGCCAGACAGCAGACAGTATTACAATTGGCTAGCCACAGCAGAAACACCAGATTTAGGGTACTGCTATTTTGGCAATTGTATTTCACCCCTCAATAAAATAGCAAGCACAGCCAAGCCCCTGATGTAGGATATAGCCAAAAAATAACCACACTATTGATGGTTAAATGGACTTGGTGGCAGCTTGTGCTGGCGCACCACAAGACACAAAATGGCCGCCGATCACCCCAGAAAAAAGTGACAGAAAAACGCTTTGGGCAGCCTAAAAACAGTGAGCAATTAAATAGCAGCAGTTGAATGATTCACAGCTGTAGATCGATCACGTCATTAAGTCTTTTGGAGGAGTTAATCTGCCTAATCTCGCCCTAACAGCAGCAGCTGCAACCTCTCCCTACACTGATCAGAGCAGAGTGACGGGCGGCGCTACGTGACTCCAGCTTATATAGAGGCTGGGTCACATGGTGCACTGGCCAATCACAGCCATGCCAATAGTAGGCATGACTGTGATGGCCTCTTGGGGCAAGTAGTATGACGCTTGTTGATTGGCTGCTTTGCAGCCTTTCAAAAAGCGCCAAGAAAGCGACGAACACAGAACCCGAACCTGGACTTTTACGAAAATGTTCGGGTTCGGGTCCACTGCTCCTTTTTTTGCTACGCTGTTGGCTCGGTCTCCCCACTGCCTCTTCCTCCGAACTCTGAAAGTCAGTGGCACGACCTTCATTCCATGTGGGGTCTAGTACCTCTTCGTCCCCTGCATCGTCTTCCACCCAGTCTTCCTCCCTGACCTCCTGTTCAGTCTGCACACTGCAGAAAGACGCAGCAGTTGGCACCTGTGTTTCGTCATTATCAGAGACATGCTGAGGTGGTATTCCCATGTCCTCATCATCAGGAAACATAAGTGGTTGTGCGTCAGTGCATTCTATGTCTTCCACCGCTGGGGAAGGGCTAGGTAGATGCCCTTGGGAAACCCTGCCAGCAGAGTCTTCAAACAGCATAAGAGACTGCTGCATAACTTGAGGCTCAGACAGTTTCCCTGATATGCATGGGGGTGATGTGACAGACTGATGGGCTTGGTTTTCAGGCACCATCTGTGCGCCTGAAAACCAAGCCCATCAGTCTGTCACATCACCCCCATGCATATCGGGGAACCTGTCTGAGCCTCAAGTTATGCAGCAGTCTCTTATGCTTTTTGAAGACTCCCAACTATACAGTTCGGGTTCGCTCATCCCTAGTCAGGACCAATCTTAACTCCCAGATATGTAATATATGGAGTGTCCCAATTAAAGGGGGAATTTGCTTTCAATGAGTTACTCGTTGGGGTTGGGAGGTCTATACTGATAATATGGGATTTGCTCATATTGATTTTGAAGTTAGAGTAAGAACTGATCTGCTCCAATATCTTATATATCAATGGTAGGGCTCTGGCTGGATTGGTATTCATTATTAACAGATCGTCTGCGAAAGCAGCCACCTTATGCTCATGTTGATCTATCCTTATGCCCACTATCTCTTTCTCCAATCTAATAGCCTGGAGCAATGTTTCCATTACGAGAACGAATAACAGAGGTGAAAGTGGGCATCCCTGTCTGGTGCCATTCCTAATGTTAAAGGAGGGGGACAAAGTGTCATTAATGATGATAGCTGCCGAAGCATGGGTATACAAGGAAAAGATGGCATTAATATACGGGTCAGGGAACTTAATTGTTTTAAGGACTTCTCTCATATAGTCCCAACTAACCCTGTTGAAGGCTTTTTCTGCATCCGTGGTAAGGAGGACTAGAGGCCGTCTAAGCTTTTTTGCAAAGTAAATAGCATTTAGCACCTTGGCGGTATTATCTCTGCCCTCCCTACCACGGACAAAGCCCACTTGGTCATTTTTGATTAGGAATGGAAGGAAGGAGGACAAGCGGGTGGCAAGCATCTTGGCTAATAACTTCAAATCTAAATTTAACAGGGAAATTGGGCGATAATTAGAGCAATGGGAGCTGTCTTTCCCTTCTTTCGGGATCAATGTGATATGTGCTCTAGTCATGTCTATGGATAATGGGACACCAGACAGGGAGGTATTAAATATGGAGGGAAGATATGGTCCTATTATGTTATGGAAAGTGCGGTAATATAACCATCAGGTCCAGGGCTTTTACCATTAGGGGGCTTTGTAGAGTTTGGGCTTGAGAATCCGACAGGGCCGGTAAGGCAAGGGAGTTAAGGAAGGAGGTTACTGATTCCTTTGGGGGGTATCAGCTTTCTTGTCCTCTTCTTTTATATTATAGAGGGAATAATAGAACTTTTGGAATTGATTGGCTATTTCTGGTGTGGTAGACACTTCTTCCCTATTGGAAACTCAAATTCTGTGTATATAATTATGAGATTTCCTTTGCTTAATACGTTGCATCATGAACTTAGAAGCCTTGTCTCCATGTGCATAGTATTTGTGGTAGGAGCTTAACCGAGGAACAGAATAGGCATGCCTATGTGCTGCCCTAACCTGACTGGCTGGAGTGTGCCCGGTGCCAGTGACGAGGTAAGGCCTAGAGAAGTGGGCCACCCAGGAGGAAATGACTGAGAAAGGGGATGGGAGGGAGGGGCAACGAACGGGCGCCCTCCTGCTTGTAGCCGGGGGTTTAAATGCAGGAGGGTGCTCCGCCCACAATTACAGGCTGCAAGCAGCCTTAAATATTTGTGGTAGGAGCTTAACCGAGGAACAGAATAGGCATGCCTATGTGCTGCCCTAACCTGACTGGCTGGAGTGTGCCCGGTGCCAGTGACGAGGTAAGGCCTAGAGAAGTGGGCAAAAAGAGAACTGACCCGGTGTAGGGTACAAGTATTTATTGGAACATGGTGATGCCTATAAAGCCAGTGAACGGAAGGCTCTGGAGATCTCAGCTCGCGGGTTGGGAATATACCTTGCGTAGCAGGATGACCGCCATCGACCCATCCTGCGGATGACGTGCGCCGGAACCTGATGACTGGACGCTGCGGACGCGGCCCCTATGCGAAAAGAGTGTCCGGATATCGTGCTGGGGCTATACCTGCCGCCAGGGTGCGGATATTAGAGACAAACTGGGTCGAAGATAGGGGCCTACCATTAACTGGGAGCAATGGTTCGTCTGCTGCGGAAGACTGGAGGGAGGCCAGAAGCTCCTGTAGCACCTTGACCGGACACCAACAGTTGGCCGTAGGGAAAAACTCCACCTCGGTGGGAGGACCTGCCTGGTTGGTCTTGGTAGATGGGATGGACAGTATGAAGTGGTCCACGTGCCAGGTGAGATGTCGCCTGAGCAGGGTCGCTCGACTGACCGTGCCGCAGGTGAACTCCCCGGGCCTAAGGAACCCATAGAACCCTAGGTACATGGCCGCTTTGGTGATGATGCTTGCCAATTGCCCAAAAGGGAGACCGTCTAGGGCTACGGACAATCTGCGGAAAAGCTCACCCGACACCAGTTGCCTGCGCACCTGGACCACCGTGGCTAGCTTTCTGAATGCCCCTGAGGGTGGCTTTGATGGCCTGATTGGAAAATATGGATTTGGCAGAGGGGTCGCCGAGCATCCGGTGGTGCTGAATGCCGGCCAAATACAGCCTGATGGTGTTGACTGACAGGTGCGTGTGGCAATAGGCTATGAAAGCCATGATGAACGTGACCTCGTCCACCTCCCCCCGGGGATGGGTGTCACTGAACTCCCTGAAAACTCTGAACCCGGCGTCATAGTTCCTGGCGGTGTTGGCGGCTAGCGAGCGCTGGACCAGTAACCGTGCAGAAGCTATCAGGGGCTCTAGTCCAACAGGAGGGAGTTGAACGGTGGAGCTGGAACACCGACGGGGTCTGCCTCTGGGAGCTCCTGAAAGAAGACATCATAATTAAAACGAGACAGGGCGTCCGCTGCTACGTTCTGTGCCCCTTGGATGTGGACCGGGACGATATGGAAATTGAAAGACAAGGACAGCCACACAAGTCTACGCAAAAGGGACATGATCGTGCGGGACTTTGCCCTCCCTTTGGATATGATCTCTACCAGGACCTGGCTGTCAGTCCGGAAGATAACCAACCTATTTGCCCAGAGAGAACCCCACACCTGGGCTGCCGCCACAATTGGGTACAATTCTAAAAGCGGGGAGGATTTCATGGCCTCCACCGGCCAACCGCCGACCAACCACTGTGGATGGAAGATGGCAGCGAACCCACAGGAGGCCGCGGCATCGGTGAAGACCGTGGGGGACGCTGAATCCGGGGATGGTACAAACAAAGAGATACCATTCCACCCGGCCAGGAAAGCCTGCCACATCTGGAGATCCGCCATGGCGTGTCCGTCTAGTTGGATGGTGGAGTCCTGATCCGGGGCTGTCGGGAGGAAACTGAGGAGCCGGGAAGTGAAGGCCCTGCCCTGGGGCATGATCTTGAAAGCACAGTTGAGGAATCCAAGCAGGGACTGAAGCTCCCGCTTGGACAGGACCCTGGAAGAGGCCGCGGAGGAGACGGCGGACTGGATCTTGGCCTGCTTGGCTGCGGGGAGGCTGGCCTCCATGCGGACCGAATCCAGGGTGATGCCCAAGAAGGTGACTCTGGTGCCCGGACCCTCTGTTTTAGCCGACGCCACAGGGACCTCGAGACTGACGAATAGCTGAAGCAGGCTTGCCAACCCCGAGGGGGAACCCTGGGGCTTCTCCACGATCAGAAAATCATCCAAATAATGGATGACCATGTCCAGACCCCCGTGGTGGACCAGGATCCAGTGCAGCGCACAGGCGAACCTGTCAAACAGCCACGGGCTGCTCTTGGACCCAAAGGTGAGCCGGTTGGCAAAATAGTAGCCGTCCTCCCAACGCAACCCGTAATACTGCCACAACTGGGGAAGGATGGGGAGTAGTTTAAAGGCGTCCGCAATGTCGGCCTTGGCCAGCCAAGCCCCTTCCCCGGCTAGCAGGACGTACTGGATGGCCTCCTCAATGGATGCATATGACATGGAGAACTCCTCTGACTGGATCAGGGAGTTGAGGCTGGGGACAGTTGACATGTGTGGAGCCGACAAGTCATAAATGAAGCGCTTTTTATTAGAGGCCTGCTTGGAGACCAAACCAATCGGGTTTATCCTCCAAGTGCTGAAGGGAATGGCCTCGAACGGGCCCAGCAAAAAACCCTTCCGGACCTCGTCCTGCAAGAGGGTGGCCACTGCCGCCGGATCTTGACAAGCTGACTGCAGGTTCCTTCCCTCCCAGGAAACTTGGGGGAGGGCAATGAGGCCCGTATGGAAACCCCTTTCGAAACCGGTGAGCAGGAACTGGACGGCTTGGTGATCGGGGTGGTTTTGTAATAGGACACACAGGAGCTCAACGTTAACATCGGTCAGTCATAGGTTCTTTCGCTGTCTCTTGGGGCAGCTGGGGCGGGGATGGGCCCTGAAACAGAGGGAGCAGATGTGCAATGCGCGACAGCTATTGAAACTGCAACCCCCCGCGTTGAAATTATTGCACACCTGACTCTGCCCCAGGTATGTGATGGGCCTACCCAGTTTATCGGTGGAGCCCTGGAACCGCTGGGTGCCAGAGGGGCCTGGCAAGGAACCCTCCCGGGCCGGGGTGGGGAGGTTGGGACACCAGTCGGCGGTGTGCTGAATTGACTGGCACGCTGCGCAAGTTGGAGCCTGTAACCCCGCAAAATGGCGACAAAACAGCTCCATATCTAGATTGGCCCAGTCCGTGCGGAACTGAAATTGGGCGAGGGCTGCGGCTGCCTTGGCCGAGAAAGACCGGTGGTAATCGTAGAAGTTGGTCCCGCCGTACTTGTACCCCAAGTCGGTGACCTGGTACAAGTACGAGTCCATCTCTTCCCGCCTCTGTGGCTGGACGCCACATATGGTGTCCCTATAGAGGCTAAAAGCCAGGACGAACTCCGGAATCTATAGTTTTCGGTTCAGTCGGGCGTCCTTGGCCCTGAGAATCAGGGTACACACCAGACCTGAGCGAATCAGGGTACACCAGACCTGAACGATTCAGGGAACACACCAGACCTGAGCGATTCAGGGAACACACCAGACCTGAGCGATTCAGGGAACACACCAGGCCTGAGCGATTCAGGGAACACACCAGGCCTGAGCGATTCAGGGAACACACCAGGCCTGAGCGATTCAGGGAACACACCAGGCCTGAGCGATTCAGGGAACACACCAGGCCTGAGCGATTCAGGGAACACACCAGGCCTGAGCGATTCAGGGAACACACCAGGCCTGGAACGTTACCCCTAAGTGACTAAGGGGAGGCAGCCGCCGGAGTGATTCAGGGAACCTGAGCCCTGAGCCACCTAGGGAAGACATGGCTCAAGCGACTCTTGGGGACATGACACCTGCGATTTGGAGAAAACATAACCTGAGCGATTCAGGGAAGACATGACACATGCGATTCTTGGGAACCTGACACCTGCGATTTGGAGAAAACATAACCTGAGCGATTCAGGGAAGACATGGCATGACACCTGCGATTTGGAAAAAACATAACCTGAGCGATTCAGGGAAGACATGACACCTGCGATTTGGAGAAAACAATAACCTGAGCGAGTCAGGGAAGACATGACACCTGCGATTCTTGGGGACATGACACCTGCGATTTGGAGAAAACAATAACCTGAGCGATTCAGGGAAGACATGGCATGACACCTGCGATTTGGAAAAAAACATAACCTGAGCGATTCAGGGAAGACATGACACATGCGACTTTTGGGGGCATGACACCTGCGTTTTGGAGAAAACATAACCTGAGCGAATCAGGGAAGACATGACGCATGCGATTTGGAACCGTGAAACCTGAGAATCCGAGAACATGACACCTGAGCGAAACAGGGAACAAAACCTGCGCGATTCAGGGAAGCCAGAGCACCAGCGTGCTTCAAGAATACCACAAAAAACACAAGCGCCTGTGCGGTTCAGGGGACGAATGGCCCCTGACTGATTCCAGGAATTTGCATACTGAAGGAACCCTGGAATAAACACAAAACGTACCCTGCGCAATTTGCGAACCCAGTGCCCTGGGGACACTGGGCACCGTTTAGGCCGCCGCAGGCCGGCAGAACCCACCCCCTGATCTGTGGGAAACAGAGGAGCGGCGCCCGCAGCGGGCCGGCTAGCAGAGGATTGAGACACGCCGCGCTGCCTGCTAGCCACCCCAAGCTGCCCGGGAACAGCCTGGCCCCCCCCGCCCATGCTGACCCTGAGTGACCGGGACAGCTGGGGTGCACGTTGGAGGACCCGGCATGGCTAGCAGGAGCGGCGCAAGCCCAGGAAGACAGGAGGTGACCGGGATCCCGCCGCCTGACCGGACAAATGGAGTCCCTCTCTGCAGGGAACCTGTCCCTCACCTGAGGACCGCGGCTCCAACTAGGCCCCAGTGCTGCCGTACCTACCCCCGTGTCAGTGAAGCCCGGCACCCGACAGAGGGGGGGGACGCAGGAGACGCCGACCGGACCTGCTATGACCGTGGGGAGACACGGTGGTGCATGCCCTGATGATAGGGCTCAGCTGCCCAGCCGGGACCACTTACCGGAGGCGCCGCGGTCTGGATTCCTCGAGGACGCGATAACCGGAAGTGACGTCACGGAAGTTGCCGAAACCGGAAGTGGCGTCACGGACGGGCAGAACTGCAACGAACGGGCGCCCTCCTGCTTGTAGCCGGGGGTTTAAATGCAGGAGGGCGCTCCGCCCACAATTACAGGCTGCAAGCAGCCTTAAATATTTGTATTGTGCATGGAGATAATATTTAGCTGAAGCTGTATTGAGCAGGTGTCACGGCCACGGTTATGGCCGTGACTCCTTGGGAGCCGCATACAGTTGCCCGCGGTTTGGGTAGTTGTTTCAACCGCAGCTTGAGGCATGATGTTGTTTGCCTCAAGTGCGGTTTCCGCGGACAACAGTGATGTGTGCGGTTCCCTTGGAGTTGTGTGCGTGTGTGTATGCACGTTTGTATGTCTGGTGTGCACTTTGTGTTGTCTGGTGTGCACTTTGACACTTTCCCTTCACTGTGGCTGCCCGTGGCAACGTTTGGTATGTTGTACATGTGGTGGCAGTGTCCCGGCCTTCGGGCTGTCTCCAAGGACGGCTGCCACCCATGTCATGGCCTGCGGTAACAGTCACAGTGTGATCTAGTTTGGTCACTTCCCCTTTATGTGTGTTTCCCTTCTGTGGTGCTGGAAGGGTTAACTCCCTTCCCAGTGTGTGTGTGATGTCACTGGGTGTCTCCGACTGTGGGGTGTGGCTTCTTGGCCTATATAGCCTTGGTGTTTGGCATGGCTCAGGAGGTTGCTTCAGTCATGCTTGGCTGGAGCAGCCTCCTGTGCATATTACCTGCCAGTGAGAGCCACCCCTGTGGTCATAAAGATGTTGCCGTTATGTTTATGTCTTTATGTGTGTGATGTTGTATGTTATGTTCTGTTGGGACCTTCCTGTGATTTGGTGCAGCTTACGGTTCTGGATTCCTGTTTGCACAGGGATCCAGTCAGCAAGGCTGTGACAGGTTGGTGGAACTACTAGTTCGCCTGCCATACCCGTAAGGCTGTATGAGTTCCCCTTTTTCCCAGCAGCTTGGCCATTGAGACTCCTGCTCCTCCGTACCTTGAAGGAGTAGGTCATCTTACCCAGCTCCTAGCTCAGGGATCTACGGAGGGTAAGTCAGGGCTCCGAGGTTCCTGCGCATGGGTCCTCCTCCCATCAAGGTCGGCCCATGCAGGTAGGAGTTAGGGTCAGGTTAGGGATGCGTGAGGAGGTGACCTGCTCCCTATCCTGTTCTCATGGCCGAGTAGCCACAACATCATCTGGCATCACACGGCTGAGGGTTTCCCCCATCCTCAGCCGTGACAGCAGGTTCTTTAAAGAGTTTTTCAATTCTGTAAGTTCCTTCAAATGGGAGTCTAATAAAGAACTTTTATGTACCGGTTCTAGTCTATGGATCTGGAGCTAGGAGGTCTTCTACTTTCTTCTTCCTTTCTTTTTTGATTCTTGAACCCATACTAATGAATTGGCCTCTCATGTAGGCCTTGTGGGTATCCCCTAATATGTGAGGGGATGTTTCAGTAAGGGAGTTAAAGGAGAAGAATTCTTCCAGAAGCTTTTGGGTGTGTTTTCTATTCTCTTCTGTGGAAATCAGCTGTTTTTTAAGTCGCCACATAAATGCTTTAGGTTCTAGTGAGGGGGCTTGGATTGTAATAAACACTGGTGCATGGTCAGATAAAAGTATATTACCTATGTAGGCGTGGGTACACAAATGTAAATGTTCTTTGACACAAATATATAATCGAGCCTTTGATACGAGTTGTGGGGGTGGGAGAAAAAGGTGTAGTCCTGCCTGGAGGGATTACAGAGACGCCATATATCATGGAGAGCACCCTGGTGTAGTTTATTTCTAAGATGCCTAAGTGCCCTGGCAGAGAGTGCTGATTTTTTGGATGATGAATCTAAAGAGGGGTTTAATGCTATGTTCAGATCACCTCCAAGCACCACCACCCCTTCCTTATATGATTCTAAAAGGTCAAGTGTCTCTCTCAGCCATGAGATCTGATTGAAATTTGGAGCATATACGTTCGCAAAGGTATAGATTTGGTTGGACATGTGATATGTATGTGAAAGGCAGACCCCTCTGGAACCCTATGCTCACGCCTCTGGATGCTGCAGAATTTGATCCGCAATGATATCAGTGTGGGAACATGGACCGAGATAGGTCGGGGTATTTATTAAATTTAAACTGTGTCTCCTGAAGCATCAGGACAGAGCATCTTTCTTTTTTAGCAAAGGAGAATATCTGACTACGTTTTGATGGGGCGTTAAAACCCGTTGAGAGTAGCAATGCACAGGTCAGCCATCTAATAATAAAATGACCGAGTGTGCGCCGCTGAAATTTATTAGCAGGAGATGTGTGAGTGCTTTTTGTTTGTACTTAACCATCCAGGGCGGAGCAACGAGGCGGCAGAAGCATCCCCTTTCTTTCTGGAGATATAAGGTTGACTTCCTATGATACCTGTCATATAACCAACAATAAAATAATAACAACAGTGAGAACAGTTTGAGATATTGATCAAGTATGTAGATCATTAACATTAGAGTAATTCTACTCCAATAGTGGAATAGGGGGGAAATTGTGCACATTGTAATGTGACTTATTGTAGGACCCTCTTAATAGTTTGCAACTAGGCACTTAGTAAAAGACATAAAACCCTAATCAGTATATCATAACTCAAAAATTAGGAAGGGTTATGAAGGGTTATGCCCCAAACCTGGGAAAAACTTTTCTTAAGCATTACTTAGGCGATACGACTACTCATGGGATTCTTGATAAACATGAAACGGATCCTAGGTTCAGACCCAGAGTCATTCATGATTCATGAAGTGGAAGGCGTCTTGGAGTTGAGTGTCGAACTCTTCTGGTTCTTTGGGGTTTGCCAGGACGAGGTGTCTCCCAGGGATCAGCAGATGGAAGCTCCGGAAGTGGATTATTGCTTTGGATGTAGTCCCAGTTCCCAATGGGTAGTTGGTTAATTTGTAAAATATCATATGCTTTGGGCAGGTCAGTGAAAGAAGAGATGGATATGCGCTGACCTTCATACAGAAACGACAGCCCAAAGGGGAATAGCCATTTGTATAGAATTTTTTTGTTGCGGAGCCAATCAGTAAGCGGTTTCAATGCTCTCCTTTTTTTAATGTGGATTGGGCCAGGTCTTGAAATATGGTAATAGGACTGTCCTCCAGAGTTAGTTGTTGAAAATTTCTGGTGTGTTACAATGGCAGACTGATTGTCCTCTAGCGTTTCAACCCTCCTCCCAATATGGCGCATGTCCTCTTTTATAGAGGTGAGATCTGATCTGAGGGGTTCCAGGGACTCTAGTAAAGCATCTTTCAGGAATGCTCTGGAGATGGGTAGGGTATCAGCCCCAGGGGAGACCTCCCTTACCTTCTCAGCTACCGCTGTATATTTAGGCGCGCTCCCTGCAGCTTTCGGCGTTCCGGGCGCCATCTTGATTTCTTTAGCCACATGCATCTGAGCGGCTTTTTAAATTAATTTCTCCATGGATTCACCACTTATCAAAGTTTTAGCAAGCCCCTGAGCTTCGGTGGGTCTGGGGCCGCCGATCTTGACCATTCTGGGGTTCAAGTGCCTCTGAATTAAGGCTGTGAGGGATACTTTTACAGCAGACCTTCACTTCATGCTGCCATACAGCTCCGGTGCAGGCTCCGACACCCGAACAGCATGTATTATAACATTTGCATAACACTGAGCACATGTCCAAAATGGCTGCCTATACATAGATTGCATGGCTAGCTAGCAAAAATAACTCCCTGAGTAACACTACAACTACTTGAACAGCTCTGCATAACATACTGTCCCTGAAACAAAGGTAGATGTCACTCATCAGATACACTTGCACAAAGATGGTGGAGTTTAAGAAGGAGAACTTCATGGAACAGCTCTGCTGATGTCCTGTAGTCTGTATGTAGACTGGAGACTGTCTTCTCCTTCCCAGAATGCCTTGCACTACCCACAATGCCTAGCACCTCCCACAAGCAGTAATCCTTATTAACAAGAAAACAAGGTGCAATACATTTTTACCACCACTAGAAGGTGCTGTTACCCAACTAATAACTACAGGAATACAGAAATTACAGCAGAATGAATTAGAAATGAAATAGACGTGAACTGAAATGAATCTCCCTCTGCTGGAGGCAGAACACGCCAGTGTTAATAAGTCCCATATCTGGCGGTGGATCACGCAGTGTGATGAAGAGGCGCCAACCTCTAAATAACTTCGGAGGATCCACCGCCACAGCTTTCTTGCTGTCTTAAATTTAGACCATTTTCTATGCCTGAAACAGTCATAGAAAATAGCCCCTTTTTTAGACCTGACGTGAGTGGGAGAAGTGGCAGATTGTGATGCAAAGGACCTTTGTGCCCCAATCTGTGCCAGAAATTTAGGAGTATTTCTGTTTAATAAATGACCCCCTAAGTTCTTTGGTGTAGTTTTGTCTTTTCTTTTTCTGCAATTCTCTGCTGTAAAGACGGCTGAGCCCACAATCCTCTGGGAGTAGACGGGAATAATATGTGAGGAGAGCAGACAATGTAAAACATATCCCATCATACTGTATAAAAAGAGGAGAGATGACAGCAGTCACCACAATGCCCCTGATCCTTCCATTCATCATATCACCTGGAGGACTTCTTCTTCATCCCAGTCCTACAAGGAGATGCAGATTTTCCTTATTACGCTGCTTCTTCCATGGTTTCCTTTAACACAATTATTCTGTGATCTGAAGATAATAGAGGTTTATGATGAAATAGAGGAACGTTACCGGGATGGAGATCTCATCATTGGAGGGCTGTTGACGATGCATCAATGCACAACAGATGTAGAAAACGAGGACAATTTCACCACAGACATATATTGTGCAGAGTAAGTGATAATCTCATGTCTGTATTGTCCATAAGAAGAGGGGTGAGAATAGTGTGATGTCTTCAGACATAGCTTCACCATCTCCTGACACAGCACAAGCTTCTGTGTGTGATAGGTTCAGTTATAAATGATGAGGTTCATGGAGTCTGATCTCAGAGAAGGTTTCCTGTAGACAGTAGAGTGTATTACTCTGGTACTGATGAGGTGATGGACTTGTGGATGAAGCCATCAGATAATCCTGGATCTATTACCACACAGTGAAGGAACCTTCCTGGGATTTACTCCTCTTTTGTCTTATGGTTTGGTTTTATTCACATTAAAAAATTGGAATATAAAATGTTATTTCTTCTTTCTGATGTAAATACATCCAGAATTATCTGATCAATGTGTAGTTATAAAAATTGCAGACAGTATTCGGCTAAACTCAGTATCTCTAATGACCAGAGACAATGGAGCAAATTCATCAAGCTTCTCTGTTGTGTCCATACAATTGGTGTATTTCATTTGAGTATTTATTAAAAGTTGCTTAGCAGTTGATGAGTTAGACTTGTCGTATTGTTGTCAGTCTGACCTCCGGCGGTTGTTTTTCAGTACAACAGTTTCATAGTCACTTAGCTCTAATTTATTTGCCCATGAAAAAAAACTTTGCATCTTTGCATAGAAAAGTCTCATGTCTCAATGTTCCTCAATGTTAGTTTTTTGGTGTTTCAGTGAATCTGGGCTTCTGTTTAGGGAGGAGGGTGATGAGGAGGTGGTGGAATCATAGGAGGATGGTGGTGGCAGCAATAAACAACAGAGCATATGCACTATGACCAAGAAAGGAGAACTGCCAGAGACAGACGAGCTCCTACTATGGTCAGATATGAAGCAGGTGGTGTTGCTGATAGTGTTGATCGAGTATGCTCTCCCGAACATCAATGCTCAAGTCTCCTCCACGCCCGTTTCTTGGCTGCTATGCAGCCAAGAAACGCGCTGGTAGGTACTGCCCTCACTGTAATGCCGTAGCCATGTTGGTTACTGGCATTACAGTGATTGGCTGGCCGGAACGTGTCATCGGGTGCTATATAGCACCCGATGATGCGTATTTGTCTCAGTCTTAGGAAGAACTAAGCATAGGAAGGGACAGAGAGTGTAGGTAGTGTAATTGGAATAGTTTTATTAGAAAAACCTTTCAGAGACCCAAAAGTCCTTTTATGGACTATTGTGTGCGGCAGTAATATCTATTATAGTGTGCAATAGTTAGGCCACTGCAGACAGTGACATTAGCTGCGCCACATCTACAGTGTAAAGTCTGCGCTGAAAAAATGTATCTGTGACATCCAGTGTCTGCTTCTGACAGTGACGTTACCAGTGCCTCATCTGCAGTATAAAGTGTGCGCATAACATTTTTATTTGTGACATACAGTGTACTTTTCCCATAGACGCTGCAGGCAGTGACATTACCGTTTGTACCTCTCCTTTATAGCATTTCCTCATCCCAAATACCCTTGACTATGGTTGATCGAGCACCTTAGTGCTGGGGTGCTCGGGGTTCGGGCCGAACACATCTACCGAGCACCCGAGTATAATGGAAGTCAATAGGAGAACCTGAGCATTAAACCAGGCCCCCCTGCTTTGAAGAGGGGAGGGCGTCTGGTTCATAGGAAAATGTCAGAAATTGATGAAAACACCACTTAGATGGTTCGTGAACAGCATGGGGAGGATGTCTGGATGCATCTTAGACTCCCAGGTCGCTGCTGGGAACGATGTCGTCCGATTAGTACGCCACTTTTACAGACAATAATACGCACAAAACCGAAGATAAAATTGATTATTGCAAATGTAGTTGCTTTTCGGAACTGGGGTCATGATTAGTGATGAGCGGCAGGGGCAATATATCTGCAGGCATTATTTTCTTGATTGCGAAAATTCTCATAAAAAGTGCCTAAAAAAATTTGCA
This sequence comes from Bufo gargarizans, assembly GCF_014858855.1. Taxonomy (NCBI): domain Eukaryota; kingdom Metazoa; phylum Chordata; class Amphibia; order Anura; family Bufonidae; genus Bufo; species Bufo gargarizans. Next base: position 33,307,793 of record NC_058080.1, read on the forward strand.
TACACTGTTATTTAAGAAAAAAATAATATTTGCGATTACGAATATATTTTGCAATATTCTAAATATTCGCAAATTCTCGAAATGCCGATATTCACGATTAAAATTTGCAATTCGAATATTCGTGATCAACACGGTGACCTCCGTATTGCGCCGCTAGAGGTGAAACTCGTGGGCCAGCGCAAGACGCAGTGAAAGCATTTGCCAAGAATGTTTTCATTAATCAAAAACTAAAGTAGGAGGTTCAAAGACGATCCGACAGGCGATCTGGCGGGGTTATTCCCATGACCCGCCGAGCAGCTTCCGGGAAACCAAAGTCTTTGGGTTCCGGGGGGAGTATGGTTGCAAATCTAAAACTTTAACTAATTGACTGTAGAGCACCACCAGGAGTGGAGCCTGCGGCTTAATTTGACTTAACACGGCAAACCTCACCCGGCCCGGACACAGAAAGGATTGACAGATTTATAGCTCTTTCTCGATTCTGTGGGTGGTGGTGCATGGCCGTTCTGAGTTGGTGGAGAGATTTGTCTGGTTAATTCCGATAACCAACAAGACTAATTAGTTACATGACCCCCGGCAATGAGGATTGTGTTGACCAGTCTCTTATGGGAGAGTGCCTGCTGCTTAGCTGACCATCGAAAAAATTATGGTTGAGGGCCTACAGGTGAGCTGACCATTGCAAACATTATGGGCGAGGCCCTGCTGCCGCTTTGTTGACTCTAGATAACCTGTGCCTGATTGCACGTCCCTGTGATGTCCATTTTATGTCACAGAAAATTTTTAGAAGTGCACACGTTCCACAGCAGATGTGGGCCTGGTCAGGTCACCATCTATGAAAATTTTTTATTTTATGTCACAAATTTTTTTAGAAGCGCACACGTTACACAGCAGATGTGGCCCTGGTAACGTCACTGTCAGAAGCAGACGCCGTCTATTGGAAAAGTACACTGTATGTCACAGATAAAGTTTTTTCAGCGCACACTTTAGAGGCGCAGCTAATATCACTGTCCGCAGCAGACACGGACTAAGGAAAAAGTGCACTAGATGTCACTGATATTTTTTGGATGCGCACAATTTACAAAGAAGATATGGCACGGATAATTTAACTGTCCACAGCGAACACCACCTACGGAAAAATGTCACTGTCTGCAGTGGACACCGTCTATGGAAAAAGTACACTGGATGTCACAGATATTTTTAAGATGCGCACACTTTACACAGGAGATTTGGCGCAGCTAATGTCACTGTCTGCGGCGGACACTGTCTACGGAAAAAGTACACTGGATGTCAGATATTTTTCAGATGTGCACACTTGACGGTGGTATTGGTGAATTCCACTCGCCCCTTCTATACTTTCCTGACCCAGATGTAACCCTGCTTAACTAAAACCCCACCCAAATGGCCTAAAGCTCTCCTATGCTGCCAACCCCAAAAAGGACACAGACACCAGGTTGGATTAATATCAGCCACAGCAGCCGCTTTATTTAACATGTACATTTAATAAAATAACATAAATATTCCCATTAACCCATATGCAACAGCATATGAACAACAACCCATTCACCATATGTATAACATATAACATAAACATACAGGAGGAGGTCCTTGAAGCCCCAAACAATGATAACAACCCCGTCCAGGGTAGGCCATCTTGCCCCCAGCCGATAAGCGCCAGCTCGGAGGCACCACTGATGGCCCCTTAACACCACCATAAGCAACCACCAACCATGGGAGTCCAGTCCCAACCGTGGAGCCCTCCCTTCCTTCTTACCACACCTTTTTTCCAACCACAAGGACCTCCCCCCGCCACAAACACATGGTCTTAATCCCCTTAACACTGCGCGTCCCTCCACACACCCAGCGCTGTCTCAATCCTTTCTTGCAGGGCCAGACACCACATGTCAATGTCAAACGCATTTTGATGAACTCCATCGTCCTGCCAAAAACCGCCAAGCCTTTTTCTAAATCCAAATGTCTAACTGATAGTGATGAGCGGGAGGTGCCATATTCAATTTTGCGATATTGCGCGAATATTCGATTGAATATTTATCTTATATTCGTCAAAATCGGATATTCGTTATTATTCTATTTATCACAAATAATATGCGATTAAATTATTCACATATTGCGATTTTTATTTTTTTTAAGTATAAGGCAATTTTCCTATTGGTTGGCTATGGCTATTGGCTAATATGCGTATTTTACGATTATTCGCTATATTGCTATATATTCTTGTTTTAGAATATGACAAATATTCTAAAAAACAAAGTTGTAGCAATATAGCGAGTATTTGTAAAATACTTGAATCCAGAGGGGAGACAAACCAGGCTGGTGTAGTGAGCTGCATCTATATTTATTTATATAAGGAGACATATAACGCGAGTTTGACCGCGACGCATGGTTGATTAAGTGTGGTTGCATAAGTGTGTGACTTAAGAGTAAGTGACTTTAGATTCAGGGACTTCAGTGGGGGACTGTAATTAGCCAGTTTCTTAGTACTACATTTTATTGTATTTTTTGCTTTGCTGGTGTAATCCCCATTTAGTATGTGTTGCACAATTGACAACGCAGTCCAGTGCACATCTTGCATGATGTATGCAGTCCTGGAACAGCCGTTCAAGGGTGCATATCTTTGTTCAAGATGTGAGCAAATTACCCATTTGGAATCGCTAATCGAGTCTCTAAATGGGCAAGTTGCAACACTGAGAGGCATTGACAATTTGCAAAAGAGTTTGCTTCTCACCGAGCAAGCACTCTTTGGGGTAGATGAGGAGGAGGGTGACAGAGAGGAGGCTGAGAAAAGTGAGGTAGCTAGCTGGGTAACAGTTAGAAAGCGGGGTAGAGGGAAGAGTGCCAGGGAGGCTAGCCCTGATCTGACACACCCCAACAAGTTTGCACGTTTGGCAGATGAGGGGGATGTCAGTCCAGGGATGGCACTGCCGCAGCCGGACACTTCCTCTGCCAGTCAGGGGAATGCCAGCACCGGTAAGCATGGGACCAGGAGAGCAGGGCAGGCCAGACAGGTGCTGGTAGTGGGAGACTCAATTATTAGGGGAACAGATAGGGAAATCTGTCACAAAGACCGTGATCGCCGAACAGTGTGCTGTCTTCCTGGCGCTAGAGTTCGACACATCGCGGATCGGGTTGACAGATTACTGGGAGGGGCTGGAGAAGATCCAGCGGTCATGGTCCATATCGGAACCAATGACAAAGTTAGGGGTAGGTGGAGAGTCCTTAAAAATGATTTCAGGGATTTAGGTCAAAAGCTGAGGGCAAGGACCTCAAAGGTAATATTTTCCGAAATACTACCTGTACCACGGGCCACACAAGAGAGGCAGCGGGAGATTAGGGAAATTAACCAGTGGCTCAAGAACTGGTGTAGGAAGGAGGGGTTTTGGTTCCTGGAGAACTGGGCCGATTTCTCTATCGGCTACAGGTTCTATCGTAGGGACGGGCTGCACCTCAATGGGGAAGGGGCAGCTGTGTTGGGGAAGAAGATGGCTAGAAGGTTGGAGGAGTGTTTAAACTAGGGACTGGGGGGAGGGGAATTATGTTATAGAATGGGAAGATAGTGCAGATAGAGACCGGGGGCAAGGTAGTGAGACTGGGGGAGGAACGGAAGGAGGGACTAGAACAGTTCAGAAGGAAAGGTGTAGAGTAAAAAATATACATAAACCTCTCAAATGTATGTATACTAATGCCAGAAGCCTGACTACTAAAACTGGTGAACTGGAATTAGTGATGTGTGAGGAGGACTATGACATAGTGGGAATAACTGAGACATGGCTGGATGATAGCTATGACTGGGCAGTTAATGTACAGGGTTACAGCCTGTTTAGAAAGGATCGTCAAAACCGGAGAGGGGTCTGCCTTTATGTAAAGTCCTGTCTAAAGCCCACACTCCGGGAAGATATAAGTGAGGGACATGAACATGTGGAGTCACTGTGGGTAGAGATACATGGCGCTAAAAACAATAATAAATTACTAATAGGAGTTTACTATAAACCACCTAATATACCAGAGTCCACAGAAAATCTACTACTAAACGAGATAGACGAGGCGGCAAATCATAATGAGGTGGTTATTATGGGGGACTTCAACTACCCAGATATAGACTGGGAAACTGAAACTTGTATATCTCATAAAGGAAACAGGTTCTTGGCAATAACCAAAGACAATTACCTCTCCCAACTGGTTCAGGACCCGACTAGAGGGACGGCCATTCTGGACTTAGTATTAACCAATAGGCCTGACAGAACAACAGACGTGCAGGTTGGGGGACACCTGGGAAATAGTGACCACAAAGTAATAACCTTCCAATTATCATTCAAAAGAGCGTTTCTACAGGGAGGAACAAAAATACCAAACTTCAAAAAAGCTAAATTTAGCCAACTAAGAGCAGCCATAGGCCTAACTAAATGGGATAAAGTCCTCACAAATAAAAATACAGCCACAAAATGGGATATCTTTAAAAGCATCCTAAAATCTCATTGTGAGAGGTACATACCGTATGGGAATAAAAGGTTAAGGAACAAAAAGAAACCAATGTGGATAAACAGAACTGTAAAGAAAGCAATAAATGACAAAAAGAAAGCATAGAAATCACTAAAACAGGAGGGTAGCACGGAAGCACTGAAAAACTATAAGGAAAAAAATAGAACATGTAAAAAACAAATAAAAGCGGCCAAACTAGAGACCGAGAGATTAATTGCCAAAGAGAGTAAAACTAACCCTAAAATGTTCTTCAATTATATAAATGTTAAAAAGTATAAATCTGAAGGTGTCGGCCCGTTAAAGAGTAATGAGGGGGGAGTCGCAGAGAGCGACGAGGAGAAAGCAAAGCTGTTAAATATTTTTTTCTCCAATGTATTCACTGAGGAAAATAAACTGTCAGATGACATGCAGAATGTAAAAGTAAATTCCCCATTAGAAGTGTCCTGTCTGACCCAGGAAGAAGTGCAACAGCGACTTAAAAAGATTAAAATAGACAAATCGCCAGGACCGGATGGCATACACCCCCGTATCCTAAGGGAATTAAGTAATGTCATAGCCAGACCCTTATTTCTGATATTTGCAGATTCTATATTGACAGGGAATGTCCCACAGGATTGGCGCATGGCAAATGTGGTGCCAATATTCAAAAAGGGTCCAAAAACAGAGCCTGGAAACTATAGGCCGGTAAGTTTAACATCTGTTGTGGGTAAACTGTTTGAGGGTTTTCTGAGAGATGCTATGTTAGAGCATCTCAACGGAAATAAGCAAATAACGCCATATCAGCATGGCTTCGTGAGGGATCGGTCATGCCAAACTAATGTAATCAGTTTCTATGAGGAGGTAAGTTCTAGACTTGACAGCGGCGAATCAATGGATGTCGTGTATCTGGACTTCTCCAAAGCATTTGACACTGTACCACATAAAGGGTTAGTATATAAAATGAGAATGCTCGGACTGGGAGAAAACGTCTGTAAGTGGGTAAGTAACTGGCTCAGTGATAGAAAACAGAGGGTGGTTATTAATGGTAAATACTCAGATTGGGTCACTGTCACTAGTGGGGTACCTCAGGGGTCAGTACTGGAGGGGTCACTGTCATTAGTTATTATGGGGGACTTCAACTACCCAGATATAAACTGGAGTACCTCAGGGGTCAGTATTGGGCCCTATTCTCTTCAATATATTTATTAATGATCTTGTAGAAGGCTTGCATAGCAAAATATCAATTTTCGCAGATGACACTAAACTGTGTAAAGTAATTAACACTGATGAGGACAGTATACTGTATATATACTACAGAGGACAGTATACTGTATATATACTACAGAGGACAGTATACTGTATACATGCTACAGAGGACAGTATACTGTATATATACTACAGAGGACAGTATACTGTATATATACTACAGAGGACAGTCTACTGTATATATACTACAGAGGACAGTATACTGTATATATACTACAGAGGACAGTATACTGTATACATGCTACAGAGGACAGTATACTGTATATATACTACAGAGGACAGTATACTGTATATATACTACAGAGGACAGTATACTGTATACATGCTACAGAGGACAGTATACTGTATATATACTACAGAGGACAGTCTACTGTATATATACTACAGAGGACAGTATACTGTATATATACTACAGAGGACAGTATACTGTATATATGCTACAGAGGACAGTATACTGTATATATACTACAGAGGACAGTATACTGTATATATATACTACAGAGGACAGTATACTGCTACAGAGCGATCTGGATAGATTGGAGGCTTGGGCACATAAGTGGCAGATGAGGTTTAACACTGACAAATGTAAAGTTATGCACATGGGAAGGAATAATGCAAGTCACTCATACTTATTAAATGGTAAAACACTGGGTAACACTTAGATGGAAAAGGATCTAGGAATTTTAATAAACAGCAAACTAAGCTGCAAAAAACAGTGTCAGGCAGCTGCTGCCAAGGCCAATAAGATAATGGATTGCATCAAAAGGGGCATAGATGCCCGAGATGAGAAGATAGTCCTACCACTTTACAAATCATTAGTCAGACCACACATGGAGTACTGTGTACAGTTCTGGGCTCCTGTGAACAAAGCAGACATAGCAGAGCTGGAGAGGGTCCAGAGGAGGGCAACTAAAGTAATAACTGGAATGGGGCAACTACAGTACCCTGAAAGATTATCAAAATTAGGGTTATTCACTTTAGAAAAAAGACGACTGAGAGGAGATCTAATTAATATGTATAAATATATCAGGGGTCAGTACAGAGATCACTCCCATCATCTATTTATCCCCAGGACTGTGACTGTGACGAGGGGACATTCTCTGCGTCTGGAGGAAAGAAGGTTTGTACACAGACATAGAAGAGGACTCGTTACGGTAAGAGCAGTGAGACTATGGAGCTCTCTGCCTGAGGAGGTGGTGATGGTGAGTACAATAAAGGAGTTCACGAGGGGCCTGGATGTATTTCTGGAGTGTAATAATATTACAGGCTATAGCTACTAGAGAGGGGTCGCTGATCCAGGGAGTTATTCTGATTGCCTGATTGGAGTCGGGAAGGAATTTTTATTCCACTAAAGTGAGGAAAATTGGCTTCTACCTCACAGGGTTTTTTTGCCTTCCTCTGGATCAACTTGAAGGATGACAGGCCGAACTGGATGGACAAATGTCTTTTTTCGGCCTTATGTACTATTATGTACTATTATGTACTATGTTACCTATACAGACTGCAATTTAGCTAATATAGTGCTATAATCTTTTTCTCATAGTCCAATTTTTTTTGTCTCTTCTGAACTTCGGATTTGGAAAAAATTTACACTATTAAAAAAAAATATTATAGTACTATATTAGCTAAATTGCAGTCTATATGTGTATTTAGCGAATATTCGCTATATTGCTATATATTCTTATTTTAGAATATGACGAATATTCTAAAAAACAAAGTTATAGCAATATAGCAAATATATTCGTTATTTAGAATATTCGTCTTTTTTTTTCAATCTGTACTGTTATTCCACTTCGACATACTCCTTCCCTACAAGCGTCCCCATCACCATGGGAACGCCTGTGGGTTAGAATATACCATCGGATCTGAGTTTTCACGATCTCAGGGAAAACTCAGATCCGATGGTATTTTCTAACCCACAGGCGTTCCCATGGTGATGGGGACGCTTGTCCGGGAGGCGTATGCGAACAACTGTACAGATTGGAAAAAAAAACGCGAACATTCTAATTATATTCACTATATTGCTACATATTTGTTTTTTAGAATATTCATAATTTTTTTCCATATGAAAACATGATTCCTTCCTGCTTGAGTTGCTTGTGGGCCAATATCTTATTGACCCACAAGAAAGAAGCAGGGAGGAATAATGTTTTCAGATGTAAAAAAATAACGAATATTCAATATAGCGAATATATAGCACTATATTATAAATATTAGCGAATTAGCGAAGTTGCAATATTCGCGATTAATATTCGCTATTCAAATATTCGTGCTCAACACTACTAACTGACACTGCCCCATTCCGCGCCATAAAATGCCCAATTGCCCGATTGACTTTTATACAGGCCCTATTCACTGCCTAAACTGACCGAGCCCCGCGCCATACCCTACGCGGGACTATGTCAGACCATACGGTCACCAACTTAAAGCCCACAACCTAAGCATATCGAACTTAATATCCCTTACCAGTTCCCTGAAAGGGCGCACTCCCAAATTGTTTCCTCCCACGTGTAACACAAGAATATCCGGAGCCCTATCTAGCTTTACATAATGGTGAAACTCGGACAAAATGCTACCCTATACCATATCCCTGCGCCACAGACACCTTACCACTGCATCCAATCGAACAAGACCCAGCTGTTGACCGTCCGGTCTAACCTACGCTCGCTATGCTCCCCAAAAATCAAATGAGTGTCCCAGGATCCACACTAAAGCTTATTCTGCGCCTGCAAAGAAAGGAAAAGGAAACAAGGAACAAAAAAGCAATTATGCACCCTCAATAACGAAACAAAACTGCAGCACCGCTCTACAATTTGTCCGTCCGAACATATGACTTGAACCTGATTGACTCCCAGCACCCAATATTTTTGATCACATCGTCCCCAGCCTCTGTCGCCACCCCAATCCGAAATGAGTGGCTGGCATATCCATAACTCCCCACCCCCAACCGATGCAAACACCTCCTGAAAATTGCCGTAAACTGAAAACGGAATAAAAAGGAACCATCCGCATGCACCAACGGCAAAAGCTCTGTTTTTCTTGAAACCCCATATTCCCATAAACACTGAACCGGGCACATTAGACACCTAGGAATCTCGTAGAGCACTACCTCGCACCCTTTTCCCTCCACATCCAACTCCACCCTATCTCCTACCAACTTAAGCAACCCCCCAACTCGCCTGACTGTAGTGAAAACAAGCTCCCCCAACCGCTTGGCCCCAAAAAACGCCAAAGAAAAAGCTAAATGAAACAAACGTGTCTCCCAAGACGAACTACAGACCACCGGTAACTGCTCCCTCAAATCGAAAAGCAACACAAAACAGATCGGACGCCACCAATCCTTTTCGCCTTGCAACCGCCGCCACCCTTTTAAAACGCGACTAACCAGAATAGACTTGGTAAAGTCAAACATCTTGCACAACTTAAAACCAAAGGCAAGGTCTGCCACATACCTATTTACTTTTGACACCGACCATCCCTCATCCCGACAATGACCCAAGAAAAGCAATAACGGGAACTCCAGGTCACCCTTACAGCCTACCGCACCAGTCCTCCGAGCAATGCCACGCCTTAACATAAGTATCCCATGTACCAGGCGCCAAAGCCGAATGGATGAGCCCTGCTACTGTGCTGAAAGGACGTCAGCAATCAAATTCTCGACCCCCTTTATATGCACACAACCACCCATGCATTCAATAATAAGCATTCAGGCACCAAATGCTGTAACAACTTGACCACCAAAGGAGACTACGCCGATAACCCATTGATCGCCTGAACAACCCCCAAATTATCACAATGAAAACTGATTTTTAAATTATGGAAAACCTCACCCCAAAGCATCACTGCCACCACTATTGGGAAAAGCTCTAATAAGGCCAAATTCCTAACCCAACCCTTGGTCACTCAGGTATCCGGCCACGCTTCCGCACACCATTGCCCCTTACAATACACCCCAAAACCACAACTCCCGGCCGCATCCGAAAAGAGCTCGAAATCAAAAGAATCCATTACATCCCCGTTACATGATGACCTCCCATTGTAATTATCGAAAAAGGTACTCCAAACATGCAAATCTGCCCTCAACTCGCTACCCAAGCGCACGTAATGATGCGGCAAAGACACCCCCGCCGTCGCCCCTGTCAACTGCCAACTAAACACCTTTTCCATAGACATGATCCTGCATGCAAAATTGAGCTTGCCTAGTAGAGATTGAAGCTCCCGCAACTGGATATTTTTTAAACGCCCCGCACTTAGGGCAATAGACACTCCATCTTTACGGTATCAATCTCAATCCCTAGAAAAACCAACTCGGTAGCTGGACCTACAGTCTTTTCTGGTGCCAACGGTACCCCAAAACTAGTAAACAGCGTGCACAACGTGTGCAACAACAACAAACAAACCGTTGAATCTGGGGGGGGCCAATACATAAGAAGTAAAGTAAAGTAGTGGTTGATAAACTTACACCCGCCGCGTCCGCCACCTCCCATTCCAAATAGGAGCTAAACTTCTAAAAAAAAATTGCATACGATAGGGAACAACCCATCGACAAACAACGGTCGACAAAAAAAAACAAAAAACTCCCCAAAACACCCCAAAAGATGCAAACTATCCGGGTGTACCGGCAACAGCCGAAAAGCCACTTCAATGTCTGTCTTAGCTAACAACGACCGTGTTCCTAACTTGGGAACCCATGCCACTGCCTCGTCAAATGAGGCGTAAAAGGCTATTTCATGCATCCACTACTCTGTCAGTAAAGTAATACTTCCAGATATTAGTTTTAAACCTTTGCCCCTCTAATTTAAAACGATGTCCTCTTTTAGCAGTTTTTCTTCTTTTAAATATTCTCTCCTCTTTTGCCTTGTTGATTCCCTTTATGTATTTAGCAGTTTCTATCATATCCCCTCTGTCTCATCTTTCTTCCAAGCTATACATGTTAAGGTTAGGGATGAGCGAACCCGAACTGTATAGTTCGGGTTCGTACCGAATTTTGGGGTGTCCGTGACACGGACCCGAATCCGGACATTTTCGTAAAAGTCTGGGTTCGGGTTCGGTGTTCGTCGCTTTCTTGGCGCTTTTTGAAAGGCTGCAAAGCAGCCAATCAACAAGCGTCATACTACTTGCCCCAAGAGGCCGTCACAGTCATGCCTACTATTGGCATGGCTGTGATTGGCCAGTGCAGCATGTGACCCAGCCTCTATTTAAGCTGGAGTCACGTAGCGCCGCACGTCACTCTGCTCTGATCAGTGTAGGGAGAGGTTGCAGCTGTGACTGTTAGGGCGAGATTAGGCAGTGATTAACTCCTCCAAAAGACTTCATTCAGAGATCGATCTGCAGCTGTGGATGATTGAATTGCTGCTATTCAATTGCTCACTGTTTTTAGGCTGCCCAGAGCGTTTGTCAGTCACATTTTTCTGGGGTTATCGGCAGCCATTTTGTGTCTTGTGGTGCGCCAGCACAAGCTGCCAACAAGTGCATTTAACCCTCAGTAGTGTGGTTGTTTTTTGGCTAAAGCCTACATCAGGGTCAAGCTGTCACACCAAGTGCATTTAACCATCAATAGTCTGGTTATTTTTTGGCCATATACTACATCAGGGGCAAGCTGAGCCTGTCACCAAGTGCATTTAACCCTCAATAGTGTGGTTGTTTTTTGGCTAAATCCTACATCAGGGTCAAGCTGTCATACCAAGTGCATTTAACCATCAATAGTCTGGTTATTTTTTGGCCATATACGACATCAGGGGCAAGCTGAGCCTGTCACCAAGTGCATTTAACCATCAATAGTGTGGTTATTTTTTGGCCATATCCAAGTCTAATTCTGTCCGTAAACGTATACCTGTCACCCAGCGCCTAAATAATAGGCCTCAAATTTGTAGTCAGCTAAATCTGTCGTTACTGCTGTGGCTGGGCGAGTTATTTAGTGTCCGTCAAAGCACAGTTTTTGTTCCTGGTTGAAATACAATTCCCAATTTAGCAATTTCCTAAATTAGTGTTTCTGCTGTATCAGGCCTACTTTAAATCTATCCCTAAAAGGGTATATAATATTCAAGGTGCTGATAGGGTCATTCTGAATAACTTCACACACCCGCTACTGTGCAATTCCAAGTCTAATTCTGTCTGTAAACCTAAACCTGTCACCCAGCACCTAAATAATAGGCCTCAAATTTATAGTCAGCTAAATCTGTGGTTACTGCTGTGCCTGTATTAGTGTAATACGGTACCTAAATAGATAGCCAGATAGTGTTAGGTGTCTTTAAAAAAAGGCCTGAATTTGAATTCAATACATTGGGCCAAATAATATTTTTGTTGTTGTGGTGAACGATAACAATGAGGAAAACATCTAGTAAAGGACGCGGACATGGTCGTGGTGGTGTTAGTGGACCCTCTGGTGCTGGGAGAGGACCTGGCCGTTCTGCCACAGCCACACGTCCTAGTGTACCAACTACCTCAGGTCCCAGTAGCCGCCAGAATTTACAGCGATATTTAGTGGGGCCCAATGCCGTTCTAAGGATGGTAAGGCCTGAGCAGGTACAGGCATTAGTCAATTGGGTGGCCGACAGTGGATCCAGCACGTTCACATTATCTCCCACCCAGTCTTCTGCAGAAAGCACACAGATGGCGCCTGAAAACCAAGCCCATCATTCTGTCACATCACCCCCATGCATACCAGGGAAACTGTCTGAGCCTCAAGTTATGCAGCAGTCTCTTATGCTGTTTGAAGACTCCGCTGGCAGGGTTTCCCAAGGGCATCCACCTAGCCTTCCCCAGCGGTGAAAGACATAGAATGCACTGACGCACAACCACTTATGTTTCCTCATGATGAGGACATGGGAATACCACCTCAGCACGTCTCTGATGATGACGAAACACAGGTGCCAACTGTTGCGTCTTTCTGTAGTGTGCAGACTGAACATAAGGTCAGGGAGGAAGACTGGGTGGAAGACGATGCAGGGGACGATGAGGTCCTAGACCCCACATGGAATGAAGGTCGTGCCACTGACTTTCAGAGTTCGGAGGAAGAGGCAGTGGTGAGACCGAGCCAACAGCGTAGCAAAAGAGGGAGCAGTGGGCAAAAGCAGAACACCCGCCGCCAAGAGACTCCGCCCGCTACTGACCGCCGCCATCTGGGACCGGGCACCCCAAAGGCAGCTTCAAGGAGTTCCCTGGAATGGCACTTCTTCAAACAATGTGCTGACGACAAGACCCGAGTGGTTTGCACGCTGTGCCATCAGAGCCTGAATCGAGGCATTAACGTTCTGAACCTTAGCACAACCTGCATGACCAGGCACCTGCATGCAAAGCATGAACTGCAGTGGAGTAAACACCTTAAAACCAAGGAAGTCACTCAGGCTCCCCCTGCTACCTCTTCTGCTGCTGCCGCCTCGGCCTCTTATGCTGCTGCCGCCTCGGCCTCTTCCTCCGCCTCTGGAGGAACGTTGGCACCTGCCGCCCAGCAAACAGGGGATGTACCACCAACACCACCACCTCCGTCACCAAGCGTCTCAACCATGTCACACGGCAGTGTTCAGCTCGCCATCTCAAAAACATTTGAGAGAAAGCGTAAATTCCCACCTAGCCACCCTCGATCCCTGGCCCTGAACGCCAGCATTTCTAAACTACTGGCCTATGAAATGCTGTCATTTAGGCTGGTGGACACAGACAGCTTCAAACAGCTCATGTCGCTTGCTGTCCCACAGTATGTTGTTCCCAGCCGCCACTACTTCTCCAAGAGAGCCGTGCCTTCCCCGCACAACCAAGTATCCGATAAAATCAAGTGTGCACTGCGCAACGCCATCTGTGGCAAGGTCCACCTAACCACAGATACGTGGACCAGAAAAAACACGGCCAGGGACGCTATATCTCCCTAACTGCACACTGGGTAAATGTAGTGGCGGCTGGGCCCCAGGCGGAGAGCTGTTTGGCGCACGTCCTTCCGCCACCAAGGATTGCAGGGCAACATTCTTTGCCTCCTGTTGCCACCTCCTCCTACTCAGCTTCCTCCTCCTCTTCTTCCACCTGCTCATCCAGTCAGCCACACACCTTCACCACCAACTTCAGCACAGCCCGGGGTAAACGTCAGCAGGCCATTCTGAAACTCATATGTTTGGGGCACAGGTCCCACACCGCACAGGAGTTGTGGCGGGGTATAGAACAACAGACCAACGAGTGGTTGCTGCCGGTGAGCCTCAAGCCCGGCCTGGTGGTGTGCGATAATGGGCGAAATCTCGTTGCAGCTCTGGGAATAGCCGGATTGACGCACATCCCTTGCCTGGCGCATGTGCTGAATTTGGTGGTGCAGAAGTTCATTCACAACTACCCCGACATGTCAGAGCTGCTGCATAAAGTGCGGGCCGTCTGTTCGCGCTTCCGGCGTTCACATCCTGCCGCTGCTCGCCTGTCTGCGCTACAGCGTAACTTCGGCCTTCCCGCTCACCGCCTCATATGCGACGTGCCCACCAGGTGGAACTCCACCTTGCACATGCTGGACAGACTGTGCGAGCAGCAGCAGGCCATAGTGGAGTTTCAGCTGCAGCACTCACGGGTCAGTCGCACTGCGGAACAGCACCACTTCACCACCAATGACTGGGCCTCCATGCGAGACCTGTGTGCCCTGTTGCGCTGTTTCGAGTACTCCACCAACATGGCCAGTGGCGAAGACGCCGTTATCAGCGTTACCACTTCTATGTCTCCTTGAGAAAACACTTAGGGCGATGATGGAAGAGGAGGTGGCCCAGGAGGAGGAGGAGGAAGAGGGGTCATTTTTAGCACTTTCAGGCCAGTCTCTTCGAAGTGACTCAGAGGGAGGTTTTTTGCAACAACAGAGGCCAGGTACAAATGTGGCCAGCCAGGGCCCACTACTGGAGGACGAGGAGGATGAGGATGAGGAGGAGGTGGAGGAGGATGAGGATGAAGCATGGTCACAGCGGGGTGGCACCCAACGCAGCTCGGGCCCATCACTGGTGCGTGGCTGGGGGGAAACGCAGGACGATGACGATACGCCTCCCACAGAGGACAGCTTGTCCTTACCTCTGGGCAGCCTGGCACACATGAGCGACTAAATGCTGCAGTGCCTGCGCAACGACAGCAGAGTTGCCCACATTTTAACGTGTGCGGACTACTGGGTTGCCACCCTGCTGGATCCACGGTACAAAGACAATGTGCCCACCTTACTTCCTGCACTGGAGCGTGATAGGAAGATGCGCGAGTACAAGCGCACGTTGGTAGACGCGCTACTGAGAGAATTCCCAAATGTTACAGAGGAACAAGTGGAAGCCCAAGGCCAAGGCAGAGGAGGAGCAAGAGGTCGCCAAGGCAGCTGTGTCACGGCCAGCTCCTCTGAGGGCAGGGTTAGCATGGCAGAGATGTGGAAAACTTTTGTCAACACGCCACAGCTAACTGCACCACCACCTGATACGCAACGTGTTAGCAGGAGGCAACATTTCACTAACATGGTGGAACAGTACGTGTGCACACCTCTCCACGTACTGACTGATGGTTCAGCCCCATTCAACTTCTGGGTCTCTAAATTGTCCACGTGGCCAGAGCTAGCCTTTTATGCCTTGGAGGTGCTGGCCTGCCCGGCGGCCAGCGTTTTGTCTGAATGTGTATTCAGCACGGCAGGGGGCGTCATTACAGACAAACGCAGCCGCCTGTCTACAGCCAATGTGGACAAGCTGACGTTCATAAAAATGAACCAGGCATGGATCCCACAGGACCTGTCCATCCCTTGTGCAGATTAGACATTAACTACCTCCCCTTAACCATATATTATTGTACTCCAGGGCACTTCCTCATTCAATCCTATTTTTATTTTCATTTTACCGTTATATTGCGAGGCAACCCAAAGTTGAATGAACCTCTCCTCTGTCTGGGTGCCGGGGCCTAAATATATGACAATGGACTGTTCCAATGTTGGGTGACGTGAAGCATGATTCTTTTCTATGACATGCAGACTGATTCTCTGCTGACATGAAGCCAGATTCTCTGTTACGGGAGCTCTCTCCTCTGCCTGGGTGCCAGGGCCTAAATTTATGACAATGGACTGTTACAGTGGTGGGTGACGTGAAGCATGATTCTCTGCTATGACATGAAGACTGATTCTCTGGTGACATGAAGCCAGATTCTGTGTTATGGGACCTCTCTCCTCTGCCTGGGTGCCGGGGCCTAAATTTATGACAATGGACTGTTACAGTGGTGGGTGACGTGAAGCCTGATTCTCTGCTATGATATGCAGACTGATTCTCTGCTGACATGAAGCCAGATTCTGTGTTATGGGACCTCTCTCCTCTGCCTGGGTGCCAGGGCCTAAATTTATGACAATGGACTGTTACAGTGGTGGGTGACGTGAAGCCCGATTCTCTGCTATGATATGAAGACTGATATTCTGCTGACATGAAGCCAGATTCTGTGTTATGGGACCTCTCTCCTCTGACTTGGTGCCAGGGCCTAAATTTTTGACAATGGACTGTTACAGTGGTGGCTGACGTGAAGCCTGATTCTATGCTATGACATGAAGACTGATTCTCTGGTGACATGAAGACAGATTCTCTGTTTTGGGACCTCTCTCCTCTACCTGGGTGCCGGGGCCTAAATTTATGACAATGGACTGTTACAGTGGTGGGTGACGTGAAGCCTGATTCTCTGCTATGATATGAAGACTGATTCTCTGCTAACATGAAGCCAGATTCTGTGTTATGGGACATCTCTCCTCTGCCTGGGTGCCAGGGCCTAAATTTATGACAATGGACTGTTACAGTGGTGGGTGACGTGAAGCCTGATTCTCTGCTATGACATGAAGACTGATTCTCTGGTGACATGAAGCCAGATTCTCTGTTACGGGACCTCTCTCCTCTGCCTGGGTGCCAGGGCCTAAATATCTGAGAATGGACTCTTCCAGTGGTGGGTGACGTGAAGCCAGATTCTCTGCTATGGGACCTCTCTCCAATTGATATTGGTTAATTTTTATTTTTAGTATTTTTATTTTTATTCATTTCCCTATCCACATTTGTTTGCAGGGGATTTACCTACATGTTGCTGCCTTTTGCAGCCCTCTAGCCCTTTCCTGGGCTGTTTTATAGCCTTTTTAGTGCCGAAAAGTTCGGGTCCCCATTGACTTCAATGGGGTTCGGGTTCGGGACGAAGTTCGGATCGGGTTCGGATCCCGAACCCAAACATTTCCAGGAAGTTCGGCCGAACTTCTCGAACCCGAACATCCAGTTTTTCGCTCAACTCTAGTTAAGGTCCTTTAATCTTTCCTGGTAAGTTTTATCCTGCAATCCATGTACCAGTTTAGTAGCTCTTCTCTGAACTCTCTCCAAAATATCAATATCCTTCTGGAGATATGGTCGCCAGTACTGAGCACAATACTCCAAATGAGGTCTCACTAGTGCTCTGTAGAGCGGCATGAGCGCCTCTCTCTCTGTCTACTGGTAATGCCTCTCCCTCTACACCCAAGCATTCTGCTACCATTTCCTGCTGCTCTATGACATTGTCTGCCTACCTTTAAGTCTTCTGAAATAATGACCCCTAAATCCCTTTCCTCAGATACTGAGGTTAGGACTGTATCACTGATTTTATATTCTGCTCTTGGGTTTTTTCGCCCCAGGCGCATTATCTTGCACTTATCAACATAAATTTTTTGTTGCCACATTTTTGACCATTCCTCTAGTTTTCCTAAATCCTTTTCCATTTGGTGTATCCTTCCAGGAACATCAACCCTGTTACAAATTATTATGTCATCAGCAAAAAGACACACCTTACCATCGAGGCCTTCTGCAATTTTGCTGATAAAGATATTAACCACATCCCGTCTGCCCATTGACTATAAACGTCCAGGAGGTGGATCTCTATTTCTGAAAGCACGTTTTAAAACGTCCTGCAGCTTTCCCCCCTGTGCTCTGCCCCTGTACATAGAAACTCTGTGACTAAGCTCCCTCCTGACAGCCAAGAACATGGAGCTTTACCCTGAGACTTTTTTTGCTGGTCTCCGGGCTTTTGATCGCTCTGACAAGCAATCAGAGCGATCACAAATGCATCTACCATCTCCCTCTTATTACTGCCAGTCAGAGAGGGAGATCGGTATTTAAACTAGGCATCGCGATCGTAATTCTTAACTGTAAGCCCTGGAGACCAATCAGCATGGTCTCCGGGGCATGTGAGCGCTGTAATTTCCAGTTACAGCGCTCTGAAATGCTTGTACCGTCTCCCTCTCTGTAGCGCTGGCAGGAGAGGGAGATCGGTACATTCATAATCCAGCAGCGATCCCCCAGCAGCTGTTTACACTGGAGACAAATCAGCAGCATTGTCTCCAGAGCATGTGTTGTGAGCGCTGTAATCTGCAGTTACAGCGCTCAGAAAGGCTTGTACTATCTCCCTCTCATTAGTGCTGGCAGGAGAGGGAGATCGGAACATTTACACTCACCCAGCAGCTGTTTTCACTGGAGTCCAATCAGCACGATCTCCAGGACATGTGACTGTCTGAGCCGGGTGAGTGCAGGAGCTGTCAGGTCTCCAGAGACCTCGATCAGCCCTGCAATGAGGCTGTACAGCAAAGTATACTGCTGTACAGCCTCTCTGGGGGGTGCATTTCTCCTGTAACTGGGGCTACTATGTCAGCCCCAGGTACAGGAGAAATCAACAGTGAAAAGAAAAAAAAAAAAGTGAAGTTAAATGTCCCCCAGAGGTCTTGTATGACCTTATGGGGGACGCAAAGTGTAAAATAAAAAAAATAAAAATAAAATGTAAAAAATAAAATAAAAATTAAGTTTTCACATGTAAAAAAAAAAAATTCCCCAAGTAAGGAAAAAAAAATCATAAAAAAATAGAAAAAAATAAAATAAAATAGACATATTTGGTATTGCCGCGTCCGTGACAGTCGGCTCTATAAATATATCACATAATCGACCCAGTCCAATAAACACCATAAAAAATAAAAATAAATAACTGTCAAAAAAATCCATTTTTGTCACCTTACATCACAAAAAGTTTAACACCAAGTGATCAAAAAGGCGTTTGTCCCACAAAATGGTACCAATAAAACAGTCACCTCATCCTGCAAAAAATGAGCCCCTACATAAGAAGATCTCTCAAAAATTAAAAAAACTATAGCTCTTAGAACATGGAGACACTAAACATCATTTTTTTGGTTTCGAAAATGCTATTATTGTGTTAAAGTGAAATAAATAAAAAAATGTATACATATTACATATTGCCGTGTCCGTAAAAACCAGCTCTATAAAAATATCACATGAACTAAACCCTCGGGTGAACACCGCAAAAATAAAAAAATAAAAACTGTGTCAAAACAAGCAATTTTTGTCACCTTACATCACAAAAAGTACAACACCAAGTGATCAAAAAGGCGTATGTCCCACAAAATGGTACCAATAAAACAGTCATCTCATCCCGCAAAAAATGAGCCCCTACATAAAAAAATCTCTCAAAAAATAAAAAAAAAATATAGCTCTTAGAACATGGAGACAATAAAACATCATTTTTTTGGTTTCGAAAATGCTATTATTGTGTTAAAGTGAAATAAATAAAAAAATTTATACATATTAGATATTGCCGCGTCCGTAAAAACCAGCTCTATAAAAATATCACATGAACTAAACCCTCGGGTGAACACCGTAAAAATAAAAAAATAAAAACTGTGTCAAAACAAGCAATTTTTGTCACCTTACTTCACAAAAAGTGCAACACCAAGTGATCAAAAAAGGCGTATGTCCCACAAAATGGTACCAATAAAACAGTCACCTTATCCCGCAAAAAATAAGCCCCTACATAAGAAAATCTCTCAAAAAATAAAAAAACTATAGCTCTCAGAACATGGACACACTTTTTGGGAGTTTCTACTGTAAGGGTGCATCAAGGGGGCTTCAAATGGGACATGGCATCTAAAAGCCATGTGAAGTTCCTTTTCTTCTGCGCCCTGCCATGTGCCCATACAGCAGTTTATGACCACATGTGGGGTGTTTCTGTAAACCGCAGAATCTAGGTAATAAATATTGAGTTTTGTTTGGCTGTTAACCATCGATGTGTTAAAAAAGAAATTGGATTAAAATGGAAAATATTCCAAAAAAGTGAAATTTAAAAATTTGATCTCCATTTTCCTTTAATTCTTGTGGAACGCCTAAAGGGTTAACAAAGTTTGTAAAATCGGTTTTAAGTAACTTGAGGGGTGTAGTTTCTACAATGGGGTCATTTATGGGGGTATCCACTATGTAGGCCCCACAAAGTGACTTCAGACCTGAACTGGTCCTTAAAAAGTGGGTTTTGGCAATTTTCTTAAAAATGTGAAGAATTGCTTCTAAACTTCTAAGCATTCTAACGTCCTAAAAAAATAAAATGACATTTCCAAAATGATGCCAACATAAAGTAGACATATGGGGAATGTTAAGTAATAAATATTTTATGAGGTATCACTTTCTGTTTAAAAAGCAGAGGAATTGAAATTTAGAAAATTGCAAATTTTTCAAAAGTTTGGGTAAATTTGGGATTTTTTCATAAATAAAGGTGAAATATATTGACTCAAATTTATGACTATCATGAAGTACAATGTGTCACGAGAAAACAATCTCTGAATGACTTGGATAAATAAAGGCGTTCCAAAGTTATTACCACATAAAGTGAGATAGGTCAGTTTTGCAAAATTAGGCCTGGTCAGGAAGGGGGCAAATGGCCCAGATGGGAAGTGGTTAAACAATATGGGTCCCAGAACACATCCCTGAGGTACCCCACTGGTAACAAGACCATGGTCTGAATATACTCCATTGACTACAACCCTCTGTTGCCTGTCTCTCAGCCACTGCCTAATCCATTCAACAATAGGGGAGTCCACGCACAAAGACTGCAATTTATTGATAAGCCTTCTATGTGGGGCAGTATCAAAAGCCTTACTAAAGTCTAGATAAGCGACTGCCAACTATTACTTTAGTCACCCAATCAAAAAAATCAATAAGATTAGTTTGACATGATCTCCCTGAAGTAAACCCATGCTGTTTTTCATCTTTCAATCCATGGGATTTTATAGCTTTGGGTGTATCCCATCAGGCCCCTGTGACTTATTTGTATTAATTTTAGACAGCTGATTTAGAACCTCTTCATCTGTAAAGACACATGCATCAAAAGATTAATTAGTCTTCCTTCCTGAGGTCCTTTTCCTTCATTTTCCTTATCGCCTTTTTTCACTGACTGAGCTAATTTCTCTTCTGCCTGTGCTTTAGAATCTCTTATAACTTGTTGACCTCTCTCTGCCTAATCTTATAAATTTGCCTGTCATCCTCATTTTTATTTTTTTATTTTTTTGAATTCCTAAATGCTATCTTTTAGTTTTTAATGATTTTGGCGACTTCTGCTGAGTACCATAGTGGTCTCTTCCTTTATTTGCTTTTACTGACAAGCCTAATGCAATTATCTGTTGCCTTCAATAGTGCCACTTTTAAGTAGTCTCATTTCTCCTGGACTCCAATGAAACTGTTCCAGTCTGATAGGGACTCGTATACCTCTAATCTAATTTTAGAAAACTCAGTTTTTCTAAAATGTAAAACTTTTGTTTTTGTGTGGTGTAACTCAGTCACTGTACTTATAGTAAACCACACTGACTGGTGATCATTAGATCCTAAGCTTTCCCCTACAGTAATATCAGATACCAAATTCCCTTTTTGAATACTAAATCTGAAATGGCCTCCTTCTGGGTTGGCTCCTCCACTACTTGCTGTAGAGATAATCCCAGTAGGGAATTTAGAATATCTGTACTCCTGGCAGAACAAGCTATTTTGGTTTTCCAGTTTACATCAGAAAGATTAAAGTCTCCCATAATGATAACGTCCCCTTCAATGTCATTTTAGCTATTTCCTCAACTAGTAGATCATCTAATTCTTTGACTTGGCTAGGTGGTCTATATATCACACCTACATGAGTTACCTTATGATTATCAAGCTGCAAGGTAACCCAAACTGACTCTAAATTGGTCGCACTAACTTGTATTAAATTAGATTTTATGCTATGTTTCACATACAGTGCCACCCCTCCCCCTTTCTTGCCTTCCCTGTCTTTCCTATATAGAGAGAACCCTGGTATTGTTATATCCCAGTCATTACTCCCTTTGAACCATGTCTCAGTAACAGCCACTAAATCTATATTCTCTGATGCCATTATAGACTCAAGTTCATTGATCTTATTCCCTATACTGCGAGCATTTGTAGACAAGACTCTGAGCGTTTCATTTCTTAACCTATTTGCTACTGGCATCTTCTGGCATTGTTCCGGGGGGCAGTTGGACTAATGGATTATCACCATTTCCCCCCCTTTTCTGTCGGGGTAATAATTCAATTAAGAATTATTAATTATGTTCATAAAAATAATTAACCATAAAAAAATAAAATTTATCATAAATTCTTAAAATCATGACCTGGTAAATTGTAGACAAACTAATTGATACAATTCACATCTGAGTCCGACTATTTCCTCAGATAAATAAGTTTGTGACGTTAATGATAAAACTGTAGTCCTACATTATACAATAATGCACAGGTTTATAAAAATATGCAGATTTATTGGTTACAAGATTATAAACATATATAAGTAAATAAACACAATGATATATGCAAATGAATATATATCCAACATTGATATAAATCATTACAAGCTTAACAATACATTTGAGTGGAAATAACTTGTAACATTATAACCAAGCTATTATTAGGTTAGGATATCAAAGTAGGAACATAAGTTATATATATTACTTCTGTTCGAGAAAACCTCATGATATCAAGATGGGCATGTCTAATCCTAGACATCAATATAAAATGCTAAATACATTCCGCCCCCCTCTAACCAACTACACATCACATGACTTCAGGCATGGGCAAATCCATTCAAGGATATAACTTAGAAGAGAAAACTGTATTGTTCCACCCCATCCTGGACTATTTTAACACAAATTTCTACAAATGTTTGCGAACGTGCGAACTCGGAGAACCGCCATTGACTTCTATAGGCAGGCGAATTTTAAAACCCACAGGGACTCTTTCTGGCCACAATAGTGATGGAAAAGTTGTTTCAAGGGGACTAACACCTGGACTGTGGCATGCCGGAGGGGGATCCATGGCAAAACTCCCATGGAAAATTACATAGTTGACGCAGAGTTGGATTTTAATCCATAAAGGGCATAAATCACCAGTGTGTGTATACGATCAGGTATGATGTTGTATCGATCAGGTAGTGTAAGGGTTACGCCCGCTTCACAGACATTGACAGACCAAACTCCCCTTTTAATGCACTGCAAACAACCGCAAACAGTCTATTTGCCCAACCGCAAACTTCCCATTTGCACAAGGTTGGATACCAAGCTAGCCATGTCCCGCTGATGTCATTGAAGGTTTCTTCCTCCACCCAGCCACGTACAACACCAAGGGTCCCCGAAAGGTGAATTGAATTGATTTTTCGAACGGGGAGAAGGTTAAAAAAACGCTGGCTCCCTCCCCTTTTTTTGAATCCACGGTTACTGCGTCTGTGCCGTGCAATTTTCTGTAGCACCCGATATGAATGCTATTTTCTATAATTCTCTCTTCTCATTAGTTTAATCCCTGTTACGTCCCCAATCTGGGGTCCATTTATTAAATGGATTTTTCGAACGGGGAGATGGTTAAAAAAACGCTGGCTCCCTCCCCTTTGTTTGAATCCACGCCACGGTCACAGAGTCTGCGCCGTGCAATTTACTGTCACACCCGATATGAGTGGTATTTTCTGTAGTACTATTCTCATCAGTTTAATCCCTGTTACGTCCCATATCAGGGTGTGATTGCCTTTAGTGAAAAAAAATTAGGCCGGGTATCTTCGACTGCCTTCACAGTGACAGACCAAACTCTGATACACCAAACTGAATTGATTTTAGGAACCACGAGATGGAAAAAGCAGCTTGGTCGGTCCTCTTACTCCCAAGTTGGGGCACAGCGCGTGCACGGAGCAATGTGCTGTGACACCCTACATGAGTAGTGTCTTAACTAGTACTATTCCTATCAGTTTAATCCCTGTTACGTCCCCTATCCGGGGACATGTGTCGAATTGATTAACCATTGTCGAATTAACGAACCATTACGACATCCTGGAATAATTTAGTTCTAAGCTTTGTACTTGATTTGTATTGGAATTGATGGTGATTTTTTAAATTGTCTGCATTATTTCTAATAAACTGTTAAGAGACTTTATTATGATTTTTTATTTTATTTTATGTATTAAAAAACCACCCATACAACTTAAAAAAATAATTTTTTATTTTTTTTCTATGAAAAAACATCCAGCCGTCCCGATCGCTTTTGGTCTGATCATAATGAAGCAACGGCCTTATCATCTGGGGTGTGGCAACGTTGATAACACACTCATAGAGGTGATGATCGCTTCATTGTGATACGCAAGCCCCTTCACCACAACAAAGTAATGATCATCGCAAGAAGTTCTATCGCAAACTGGGATAGTTCAGGCCACAGATCAAGCCTGCACACCCAGTAGTCAAGGGGTTCATCGCTCCTCAGAGTGTCGATATCTGCAGTTAAGGCAAGGTAGCTACCTGTCGGTCGAGTCGTTCTCTAAGGCTGGATCCCGAAGTGCTGTGGCGATATGTAGGACTGAAAAAGCTGTGCATGTCCTCCATCAACAACACATCTATAAAGAGTCCTGTTCTTGCCGCCGTGGTCGTGGTAGGAGGAGGATTACTTTCCCCTCTTCCCCTGTTAGATTCCCGTTGTGCTGTGACATCCCCCTTATAAGCTGTGTAAAGCATATTTTTTAGTTTGGTTTTGAACTGCTGCATCCTTTATGACTTCCGGTAATTTGGTAACATTTCTGCCACTTTCTGCTTATACCGGGGGTCTAGTAGCGTGGCCACCCAGTACAGGTCGTTCTCCTTCATCCTTTTTATACGAAGGTCCCTCAACAGACATGACAGCATGAAAGACCCCATTTGCACAAGGTTGGATGCCAAGCTACTCATTTCCCGTTCCTCCTCCTCACTGATGTCATTGACGGTCTGTTCTTCCCCCCAGCCACGTACAACACCACGGGTCCCAGATAGGTGACAACAACGAGCACCCTGGGATGCCTGCTGTGGTTGGTCTTCCTCCTCCTCAAAGCCACATTCCTCCTCTGACTCCTCTTCCTCATACTCCTCTTGCAGCGTTGCCGCAGGTCCAGTAAGTGATGATGACAAGGCTGTTTCTGGTGGTGATGGTGACCACAACTCTTCCTCTTCCTCTTCACACTCATCTACGGCCTGTTCCAGCACTCTTCACAGGGCAAAGCTCCAGGAAGAAAACAAATTGGGTGAGGTCGCTGATGGTGCCTTCGGTGCGACTGACTAGGTTTGTCACCTCCTCAAAAGGACGCATGAGCCTACAGGCATTGCGCATGAACGTCAGTAACGTGGCAGAAAAATTCCCAGCTCCGCAGAGGCTGTCCTAGCACCCCGGTCATACAAATACTCGTTGACGGCTTTTTCTTGTTGGAGCAGGCGGTCGAACTTTCGTAGTGTTGAATTCCAACGTGTCGGGCTGTCGCAAACCAAGCGCCTCACTGCTGGCATGTTGTTTCGGCTCTGAATTTATGAAAAGTGCGCCATGGCCGTGTAGGAACGCCTGAAATGGCCACACACCTTCTTGGCCTGCTTGAGGACGTCCTGTAAGCCTGGGTACTTAAACACAAAGCGTTGTACGATGAGATTCAACACATGTGCCATGCATGGCACATGTGACAACTTGCCCAAAATCAATGCCGCTAACAAATTGCTTCCATTGTCACAGACCACTTTCCCGATCTCCAGTTGGTGCAGGGTCAGCCACTGATCCACCTGTGCGTTCAGGGCGGTCAGGAGTGCTGGTCCGGTGTGGCTCTCTGCTTTCAGGCAAGTCAACCCCAAGACAGCGTGACACTGTTGTATCCAGGATGTGGAATAGACCCTGGGGAGCTTGGGGGATTCAGTTGATGTGCAGCCAGACGCCGCAGCAGAAGAGGACTCAGCCGAGGAGGTTTTGGAAGAGGATGGAGTTGGAGGAGTAGAGGAGGTGGCAGTAGGCCTGCCTGCAAGTCGCGGCGGTGTCACCAACTCCGCTGTAGAGCCACACATTTCATGCTTGTCAGCAGGTTGACCCAATGCGCAGTGTAGGTTATATACCTGCCCTGACCGTGCTTTGCAGACCAGGTATCAGTGGTCAGATGGACCCTTGCCCCAACACTGTATGCCAGAGATGCCATGACTTCCTTTTCAACCACTGAGTAGAGGTTTGGGATTGCCTTATTAGAAACTAAATTTCGTCCAGGTACCTTCCACTGTGGTGTCCCAATAGCGAAATTTTTTTTGAAGGCCTCAGACTCCACCAGCTGGTATGGTTAAAGCTGGCGGGCTAAGAGTTCCGTCAAGCGGGCTAAGAGTTCCGTCAAGCCAGCTGTCAGACGCCGGGCAAGGGGGTTACATTGGCTTCTTACACTCAAACATTTCCTTGACAGACACCTGACTGTGGGCAGATACGATGAAACTGCTCAAGGTGAGAGGCGGAGTGGCGGGTGGTTGAGAGGGGGCAAGGAGAACAGCAGTGGTTGACGTGGCTGAAGATGCTGGACCAGGAGGAGGATGGTGGCTTTGAGCTTGTGTGCTGCTTCTACTCATCATGTGTTGATCCCATAGGCGTTTGTGATGTGAGATCACGTGCCTTCGCAAAGCAGTTGTACCTAGGTGGGTGTTGGATTTCCCACGACTCAGTTTTTTTTGGCACAGGTTGCAAATGGCATCGCTGTTGTCAGAGGCAGACACACAAAAAAATGCCACACAGCTGAGCTTTGCAATGACGGCATTCTGGTGGTGGCAACAGCATGGGTTGATTGGCGTGCTGTCTGGCTGACCCCGGGTGCCGATACATGCTGTCTGACTGTACCACTAGCTCCTTGCAACGACCTCCCCCTGCTTCCAACTGGTCTCCTCCTCCTCCCTGTCTCCCAATCTGAACTTTCTCCCTGTTCTTCTTCTCTTTGAGCGGGCACCCACGTGACATCCACGGACATATCGTCATCATCAACCGATTCACTTGTATCTGTCAACTCAGCAAAGGAAGCAGCAGCAGGTACAACATCATCATCATCACACCGGACGTCCATGTGTGTAATGCTGCCTGACTGAGACATATCCCTGTTATCTACATCCCCTGGCAATAATGGTTGCGCATCACTCATTTCTTCCAACTGATGTGTAAATAACTCCTCTGACAGATCAAGTGAAGCAGCTGTGGTGCTAGTGTTGGTGGTGGCGGCAGGCGGGCGAGTGGCAAATTGAGAGGTGCCCGAAGCTGAGCTGGAGGAGGATGGTGCGTCAAGGTTCCGAGCGGAAGCTGTAGAAGATTGGGTGTCCTATGTTAGCCAGTCAACTATGTCCTCAGAACTTTTCGAGTTCAGGGTATGTGGCCTCTGAACACTGGGCATTATTCTAGTGCCAAAGGAAATCACAGCACCACGACCACGACGGCCCCTGCGGGGTGGCCTGCCTATGCCTGTCATATTTTTTTTTTATTAGTTGTACTAGTTCGGGACATCTCTAATGATAATACCTGACTTTCTACCTAGGAGTTCAACCTATCTAAGGCTAGTTTTGTGCTGTGTCTCTCTGCAGGCTTTTCCCTAAAGCATTGCTGCCCAGCCTTATTTACTAATCACCGTCCACAGCTGTTTTTGTCCAACTAATTCTTGATTTCTTAATTATAGTTAATGGGGTCAGACAGCGATGCTTTACCTTCCAGCAATGTTGGAATGGCGAGAGATTCAGTAGGATGTTCCCTAATTTGACAGACACATCCTATCACATCAGTGGCTGAGCTCAGAATGGATATCTGCTTCACAGTGTCTGTACTGTCTTCTCTTCACTGACTATTGCATAGTTTGTTAATGTGCCTTCAGCACCATCTAGTGACCTTTAGCTGTAAGTGCATCTTCTGCCTTGTTAAACTATGCATATTCATTAGGTCACCTGACTTCCTGCTCACAGTGCCTTCTGGGAAAGAGACAGGCACCTTCTTCCTTTTCCCTTCACCTCATGGAAGGAGCAGCTGCACATTGTGTGTCTCTTACTAAAGCATCGTCGGTAAGGGATTAATTCATGTTTTTGTTTAGGTTTTGTGTACATTGTGCTGTATATTCAGTTCTTGGATGTTCATTTTCCTATAGTTTACCTTATCTACTGCCGGTTAATAAAACCACAGACTACAGAAACAAGTCTCATCTTATTAACTAGTAGAATGGTGATATCTGCCTGCTGAGCTGCATATAGACCCCGGGGGTACATGTTGTGAGAACAGGACAGTAAACGATGACTTCTAGCGAGAGAGACGCACCTGACTACACAGAAGTCTGTTACGGTCCACGCAATATCTGCAAACGGACGCCACAGCGACTTCTATACAGTCAAGTGCTGCAAGGGGATAGCTGCTTCAAGCAATGTAGACACATTTGATTGCATACTGTGACCGCTCTCTAAGCACAGTGACCGGCATTCCACAGCACAGTAGTCTCCACGCAGTTAAGTGTCTTCACCAACACCATGTCGCGAAGCACAGTATCAAGCTACAAGACAAGATCAGGGAAGGATGGTTCCACCAAGTCGTCTTCCGTTAGCAATGCAGCTGCCATTGCCCACGCAAAGGCAGAAGCCGCGAAGGTCAAAGCAGCCTTTGCCGAACAAGAAATGAAGATGAAAGAAGAAAGGGCTGAGAAAGCAAAGCAACAGGTCCTCTTAGATGCAAAGCTAGAGAAGCTCGCCGTAGAGAAAGAAACTGCAGCTGCCATAGCTGAAGCAAAGTTCTTTGAAGCAATGGAATACCCTAAAACCGAAAGTCACCGCAGTGTGCTTAGTCCAGAACTCGGCCAGCAAGATCCTGTACAACTCACTTCAGAGTACGTCCGTCAACACGCTAGACCAAACAGCAATGCTGATCCATTCCCAGGAACCGAAGATGTCACTTATGCCACAGAGGAATCATACCGTACAAAAGAAAGAATCACGCTCGGAACCCAGTCCTACAAACAAGAGAGCCCAGAGCCACGTGACAAAACTCGAGCTAACTTCCCTGCACACCAAGGAAGCCAGCTTCCAGTCCAGCCTGCAGAGCCACCGTATCCTACAAGACGGTATGACATGGGCTGGCCTAAGTCACAGACGCCATACAGGTATGATCACCCACTGCACTCTCACTGTGACTTTCCATCTCCAACTTACCTTAGTTGTAACCAGAGCACAATAGACTGCCAGGTTCTTTACTAAAAGAGAGACAGTTACAAAGGGACTGGCGAAGTTCAGCGATCGCCCTGAAAACTAAAGAGCATGGCGAGCCTCCTTTTATAACATTACAAAAGACCTGGGTCTGTCATGTAGTGAGGAGATAGACTTCCTCTTAGATCGGCTTGGAAAAGACTCTGTAGAACATGCCAAGAGAATCAGGGATATTAATGTAAACTACCCAGAGACTGGCCTAAGAATGATCTGGGATAGACTTGATGAATTTTATGGTTCTGCAGAGATCACAGAGGATGCATTGTTTAAAAGAATTGACAAATTCCCTAAAATATCTAGCAAAGTTTTCCAGAAACGTAGGGATTTAAGTGATCTACTGATGGAATTACAGGTTGCCAAAGCCAAAGGGGATTTACCGGGGTTTGCTTTCCTCGACACTGCCAGAGGTGTCAAGCCTATTGTATTAAAGCTTTTCCACAACCTGCAGGAGAAATGGGTCTCCCACGGGTCAAGGTACAAACATACCTCCAATGTGCCATTCCCTCCATTCAGTGTGTTTGTTGACTTTGTAAGGCTACAGGCTAATATTCGTAATGACCCTAGCTTTGATCTATCACAGTCTTGTCCCACTCCCTATGACCACAGACCACACAAAGGATCAGTGGCAGTGCACAAAACTAACATTTCACCTGCAGATTCTTACAGGCATTACAGCTCTGCCAGTCGCGAAACAGTCAAAGATCCTGGTAAGCAGTGCCCTCTACACAAGAAGCCACACCCTCTTCTGAAGTGCAGAGCCTTTAGAGAAATATCCATAGCATATCGCAAAAGCCTTCCTCAAGGAGAACCACATTTGCTACAAGTGCTGCTCATCAACATCACATATTGCCAAAGACTGTCAGGTTAGTGTAAAATGCACAGAATGCAAACACTCAGATCACAACACGGCCCTACATCCTAGTGGGCTTTTCCCATGGACCTTATCACAGAGTAACAGTGCCAGAGAGCATGGTGGGGAGGAAAGTAACTTTGAAGCTAACCCACTATCAGTTACGTAACAATGCACTGAAGTCTGTAAAGGACTCATAGGCGGCAGGTCCTGCTCAAAAATCTGCCTAACAAAAGTGTACCCAAAGGGCTGCAGAGACAAAGCCATTAATGTTTACGCCATCCTAGATGACCAAAGTAATGCGTCCCTAGCCAAATCTACTTTCTTTGACATTTTCAACATCAAAGGGCCCAACACTCCTTATTCTCTAAAGACCTGTGCAGGTACTGTAGAAACAGCGGGGAGGAGAGCTAGTGGCTATCTAATTGAGTCCATTGATGGTAAAATGTGTCTTTCCTTACCAACTATTACTGAATGTAACCAACTCCCTGATAATAGACACAAGATTCCTACTCCAGAGGTAGCCATACATCACCCCCATTTACAGCGTATAGCCCATCTCTTACCAAAACTCGATCCTAACGCTCAGATAATCCTACTCCTAGGGAGAGATATCTTACAAGTTCATAAAACTAGAGAACAGTTTAAAGGCCCACATCATGCTCCTTATGCCCAAAGGCATGACCTAGGATGGGTCATAGTAGGAGATGTCTGCTTAGGAAGCATACACAAATTTCCATTAAGCATGCTTACAAGCACATTAGATAATGGACGTCCCTCTATCTTCGAACCATGTAAAAACAACTTCCTCATAAAGGAATTGCCACATAGTACTCACCTACCTTGTTCCTTCATAGACCCTTTAGACCACAACATAGCTTGTGACAGTGACAAAGACCACCTAGGTTGCTCAGTGTTCCAAAGGACCAAGGAGGACAATCAGATAGCAATGCCACATGAAGACAGATTGCTTTTAGTGACCATGCAAAAGGAAATCACTAAGGATGAAACAAATAGTTGGGTCGCACCCCTTCCCTTCAGGCCTCAAAGGCAATGTTTGCCTAACAACAGAGAGCAAGTCTACAGACGTTTTGTTTCTCTAAGACGTAGCTTCCACAAGAAGCCAGAAATGAAAGATCACTTCTTTACTTTCATAAGGAAAATATTTGAGAATGGTCATGCTGAGGTAGCTCCCAACCTTAAAAACTCTGAAGAATGTTGGTATTTACCCATATTCGGTGTTTACCACCCAAAGAAACCAGGTCAAATTAGAGTAATGTGCAAAATATGAAGGTGTCTCCTTAAACGATGTCCTGCTCTCAGGTCCAGGTCTTAATAACAGGCTCCTAGGAGTACTGCTTCATTTTCGCAAAGACTCTGTTGCCTTCATGGCGGACATTCAGCAGATGTTTCATTGCTTTCTCGTTAAAGAAGAACACAGAAACTTCTTAAGATTTCTTTGGTTTATTGACAATGACCCCACAAAAGATACTGCGGAGTACCGTATGAGGGTAAATATCTTTGGTAACAGCCCCTCCTCTGCAGTTGCAACTTATGGTCTCAGACACTCTGCGCAGGAAGGCGAACCAGAATATGGGTCAGACGTCAGTCAATTCGTAGAAAGAGACTTTTATGTACTGTCTAAAATCACTACCCACTGTTGAGGGTGCAATAAGTCTCCTTAAGAGAGCTCAAGAAATGCTTGTGTGCTCGAACCTGAGACTCCACAAAATAGCCTCCAATAGTAAGCAGCTGATAGAAGCATTTCCCTCTCAAGACCATTCAAATGACCTACAGAGCTTAGACTTAGGGACTGACTCCCTTCCTATACGACGTAGCCTTGGTCTCCTCTGCGGTCTAAAATCAGATATGTTTACCTTACCTTTACCCGTAGAGGTGTCATGTCTGCCATAAACAGTCTTTATGATCCCTTAGGATTCACGGCCCCTGTTACAATCCAGGGCAAATCACTACTTAGAGACTTAACTCAGGAGACATTGGATTGGGATCACCCACTTTCCCCTGGAAACAAAAAACATGGATAGAGTGGAGAAACTCCCTAAAGACTTTATCTAACCTCCATGTTCCACGTTCTTATGCTCCTGTGCCATCCACAGAAGTGAAAATACAAAGACTTTACGTATTCTCTGAGGCGTCCGTCAAAGCAATTGCCGCTGTAGCTTATCTTAAAACTGTAGACAACAAAGGCCAATGCCACACAGGGTTTGTCATGGGCAAAGCGAAACTCGCACCACTTCTCGCACATACAATACCCAGGCTAGAACTCTGTGCCACTGTATTGGCTGTTGAACAAGCTGAATTAATTACGTCAGAGAAAAACCTAGAGATCTGAGACACAGAGTTTTATACAGACAGTAAAGTGGTCCTTGGCTACATTTACAACCAAACTAGACGTTTTTACGTTTACGTTAACAACCGAGTGTTAAAGGGTTTCTACCACCTCGTTTGCCCCTATTTAGCTTTCAAACACTAGCGATCCGCTAGTGTCTGCTGTACCAAACAATCCTAATCTAACAGTTTTTTGTCCAGCCGTTTTGCTAAAAAAATAACTTTTTGGGGATATGCTAATGAGCCTCTAGGTGCTATGCGGGCGTCTTTTCAGCACCTAGAGGCTCCGTCTACCTTCACATAATGCCGCCCAGCGCGTCCCTCCAGCACGCCCATCTCTGATGGAATCCGATCCTCCCTCTGTTCCAGTGTACGAAATCTCGCGCCTGCGCCGTGCGCATCTGTAATCGTCTGACCGCTGCCTGCACAGACATCTCGGCTGGACAAAAAACTGTTAGATTAGGATTGTTTGGTACAGCAGACACTAGCGGATCGCTAGTGTCTGAAAGCTAAATAGGGGCAAACAAAGTGGTAGAAACCCTTTAAGAATCAGGAGGTCCACTTTCCCAAAACAATGGCACTTTGTACCTACTGATCATAACCCAGAAGACTTAGCAACCAGGTTAGTTGCTGCCAGTCATTAGTGATGTCCCGAACTATTCGCCGGCAAATAGTTCCCGGCGAACATAACTTGTTCGCGTTTGCCGCTGCGGACGAACATATGCGATGTTCGGTCCCCCTCCTATTCGTCATCATTAGGCAAACTTTGACCCTCTACCTCACAGTCAGCAGACACATTCCAGCCAATCAGCAGCATACCCTCCCTCCCAGACCCTCCCACCGCCTATCAAAAAGCAAGGACAGCATCAATCTTAAATTAATTCTGAAGCTGCAGTGACACAAAGTTGTAATCGCAATGCGATTAGTACAGGTTATATTATTCCTATTGCGATTACAACTTAGAGCTGCTGGGTTCCTAATGGTTATATTGATAGAATATAACGAAGATTGAGGATATAGCGCTGTATTCGTTGTCAATTCTAGCAATACAACCATTAGGAACTCAGATCTATGCGATGTGCAATGCGATTAATTCAAGTTCTATAAATCGCATTGCGATTTCAACTTACCACACTCTGGGTCAACTATGTAATTTTCCATGGGAGTTTTGCCATGGGTCCCCCTCCGGCATGCCACAGTCCAGGTGTTAGTCCCCTTGAAACAACTTTTCCATCACTATTGTGGCCACAAAGAGTCCTTGTTATCAAATTCGCCTTACTATTGAAGTCTGTTGCAGTTCGCCCGGTTCGCATGTTCGCGAACATTTGCGGAGATTCGCGTTCGCCGTTCGCAAACGGAAAATTTTATGTTCGCCACATCACTACCAGTCATCTTAAGGACACTGTTTGGTTCACAAGTCCTGCTTTTTTATACAACTCAGAACATTCTTCTTCCTGTGACTCATATGAGCTGTTAGATGTAGATTCTGACAAAGAAATCCGCCCCCAGGTATCTGTGCTACTTACTGTAAATTTATACAATCAGCTCGGTAGCCACCGTTTCATCAGGTTTTCCACCTGGAAGTTACTTATGCGAGCTATCACCTGCTTAGCACATGTAGCCCGTTCCTTCAAGCATGCCCCATTTGTTATGGAATGTAACTGCAAAGGTTGGCACCATTGTAAGAATGGATTCTCAGTAAGTGAGCTAGAAAAATCTAATTATTTGTTCCATGCAACAAGAGACATTCACTAAGGAACTCTACTGCATCAACAACAAAAAACCTGTGTCAAAAGACAGTGTGTTAGTGAAGCTCGATCCAGTCCTTGATGAGAATGGTCTGCTAAGAGTGGGAGGGCGGCTTAAAGAGGCCAAATTAGGGTTTAATGAGAAACATCCTATCATAATACCTGGTCATCATCATTTAGCTTCCTTGCTTGTAGAGCACTACCACAGTAAGATAAAACACCAGGGCCGACTATTCACCGAAGGAGCGTTACGAGCTGCTGGGCTGTGGGTCGTTGGTGCAAAAAGGTGAATTAACAAATGTATATTCAAATGCATCACTTGCCGCAAGCTACGTGGGGGTTTACAAATGCAAAAAATGGCCAATCTCCCTTCCGACAGGGTTAACATGGACCCTCCATTTACTAATGTGGGCCTTGACGTGTTTGGTCCCTGGTCCGTTATCACACGTCAAACTAGAAGTAGCCACGCTAGCTCCAAGCGATGGGCAGTCATTTTCAGTTGTATGTCAATTCGAGCCGTCCACATTGAAGTTATTGAGTCTATGGACACTTCTAGCTTCATAAATGCCCTCAGGCGCTTTATTGCAATCAGAGGTCCTGTAAAACAAATCCGCTCTGACAGAGGCACAAACTTTGTTGGAGCTGCTAATGAGCTAAAGATTCTCTCCAACTCGGATAATAACAGTGTAAAAAGATTCCTTAGTGAGCAAGGATGCACTTGGATTTTCAATTCCCCTCATTCTTCTCACATGGGAGGAGCCTGGGAAAGATTGATTGGCATAGCCCGCAGAATATTGAACTCTATCTTCCTACAAGTGGGCAATGCTAGACTCTCTCATGAATGCTTTACAACCTTTATGGCCAAAGTCTCAGCCATTATCAATGCCAGACCCTTGGTTCCGATATCAAATGACCCAGGAGATCCAAAACTGCTTACGCCTGCCTCTCTACTTACCCAAAAGACTGGTATAGTGAGTGCTCCTTCTGGAGAGTTTGGCACCAAAGATCTCTACAAACGCCAATGGAGACAAGTGCAAGGCCTTGCCGATACTTTCTGGAATAGGTGGATGAAGCAATATCTTCCCACCTTACAGACAAGAACCAAATGGCACACAGTTAAGCCCAACCTGAAACCGGATGACATTGTTCTTGTTAAAGGCTCTCAGGCTCAAAGAAATCATTGGCCTTTGGGCCTCACTACTAAAGTGTTCCCAAGTGAAGATGGATGTGTCCGTAAAGTTGAGGTCAAGATTTTCAAACAAAATGAGACCAAACTGTTTATCAGACCTACTGCCGAACGAATCCTACTGTTATCTGTAGAGGACTCTAATAGTGACATCGGCTGATGTCAAGCGGGGAGTGTACTGTCTTCTATGCATAGTTTGTTAATGTGAGTGCTCATGTGTGTGTCTTCAGCACCATCTAGTGACCTTTAGCTGTAAGTGCATCTTCTGCCTTGTTAAACTATGCATATTCATTAGGTCACCTGACTTCCTGCTCACAGTGCTTTCTGGGAAACAGACAGGCACCTTCTTCCTTTTCCCTTCACCTCATGGAAGGAGCAGCTGCACATTGTGTGTCTCTTACTAAAGCATCGTTGGTAAGGGATTAATTCATGTTTTTGTATAGGTTTTGTGTACATTGTGCTGTATATTCAGTTCTTGTATGTTCATTTTCTTATAGTTTACCTTATCTACTGCCGGTTAATAAAACCACAGACTACAGAAACAAGTCTCATCTTATTAACTAGTAGAATGGTGATATCTGCCTGTTGAGCTGCATATAGACCCCGGGGGTACATGTTGTGAGAACAGGGCAGTGTCTGGTAGACCAGCCAATATCCTGCCTCCTGATTGACGGTCAGGCTGACTGCCAGGCTTTATGGGCAGACCTGCTGGCCAGGGCCCCTTCTGAGTTGATGTGATCTTTCATCTTCCTCTTTCCTGCCCTTGTTCCCTCACTACCGCACTGATTTTAAATGTAAAATTGTGGGCAGCATATTTTGCACAATTTGTTCTAAGCAAATGATAAAACTTTGAATTTATGTAGAAAGATAATTTTTATGAAACTTGCATACTGACAACAGATTAATTATCTGTGAGAGAGGATATCTGTCCAGAGAGGTTTGATAGGGGCTTCATTTACATGTTTCATAACATAAAGCTATTAGGAATCAGGTAATAACTTTTTCACGGTAATGTAGAAGGTAAAGGTAATATGAAAACAACAAGAGTCTCTTACCTTCCCGTCTACTTTCAGTTTCTCAACTTTTTTTTCAGGCCTGATGTTAGGGGTTCCATACATTCCCTGATTTTTCTCTTTGCAATTGATAATATTAACCGGGATCCTGACATTTTACCCAATATTACCCTGGGATACCACATATATGATTCATGCTTAGATCAGAGATTGGCTGTAAAGCATGTATTACATCTTCTGTCTGGCCCGGATACGCTGATACCTAATTACTCTTGTACAGGCCATGGCCAGCTGGCTGGTATCATTGGAGATCACCACTCATCCACCACTATTCCCGCAGCACAGATCCTTGGAATATATGGACATCCTCAGGTAATGGATACTATTTGAATAATATTTAGAGATATGCATCAATGAAAACTTAGGAAAAGGGGACTTGTCATTCATAGCAACCGATCACACTGATGATATTATTTTACAAAAGGCCTCTGAAGAATGACAGGTGGAATCTGATTCGCTGCCATCGATAGCTACTCAAAATTCTGACTGCACAAGTTTTGATGCATTTTACCAATGTCTTAGAAGTTCGGGTTTGGGTTACCGCTGAATTGCATTATTGATCCCGTGACCATGGACCATAACGCAATTGTGTTATGGTCTATGGTCACGGGATCCATAACGCATTTCAGTGGTAACTTGACTGCTAACTTTTAAATCAGACGTTCGCTCATCCCTATATAAGAGCAATATGGTTGAGAAAAAACACATTCATCATGTTCAACCTTGGGAAGGAATAAGATGTATAATAAATATGAGAGAGAAAGATAGAGACTAGTATACTATGCTGGGTTTCTGGGCAAAATATATGCTTTAGAAGATTCTTTCTCACTATGAAGAACAGTTAGTAGGCATATAACATATGTAAACTATTCTAGGCCAGGAAACGTTCCTCTGGCTTTCTGGGAAATATATTTAAACTAGCTTTCCTAAGCCTTTCTGATGGAAGCAGATGTAAAACGTGCTCATTTTCATAAATTGTTCCCAGAAACCCAGAGGATCGTTGACTGGCATATACTAATCCTCATGCATACTTGGTGTCCTCCATATAGAGAAATAGGGATTCAGAGGTTGACCATGGGGTTGTGGACTCATTCATTCCAGGGGTGCATATATCCAATCCACATTTTTATCCCAGACACACTTGCAAATAATGACTTCCAGAACCTCATGGAAAGGGATCTTAGAATTAAAAAAAATTATAATAACATTACACTTAGGGATTCTGACAGAGGTGCTTCCATTGTTGTTTTGGAGAGTTCTATGTGAGGGAAGTACGCAAGTTATTGTATGATCCACAGGTGTACAGAATCTTAGACTAAGATCCTACAGACATTTTTCTGAACAAATATCATAAAGTTTTATCATTAGAGATGAGCGAATTTAAAAAAAAAATTGATTAACCAGTTCACCAAATTGTTTTTGGAAAAATTTGGTTTGTTCCAAATATATTTGCGCCGAATTGTGTTAAAAAACTGCTATTTCGGGGGCGGAGCCTAGCTGTGACTGCAGATGGCTGTGTGAGACATCGGCTCCTCCGCACTCAAGCGTTGACCCACTTCAAAATGGTCAAGTATGGGAGAGATAGGGGTGCTGATACCCCTGACACACCGAGAACCCAAAAGAGCCAGCAAGCTTTGCAGCGTTTTCTCAAAAAGAAAGCCCTCATTTCACCAGGCGCGGGACCTAAGATGGCGGCGGCGGCAGCATGCGCTGACGAAGGAGAAGACTCTGATGCAGCCAGCTCACAAGGGGATCCAGTGGAGTCTCGAACAACCTGGCAGCTTCAGATGTAACCAACCCAAATGTCTCTGCTGTACCGCTATACAGATGTCAACTTCCTTCCAAAGTAGATCTAATGGGGGAACCTTCTCCATCAGACAACATTTAGACTGTGGATCAAAGAACGTTATCTATCTACTGGAATGCCCCTGCGGCCTACAGTACGTGGGGCGGACAATCCAAACCTTGCGCAACAGGCTCAACAAACATCGGTCGAATATCAAAAAGGGTTTTCTAAAGCACAGCGTGTCTCGACACGCAACCATTCGCCATGAGGGCCTCGCCACTGGCTTTTCCATCACACCCATTGAACAAATCAGCTCTGATTGCCACAATATCATGCAGTCGATCAGAAGGCGCGAGATGTTTTGGATATACAAACTCAACTGCCTTAATCCATTCGGTCTTAATGAGGCCCTCGAGATAAACCTCTGAAATACCCCGGGTTCAGTTATGTTTCAATCGTGACATTCCCTATTTCAAACAGCCGAGGTCCCCCAAGGTTGTATAATGTAGTACTTTACATGCATATCCCACCGCCACCGTTTTTTCTGCACATATGCAAGCATGACGCTCCATATATCGAGCCAACATTTTTATTATTTACATATATATTTTTCATATTTTATATTCATTTAATTTATTTTATTTCATTTATTCTATATCATGGATTTGTTCATTCATATTTTTTATTTTTTTTATTTACATACATATATACATATATATATATATATATATATATATATATATATATATATATATATATTCCTTATTTATTATTGATTAATATATAATAAATCCCCTTTCCCTTTATCATTTATTATTCATCATTTATTCATCATCTATATATATATTTTTGATCCATTAATATACCCATTATCATCAATTACTGTAATCAACAACATGTACATGCATCATTATGGAGTAATACCTTCCTATTCATTTATCACCTCCCTCCTCACCATCCCATCTCTCTCCAATCATTAGCCCCCAATTAATTATTGGTTGATAATTATTCTATCAGTTGGTTCTTCTACTACTAATTATGCATCACTAATTAGTTACCCTATAATGGACAAATTATCATTATTATTATTATTTGTATTATTATTATATATATATATATATATTTTTTTTTTTATTTTTTTTTAATGCCATTATATCATTATTAGAAGTGATTAATCCTTTTAGCACCAAGTATCATCAATTTATCTGTTTTGAGTGTCTCATATTCCTACTCCCTTCAGCCCCTGATCCGGATAATATGACAGAGCCTCCCCTTGCTATCAACAGATTTCACACCACAGGTCCGCCCTCCCTGCAACACCGACTCCACCTCCCTCCCCTGTCATCCTCGCTGCGCTCGTGTCCGCAATACATCAGTGTGGCCACTAAGTGTCCTGGTTACCCAGCAACCAGGATACTATCTGCTGCCAGCAAGCCACGATCACGTGACCGGGTTCCAATCATGTGACCTCCCCCTTCAATACGAGCACTCCTGGATCAGAGGCAGTTTCTGGCTTCACCAGCATTGTTGGTGCCTCTGCATTGTTATCATTATATATATTTTATATCAGCAACTATTGAACTTTTTTATCTATGCACATCGGCTGGGGACTCCTCCCCATAAGTCCCGCCCCCTTTTCTTAGCCCCGCCCACTTTTCCATTTTGTCGGTTTTTTGGAGTGTATTTAAATGCTGTGTGTCTATGTGTTTTCATATGCAGTGTTATGTACCTGATGAAGGGGAACTACTCCCCGAAACGCGTTGTACTTCTGCAATAAATACTTGTCTACTTACTATTACTATCTGGACTGGATTCTTGCGCCCTGGGATATTTTATCTATTTATATCTGTATCCTACCACTTCTTGGAGACTTCAGGGATCTCTGACAAGAAGTCATCCCTCCGCGGCTGCAGATCCACCAGTGAACTGTGACTCCATCGCAGACATTGACAAGCTTTTACTAGAGTTGTGCCTACAAATAGCACAACCACAAAAGGTGAGCCCTGTACTGGAACCATTTATTTTATCTGTCTACCAACGGTATTACCCTATGGTGCGCCCTGCTTTGTTTTTAACAGCATAAAGTAAATCCTGTGGATCCATTCGAGACCCCTCACCGGTATTGAAATCCTTTCTCATGAAGGTACTGGGGAAGGCGCTTGAAAAGGCAATAAAACCAGTGCTTACTGAACTCTCAGATATCAAATCGGAAAATGCACAAATGGGGCATAGAGTAGAGACGCTCGAAACAGCAACACAGGAGCTAGTGACACACTCCACAGGATTGGCAGAGTACCTCGACCTCCACACTACAGAGCTTAACAGAGCGATGCTAATGCTCGAGGACCAAGAGAACAGAAGCAGAAGGCGAAATGTTTGCATCAAAGGGCTACCAGAGTCCTGGGCTTCTGAATCCCTGCGCAAAGTAGCTCTGGAAATTTTTGCCGATCTTTTAGGCGAGGAGTCGGCTGCTTCAATCGTAATAGAGCGGATCTATAGGGCTCAGAGACCAGCCCCGAAGCCGAATGAAAGGCCCAGAGATGTTATCTGCGGCCTACTATCGTTCATGGATACTGCTCGCATAATGGCCTCTGCCAGGGAGAAAAGGCAAATTGTATACGACGGAACAGACATCGCACTGTACCAGGGCACTACTGGACGAGCTGAGAGCGCAAAAAATCCTATATGTTTGGCTATACCCTTTTGGCATTGCGATTATAAAAAACGGAAAACGCATTGCAATCCATACCCCAGACCACCTGGAAAGAGCATGGGATGCTATAGAAATACACCCGGTAGAAGTTTCCTCATGGATGACGATAGCGCAACCAGCTGACTTACCGAGACTTCCGCAGATTGAACCCTGGAGGAAGGTGAAAAAGACGAAGTCCAAGATGAATAGAGCGGCGTCCGAGATGCGTTTCCCTCCAACCTGAAGACAGAACCAGGGATTGTAGGCCCCAATTTACAATGGACAGCCGGAATTTCAGTAGCTGAACGCTGACCCATGGAGAGCTGCTACTTCACACAGGGTTTGAACTCTGAGTTTTGGACGTATGTTAACTATCATAACATGCCAGTTATTGAGAGTCCCTAGGATTCTGATGCTTGATCAAAAAAAATAAAAAAGAGTTTATGTACTTGATTTTGATTCTGAGGCATACCTAAAATGTATATAATCGGGTTGATGTCATAACGTCCTGATAGATACTACCCCCGTACCTCTCAGTACTTTCCTAATTCTCAGCAATCAAATTACTACTACCTCCCCCCCATCCTCCCCCTCCCCTTCCCTTATTCCCCCTCCATCTCTCCCCTCTCCATCCACACCCCCTTTTGCACTTAAGCTTAAAAAAAAA
This sequence comes from Bufo gargarizans, assembly GCF_014858855.1. Lineage (NCBI taxonomy): Eukaryota > Metazoa > Chordata > Amphibia > Anura > Bufonidae > Bufo > Bufo gargarizans. Next base: position 33,349,182 of record NC_058080.1, read on the forward strand.
TATAAAAAATGGTTACTATAGTCCCAACATGTTGGCAAGGAAAAATATGCACATAGACATACACCCCCAGCTATCCTTCATAAGTATATGACCTAATAGAAATTAATATGTTTTGATATATATTACCCTTTCCTCCCCAAGGAAGAAGGATGACATAATTAGAATAAATTTGCAGGTTCACCAATCAGTTACTAAAATACAGCTTGGTTTGCAAGCTTGGAGGTAAGTCAAGTTTCTTACCTCCTCCCCGACTCCATCACACTCTCTCATCTTTACACCCCCCCCCACCCACGCTTGACATAGCAGACTCTAAGCTAACGACTATAGTTTAATAAGATATTGTTGTATTGCTCAATACGTGCATTCTTACACAGTTTTTTTTTCTTTTCTCTGTTCTACACTATTGTATTCCCTAATACCCTCCTTCTTCCTTCCCCTTTCCCTATTGAAAAAGTTCACAAACTTCTTATACTAGTGAGGGAACTTAGGATCTCTTCACCAAGGAGAAAATGGCAGAAGTAAAGATAACAACTTTCAATGTTAAGAGCCTCAACTCACCTCAAAAGAAGGGTCAGGTGATGCTAGCCATAAGAAAAATGGGTTCCCATATAGTCTTTTTACAAGAGACTCACTTACGTCAGAAAAAAATGCCAAAATTACCATCTCGCCCATTTGGCCAATGGTTTCATAACACCCACCCTACTTCAGCCTGCAAGGGAGTTTCTATTGCTATTCACCATTCCATACCTTTTATACTAAATCAGCAGCTCACAGACGATGAAGGCAGACTTCTGATTTTGAAAGGGGAAATAGCCTCACGAAAATACACTTCAGCTAACCTATATGCCCCAAATACAGCTACAGTACAATGGCTGCTCAAGTCTTTGGACACGATTAGAGTTGAGCGAACACCTGGATGTTCGGGTTCGAGAAGTTCGGCCGAACTTCGCGGAAATGTTCGGGTTCGGGATCCGAACCCGATCCGAACTTCGTCCCGAACCCCATTGAAGTCAATGGGGACCCGAACTTTTCGGTACTAAAAAGGCTGTAAAACAGCCCAGGAAAGGGCTAGAGGGCTGCAAAAGGCAGCAACATGTAGGTAAATCCCCTGCAAACAAATGTGGATAGGGAAATGAATTAAAATAAAAATTAAATAAATAAAAATTAACCAATATCAATTGGAGAGAGGTCCCATAGCAGAGAATCTGGTTTCACGTCACCCACCACTGGAACAGTCCATTCTCAGATATTTAGGCCCCGGCACCCAGGCAGAGGAGAGAGGTCCCGTAACAGAGAATCTGGCTTCATGTCAGCAGAGAATCAGTCTTCATGTCATAGCAGAGAATCAGGCTTCACGTCACCCACCACTGTAACAGTCCATTTTCATAAATTTAGGCCAAGCACCCAGGCAGAGGAGAGAGGTCCCGTAACAGACAATCTGGCTTCATGTCAGCAGAGAATCAGTCTTCATATCATAGCAGAGAATCAGGCTTCACGTCATCCACCACTGTAAGAGTCCATTTTCATAAATTTAGGCCCAGCACCCAGGCAGAGGAGAGAGGTCCCGTAACAGACAATCTGGCTTCATGTCAGCAGAGAATCAGTCTTCATATCATAGCAGAGAATCAGGCTTCACGTCAGCCACCACTGCAACAGTCCATTGTCAGATATTTAGGCCCAGCACCCAGGCAGAGGAGAGAGGTCCCGTAACAGACAATCAGGCTTCACGTCAGCCACCAGTGCAACAGTCCATTGGCATATATTTAGGCCCAGCACCCAGGCAGAGGAGAGAGGTCCCTTAACAGAGAATCTGGCATCATGTCAGCAGAGAATCAGTCTGCATGTCATAGCAGAGAATCAGGCTTCACGTCACCCACCACTGCAACAGTCCATTGTCATAAATTTAGGCCCAGCACACAGGCAGAGGAAAGAGGTCCCATAACAGAGATTCAGGCTTCATGTCAGTAGAGAATCAGTCTTCATGTTATAGCAGAGAATCAGGCATCACATCACCCAACACTGTAACAGTCCATTGTCATATATTTAGGCCCCGGCACCCAGGCAGAGGAGAGAGGTCCCGTAACAGACAATCTGGCTTCATGTCAGCAGAGAATCAGTCTTCATATCATAGCAGAGAATCAGGCTTCACGTCACCCACCACTGTAACAGTCCATTGTCAGATATTTAGGCCCAGCACCCAGGCAGAGGAGAGAGGTCCCGTAACAGAGAATCTGGCTTCATGTCAGCAGAGAATCAGTCTGCATGTCATAGCAGAGAATCAGGCTTCACGTCACCCACCACTGCAACAGTCCATTTTCATAAATTTAGGCCCAGCACCCAGGCAGAGGAGAGAGGTCCCGTAACAGAGAATCTGGCTTCATGTCAGCAGAGAATCAGTCTGCATGTCATTGCAGAGAATCAGGCTTCACGTCAGCCACCACTGCAACAGTCCATTGTCATAAATTTAGGCCAAGCACCCAGGCAGAGGAGAGAGGTCCCGTAACAGACAATCTATCTTCATGTCAGCAGAGAATCAGTCTTCATGTCATAGCAGAGAATCAGGCTTCACGTCAGCCACCACTGCAACAGTCCATTGTCATAAATTTAGGCCCAGCACCCAGGCAGAGGAGAGAGGTCCCGTAACAGACAATCTGGCTTCATGTCAGCAGAGAATCAGTCTTCATATCATAGCAGAGAATCAGGCTTCACGTCAGCCACCACTGCAACAGTCCATTGTCAGATATTTAGGCCCAGCACCCAGGCAGAGGAGAGAGGTCCCGTAACAGACAATCAGGCTTCACGTCAGCCACCAGTGCAACAGTCCATTGGCATATATTTAGGCCCAGCACCCAGGCAGAGGAGAGAGGTCCCTTAACAGAGAATCTGGCATCATGTCAGCAGAGAATCAGTCTGCATGTCATAGCAGAGAATCAGGCTTCACGTCACCCACCACTGCAACAGTCCATTGTCATAAATTTAGGCCCAGCACACAGGCAGAGGAAAGAGGTCCCATAACAGAGATTCAGGCTTCATGTCAGTAGAGAATCAGTCTTCATGTTATAGCAGAGAATCAGGCATCACATCACCCAACACTGTAACAGTCCATTGTCATATATTTAGGCCCCGGCACCCAGGCAGAGGAGAGAGGTCCCGTAACAGACAATCTGGCTTCATGTCAGCAGAGAATCAGTCTTCATATCATAGCAGAGAATCAGGCTTCACGTCACCCACCACTGTAACAGTCCATTGTCAGATATTTAGGCCCAGCACCCAGGCAGAGGAGAGAGGTCCCGTAACAGAGAATCTGGCTTCATGTCAGCAGAGAATCAGTCTGCATGTCATAGCAGAGAATCAGGCTTCACGTCACCCACCACTGTAAGAGTTCATTTTCATAAATTTAGGCCCAGCACCCAGGCAGAGGAGAGAGGTCCCGTAACAGACAATCTGGCTTCATGTCAGCAGAGAATTAGTCTGCATGTCATAGCAGAGAATCAGGCTTCACGTCACCCAACATTGGAACAGTCCATTGGCATATATTTAGGCCCCGGCACCCAGACAGAGGAGAGGTTCATTCAAATTTGGGTAGCCTCGCAATATAATGGTAAAATGAAAATAAAAATAGGATTGAATGAGGAAGTGCCCTGGAGTACAATAATATATGGTTAAGGGGAGGTAGTTAATGTCTAATCTGGACAAGGGACGGACAGGTCCTGTGGGATCCATGCCTGGTTCATTTTTATGAACGTCAGCTTGTCCACATTGGCTGTAGACAGGCGGCTGCGTTTGTCTGTAATGACACCCCCTGCCGTGCTGAATACACGTTCAGACAAAACGCTGGCCGCCGGGCAGGCCAGCACCTCCAAGGCATAAAAGGCTAGCTCTGGCCACGTGGACAATTTAGAGACCCAGAAGTTGAATGGGGCCGAACCATCAGTCAGTACGTGGAGGGGTGTGCACACGTACTGTTCCACCATGTTAGTGAAATGTTGCCTCCTGCTAACACGTTGCGTATCAGGTGGTGGTGCAGTTAGCTGTGGCGTGTTGACAAAAGTTTTCCACATCTCTGCCATGCTAACCCTGCCCTCAGAGGAGCTGGCCGTGACACAGCTGCCTTGGCGACCTCTTGCTCCTCCTCTGCCTTGGCCTTGTGCTTCCACTTGTTCCCCTGTGACATTTGGGAATTCTCTCAGTAGCGCGTCTACCAACGTGCGCTTGTACTCGCGCATCTTCCTATCACGCTCCAGTGCAGGAAGTAAGGTGGGCACATTGTCTTTGTACCGTGGATCCAGCAGGGTGGCAACCCAGTAGTCCGCACACGTTAAAATGTGGGCAACTCTGCTGTCGTTGTGCAGGCACTGCAGCATGTAGTCGCTCATGTGTGCCAGGCTGCCCAGGGGTAAGGACAAGCTGTCCTCTGTGGGAGGCGTATCGTCATCGTCCTGCCTTTCCCCCCAGCCACGCACCAGTGATGGACCCGAGCTGCGTTGGGTGCCACCCCGCTGTGACCATGTGTCACAACCAGACAGCTTCCCTTTTAAATTCTTCCCCAGAAGGCTTTTCTGGGCGGCTTATATTTCTTCCTGGAGTATGTGTGCATGCCCATCTGGTTCTCCTCTCCTCTACAAAGTTAAGTGTTATACTGTTATCTGTTATTTTCTGTTTGCTGGATCCCAGGTGACCCTGACTCCCTCCGTGTCGGGTGTAGGGAGCCGGTGGTCGTGTCCCCTCACTATTGTAGGGTGCTCAGGGCTTTATAGTCAAGGTACGTGGATATGCATACCTCCACCATTCGGATCTATGCATAGGCTGAGCAGCCAGGGAAAGTGCCAGGTCTTCTACAGGGGTCTCCCTTTCGTTCCTTAGCTTTTGGATCCAGCGAGTCATTTATGCATGTTGTTTTGCCTTGTTACCTGTACACATTCCGTGACATTATAAGCCGCCAAAACCGTCTTAAGCATGGATCCGGTTTCACTTTTGGCTGAACGCTTCCAGGGTCTTTCATTGGAGGTAGCTGACCTCCGTAAGACTTTTTCGCAGCTTCAAGTGACCGGTTCAGCTTGCGTTCATGGAGCTTGTTCTGAGCCTAAGATCTCGCTCCCGGATACGTTCTCCGGGGGTAGTGAGAATTTTGTGCGTTTTAGAGAGGCTTGCAAACTCCATTTTCGCCTTCTTCCCCTTTCCTCTGGAGATGAGGAACGGAGGGTGGGGATCATTATATCGCTGCTCAGAGGTAACGCTCAGTCCTGGGCCTTTTCGCTGCCGGAGGGGGCACGGCCTCTCCGTTCAGTGGATGAATTCTTTTTAGCCCTGGGTCAGATATATGATGATCCGGATCGTATTGCTCTGGCGGAGTCTAGACTACGTCTCTTATGCCAGGGTAAACAATCCGCAGAAATATACTGCTCAGAATTTCGGAGATGGGCAGCTGATACTGGTTGGAATGATGCTGCACTTCGAAGTCAATTTTGCCATGGTCTTTCAGAGGGATTGAAAGATGCATTTGCCTTTCATGAAAGGCCTATTTCTTTGGACTCTGCTATGTCTCAGGCCGTTCGTATTGACAGGCGTCTTAGAGAGAGAGGAGAGATCTCTCCTTCCTGTCATACTCGGTCCCAGGACTGTGCAGCGGTCCCATTCTGTGCGCAGGGGTCTCAGTCGCTGTCAGCCCCTTCTGAGCAGGAGCCCATGCAGCTGGGGTTGATTGCTTCTGACAATAGAAGATTCAGCCCGCATGGGACGGTTTGTTTTTGTTGTGGAGGTATTAATCATTTGGCAAATATTTGTCCCTCTAGGAGATTCAGGCAGTTCTCTGGGTATAATAAAGAAACAAAGAGGAAAAAATCTTTGAAAAATGTTCCGTCTGTTACTATTGGCAGGGTTGAGGCGGAAATTGAAGGTTTTCCGTTTGCTTGTAGTTCCCGTTTTGTCCTGCCGGCTAGGGTGGCGCTAGAGAGCAAGAACATTTTTGGTGAGATTTTTGTGGATAGTGGAGCAGCGGTCAATCTCATTGATAATCAATTTGCGATAACTCATGGTTTCCAGGTGTGCGCTTTGAGGAATGGCGCCATTGGCTAGAGGGAGCCAGACACCCTATTACCGTATTTACTGACCATAAAAATCTGGCCTACTTGGAGTCAGCCAAGCGTCTGAACCCGAGACAGGCCAGATGGTCGTTGTTCTTTTCTAGGTTTAATTTTGTTGTCACGTTCCGCCCTGGAGTTAAGAATGTGAAGGCAGATGCCCTGTCACGTTGTTTTCCGGGAGGCGGGAATTTTGAAGACCCGGGTCCCATTTTGGCTGAAGGTGTGGTGGTCTCTGCTCTTTTTCCTGAATTGGAGGCAGAGGTGCAGGCAGCCCAGTCAGAGGCTCCTGATCTTTGTCCTCCTGGGAGGTTGTTTGTGCCTCTCGCTTTAAGACACAAGATTTTTAAAGAACACCACGATACGGTCCTTGCTGGGCACCCGGGGGTAAGAGCCACACTGGATCTCATCGCTCGGAGATTCTGGTGGCCTGCGCGTCGTAAGTCGGTTGAGGGTTTTGTGGCAGCCTGCGAGACTTGCGCTCGTGCCAAAGTCCCTCATTCACGGCCATCAGGTCCTCTCCTTCCCTTACCCATTCCTTCCCGTCCTTGGACACATCTGTCCATGGACTTCATAACGGACCTGCCTCGTTCCTCGGGGAAGACTGTGATTCTGGTGGTGGTGGACCGTTTTAGCAAAATGGTGCATTTCATCCCTTTTCCTGGTTTGCCCAATGCTAAGACGCTGGCGCAGGCATTTGTTGATCACATTGTCAAATTGCACGGTATTCCTTCAGACATAGTCTCTGATAGGGGCACGCAGTTTGTTTCCAGATTCTGGAAGGCTTTCTGTTCTCGCTTGGGGGTTCGGTTGTCATTCTCTTCTGCTTTCCACCCGCAGTCGAATGGCCAGACAGAGCGCGTCAATCAGAATCTGGAGACATATCTGCGTTGTTTTGTGGCGGAGAATCAAGAGGATTGGTGTTCTTTTTTGTCCCTTGCTGAGTTTGCTTTAAATAACCGTCGTCAGGAGTCCTCTGATAAGTCACCATTTTTTGGTGCATATGGGTTTCATCCACAGTTTGGGACTTTCTCGGGAGAGGGGTCTTCTGGTTTACCTGATGAGGACAGATTCTCCTCGTCTTTGTCATCTATTTGTCAAAAGATTCAAGATAATCTAAAGAGCATGAGTGAGAGATATAAGCGTGTGGCTGATAAGAGACGTGTGCTTGGTCCGGACCTGAATGTTGGTGATTTGGTGTGGTTGTCTACCAAGAATATCAAATTGAAGGTTCCCTCCTGGAAGTTGGGTCCTAGGTTTATTGGGCCTTACAAAATCCTGTCTGTCATCAATCCTGTTGCATACCGTCTTGATCTTCCTCAGACTTGGAAGATCCATAATGTTTTTCATAAGTCCTTATTGAAACCTTATGTTCAACCCATTGTACCCTCGCCTTTGCCTCCTCCTCCGATTATGGTTGATGGGAATCTTGAATTTCAGGTCTCTGGGATTGTGGATTCTCGTCTTGTCCGCGGTTCTCTTCAGTACCTTGTTCACTGGGAGGGGTATGGTCCTGAGGAGAGGATGTGGGTCCCAGTGACGGACATTAAAGCCTCTCGTCTCATCAGGGCTTTCCATAGGTCCCATCCTGAGAAGGTGGGTTCTGAGTGTCCGGAGTCCACTCGTAGAGGGAGGGGTACTGTCACAACCAGACAGCTGAGAAGCTCTGACAGAGGCCTTTCAGAACCTCCCCCTTGAGTTTCTGTGTTGTGGTATTCAGCTCCTCCTCTCGTTAGTCTCTCTCAGCTGTCATGTGTTGGACTAATTGCTTCCCTTTTAAATTCTTCCCCAGAAGGCTTTTCTGGGCGGCTTATATTTCTTCCTGGAGTATGTGTGCATGCCCATCTGGTTCTCCTCTCCTCTACAAAGTTAGGTGTTATACTGTTATCTGTTATTTTCTGTTTGCTGGATCCCAGGTGACCCTGACTCCCTCCGTGTCGGGTGTAGGGAGCCGGTGGTCGTGTCCCTTCACTATTGTAGGGTGCTCAGGGCTTTATAGTCAAGGTACGTGGATATGCATACCTCCACCATTCGGATCTATGCATAGGCTGAGCAGCCAGGGAAAGTGCCAGGTCTTCTACAGGGGTCTCCCTTTCGTTCCTTAGCTTTTGGATCCAGCGAGTCATTTATGCATGTTGTTTTGCCTTGTTACCTGTACACATTCCGTGACAACATGCTTCATCCTCATCCTCCTCCACCTCCTCCTCATCCTCGTCCTCCTCGTCCTCCAGTAGTGGGCCCTGGCTGGCCAAATTTGTACCTCGCCTCTGCTGTTGCCAAAAACCTCCCTCTGAGTCACTTCGAAGAGACTGGCCTGAAAGTGCTAAAAATGACCCCTCTTCCTCCTCCTCCTCCTCCTGGGCCACCTCCTCTTCCATCATCGCCCTAAGTGTTTTCTCAAGGAGACATAGAAGTGGTATTGTAACGCTGATAACGGCGTCATCGCCACTGGCCATGTTGGTGGAGTACTCGAAACAGCGCAACAGGGCACACAGGTCTCGCATGGAGGCCCAGTCATTGGTGGTGTAGTGGTGCTGTTCTGTAGTGCGACTGAACCGTGCGTGCTGCAGCTGAAACTCCACTATGGCCTGCTGCTGCTCGCACAGTCTGTCCAGCATGTGCAAGGTGGAGTTCCACCTGGTGGGCACGTCACATATGAGGCGGTGAGCGGGAAGGCCGAAGTTACGCTGTAGCGCAGACAGGCGAGCAGCAGCAGGATGTGAACGCCGGAAGCGCGAACAGACGGCCCGCACTTTATGCAGCAGCTCTGACATGTCGGGGTAGTTGTGAATGAACTTCTGCACCACCAAATTCAGCACATGCGCCAAGCAAGGGATGTGCGTCAAACTGGCTAGTCCCAGAGCTGCAACGAGACTTTGCCCATTATCACACACCACCAGGCCAGGCTTGAGGCTCACCGGCAGCAACCACTCATCGGTCTGTTGTTCTATACCCTGCCACAACTCCTGTGCGGTGTGGGGCCTGTCCCCCAAACATATGAGTTTCAGAATGGCCTGCTGACGTTTACCCCGGGCTGTGCTGAAGTTGGTGGTGAAGGTGTGTGGCTGACTAGATGAGCAGGTGGAAGAAGAGGAGGAGGAAGTCGAGTAGGAGGAGGTGGCAACAGGAGGCAAAGAATGTTGCCCTGCGTTCCTTGGCGGCGGAAGGACGTGCGCCAAACAGCTCTCCGCCTGGGGCCCAGCTGCCACTACATTTACCCAGTGTGCAGTTAGGGAGATATAGCGTCCCTGGCCGTGCTTACTGTTCCACGTATCTGTGGTTAGGTGGACCTTGCCACAGATGGCGTTGCGCAGTGCACACTTGATTTTATCGGATACTTGGTTGTGCAGGGAAGGCACGGTTCTCTTGGAGAAGTAGTGGCGGCTGGAAACAACATACTGTGGGACAGCAAGCGACATGAGCTGTTTGAAGCTGTCTGTGTCCACCAGCCTAAATGACAGCATTTCATAGGCCAGTAGTTTAGAAATGCTGGCATTCAGGGCCAGGGATCGAGGGTGGCTAGGTGGGAATTTACGCTTTCTCTCAAATGTTTGTGAGATGGAGAGCTGAACGCTGCCGTGTGACATGGTTGAGACGCTTGGTGACGGAGGTGGTGGTGGTGTTGGTGGTACATCCCCTGTTTGCTGGGCGGCAGGTGCCAACGTTCCTCCAGAGGCGGAGGAAGAGGCCGAGGCGGCAGCAGCAGAAGAGGTAGCAGGGGGAGCCTGAGTGACTTCCTTGGTTTTAAGGTGTTTACTCCACTGCAGTTCATGCTTTGCATGCAGGTGCCTGGTCATGCAGGTTGTGCTCAGGTTCAGAACGTTAATGCCTCGCTTCAGGCTCTGATGGCACAGCGTGCAAACCACTCGGGTCTTGTCAGCACATTGTTTGAAGAAGTGCCATGCCAGGGAACTCCTTGAAGCTGCCTTTGGGGTGCTCGGTCCCAGATGGCGGCGGTCAGTAGCAGGCGGAGTCTCTTGGCGGCGGGTGTTCTGCTTTTGCCCACTGCTCCCTCTTTTGCTACGCTGTTGGCTCGGTCTCACCACTGCCTCTTCCTCCGAACTGTGAAAGTCAGTGGCACGACCTTCATTCCATGTGGGGTCTAGGACCTCATCGTCCCCTGCATCGTCTTCCACCCAGTCTTGATCCCTGACCTCCTGTTCAGTCTGCACACTGCAGAAAGACGCAACAGTTGGCACCTGTGTTTCGTCATCATCAGAGACATGCTGAGGTGGTATTCCCATGTCCTCATCATCAGGAAACATAAGTGGTTGTGCGTCAGTGCATTCTATGTCTTCCACCGCTGGGGAAGGGCTAGGTGGATGCCCTTGGGAAACCCTGCCATCGGAGTCTTCAAACAGCATAAGAGACTGCTGCATAACTTGAGGCTCAGACAGTTTCCCTGGTATGCATGGGGGTGATGTGACAGACTGATGGGGTTGGTTTTCAGGCGCCATCTGTGCGCTTTCTGCAGAAGACTGGGTGGGAGATAATGTGAACGTGCTGGATCCACTGTCGGCCACCCAATTGACTAATGCCTGTACCTGCTCAGGCCTTACCATCCTTAGAACGGCATTGGGCCCCACCATATATCGCTGTAAATTCTGGCGGCTACTGGGACCTGAGGTAGTTGGTACACTAGGACGTGTGGATGTGGCAGAACGGCCACGTCCTCTCCCAGCACCAGAGGGTCCACTAACACCACCACGACCATGTCCGCGTCCGCGTCCCTTAATAGATGTTTTCCTCATTGTTATCGTTCACCACAACAACAAAAATATTATTTGGCCCAATGTATTGAATTCAAATTCAGGCCTTTTTTTACAGACACCTAACACTATCTGGCTATCTATTTAGGTACCGTATTACACTAATACAGGCACAGCAGTAACCACAGATTTAGCTGAATATAAATTGTAGGCCTAGTATTTAGGCGCTGGGTGACAGGTATACGTTTACGGACAGAATTAGACTTGGAAATGCACGGTAGCTTGTGTGTGAAGTTATTGAGAATGACCCTATCTGCACAATCAATCTAATATACCCTTTTAGGGATAGATTTAAAGTAGGCCTGATACAGCAGAAACCACTAATTTATGGAATTGCTAAGTTGGGAATTGTATTTCATCCCAGAAGAAAAATATATCCTTTGCCAGACAGCAGACAGTATTACAATTGGCTGGCCACAGCTGAAACACCAGATTTAGGGAATTGCTATTTTGGCAATTGTATTTCACCCCTCAATAAAATGGCAAGAACAGCCAAGCCCCTGATGTAGGATATAGCAAAAAAATAACCACACTATTGATGGTTAAATGGACTTGGTGGCAGCTTACCCCTGATGTAGGATATAGCAAAATAATAACCACACTATTGATGGTTAAATGGACTTGGTGGCAGCTTGCCCCTTATATAGGATATAGTAAAATAATAACCACACTATTGATGGTTAAATGGACTTGGTGGCAGCTCTCCCCTGATGTAGGATATATCAAAATAATAACCACACTATTGATGGTTAAATGGACTTGGTGGCAGCTTGCCCCTGATGTAGGATATTGCAAAAAAATAACCACACTATTGATGGTTAAATGGACTTGGTGGCAGCTCTCCCCTGATGTAGGATATATCAAAATAATAACCACACTATTGATGGTTAAATGGACTTGGTGGCAGCTTGCCCCTGATGTAGGATATAGCAAAAAAAAAATAACCACACTATTGATGGTTAAATGGACTTGGCGGCAGCTTGCCCCTGATGTAGGATATAGCAAAAAAATAACCACACTATTGATGGTTAAATGGACTTGGTGGCAGCTTGTGCTGGCGCACCACAAGACACAAAATGTCCGCCAATCACCCCAGAAAAAAAGTGACTGAAAAACGCTCTGGGCAGCCTAAAAACAGTGAGCAATTGAATAGCAGCAGTTCAATGATTCACAGCTGTAGACCGATCACTGACTTAAGTCTTTTGGAGGAGTTAATCACTGCCTAATCTCGCCCTAACAGTCGCAGCTGCAACCTCTCCCTACACTGATCAGAGCAGAGTGACGTGCGGCGCTACGTGACTCCAGCTTAAATAGAGGCGGGGTCACATGCTGCACTGGCTAATCACAGCCATGCCAATAGTAGGCATGGCTGTGATGGCCTCTTGGGGCAAGTAGTATGACGCTTGTTGATTGGCTGCTTTGCAGCCTTTCAAAAAGCGCCAAGAAAGCGACGAGCACCGAACCCGAACCCGGACTTTTACGAAAATGTATATATACAGTTCGGGTTCGCTCATCCCTAGTCTCAACTAGAGTTGTATTTCGGGATCAATTCCACCGCACACAGCACTTCTCCTATTGAGTGGGAAGCTCACAAAGCCTACGCTAGGGGTGCTTTATCTCTATTGGTACCAAGATCAAAAAGGAACATCGGCAGATTCTAGATTCCATACTAGATCAGATAATGAAGATAGAAAAGCTAAACAAATTGTCTGCATGTAAAAAGAAAGAGGAAGAGCTAGCGGAACTCAGAATCCAACTTAAAAAACTGTTAGCTCAGAAAGTGAGGAAACAGATGCTAAACTTTCAACACAAAGTGTACGCACATGGGGACAAAGGAGGCAAATTGATGTCCCACTCCTCACTATTGAAAAAGATAAAAAATGTAACACACATCCCCAAGATAAAAAATATAGACGGCAACATCACACAAGAAACGCCTGAGATAGCAGAGGCCTTCCAAAAATTCTATGAGGAACTATATAACCTTAACAAAGTAAAACCCCCAGACCAAAATTAAATTAGGCGGACACATCAAAAAATTCCTAGATTCCCTCAGGTTACCGTCAGTACGCCCGGCTGACTTAGACTCGCTAACTACCCCAGTTACATTGGAGGAAGTGAGTTTCATTTTTACGTCATTTTTCCCCGGGAAAGAGTCCAGGACCTGATGGTCTGCCTCTTCTTTACTATAAGAGCTTTCAGGATATCCTGTTACCCACACTTACTGACGTGTGCAACGCGTTAATGCAAGGAGGCCAACTGCCTAGACAGACACAAGAATTATATGTCACACTTATCCATAAAGAAGGTAAAGACCCCCAGAATTGTGGAAGCTATAGGCCGATTTCCCTCTTGAATCTGGACCTGAAGATTTGGGCCAAAATCCTAGCAACTAGATTAGGCAAAATATTACAAAATAGGCCCAGAACAGTCGGGATTCATCCAAGGCAGGGAGGGGAAAGATAATGCTCACAGAATTTTTCACGCAATCCACGCCGCTAAAACCAAAAGGTTCCTGTTGACTCTGTTAAGCATAGACGCTGAGAAGGCGTTTGACAGGGTCAACTGGAACTTCATGAAAATGACACTAGAAAAATTTGACATCCCAGACCCATTCATACATTCAATATTCACACTATACCAGCAACCACATGCTAGACTGAAGGTCAATGGCACACTTTCCCCAACCTTTCAAATAACAATCGGGACAAGGCAAGGGTGCCCACTGTCCCCCTCTCTATTCATCCTAGTTGTAGAGACACTCATCCAGTTGGTCAGACAGTCCTCGGAAATCAAAGGGGTTATAGCCAAGAAGATCTAAAATGCACTGCTTTTGCAGATGACCTTTTGTTTTTGGTGACTAACCCTGATAAAAGACTAGAACACTTAGTCAAAAAGATCGAGATTTTTAGTCAGATTTCAGATTTTAAGGTCAATCACTCTAAGTCTGAAATATTAAACATCTCATTTTCTGACTCAAGAGCAACCTCCCTACAGTCCCACCTTCCATTTCACTGGACCAAGGATCCAATAAAGTATCTAGGGATATTGATACCAAGGAATTTGGAGGATTTAATTAGATGTAACTACACACCTCTTAAAAGTGATATCACACAACTGATGCAGAAATACAATTTGCCATACCTATCCTGGATGGGCAGGAAGAATGTGATTAAAGCCTACGTTTTTCCCAAGATCCTATGCGTAATGCAAATGGTTCCGATACACCTCCTAAAAACATTCTTCCTAGAGATTAGGCAAATTTTTTCTAAATTCCTATGGAACGGGAGAAAACCTAGACTCTCACATAACCTTTTAGTCAGGAATAGAGACAGAGGAGTTTTGGGTTTCCCAGACAAAATATTACCAAGCTATACAGTTAAACAGATGGTTAGAATCAGTGGATCCCAAGAGACAACTAGATGTACAAGAACTAATGCAACATAGTGTGGGACCCGCGCTCCAGAGACTTCTTTGGTTACCTGACATAATCCAAAATAAGCATAAAGGTCTTGACCCCTTATTGAAAGGGATCAGAGAGACATGGAAAGAGCTAAGTAAAACTCTAGCCCCCAACCCCTCTCCTCTTTTACCAGCGAATCTTATCCCTGACTTACTAGGAAATAATAGAGATATTCACCCGGAGATCTGGTCATCACTAGCCCAAGTTAGACTAGGGGAATTAGCCCCTGACACAGAAGCATCCATATTGAGTAGGCTCCCAGAGCTAATTAAAAATTCACCAGGCTTTTTCCTTACAAAATCATACTTAAAGGGACTCTGTCACCACTTTCTAACCCCCACTTTTAAAACTATAGTTCTGTCCATGGAGCCCCTGTGATTTCAATGGTGTTGTTATATGCGAAATCCGCAGGCTCGTTTTGATAAAAAAAGCTTTTAACTAACCTGTCAGTCATGAGGATAAGGTGCCCAGGGCGTTTCTCCCGGTCTGAACATGCCGCCAGCCGCCGCCGCCGTTGGTGCCCAGCTCCTCCTCTGCCTTGAATTTGCGCCGCCTGAATGTCAAGAAATACGCCTCCGGCTCTCCCTCAGTCCCCCCTCCTTCTTTTCTAAGATCCCGCGCGTGCGGCAGTGTTCGCGTTATCGGGAGGTTGAGCGAAGTGCGCATGCGCATGCGCATGCGCACTTCGCTCAATGAGGCTGAATCGTAAAGTCTGCACGGGCGCATCAGGCACAGGCCTGTGCGCACGCGCGAAATTTTGGAAAAGGAGGGGGGACTGAGGGAGAGCCGGAGGCGTATTTATTCACATTCAGGCGGCGCAAATTCAAGGCAGAGGAGGAGCTGGGCACCAACGGCGGCGGCGGCATGTTCAGACCGGGAGAAACGCCCTGGGCACCTTATCCTCATGACTGACAGGTTAGTTAAAAGCTTTTTTTATCAAAACGAGCCTGCGGATTTCGCATATAACAACACCATTGAAATCACAGGGGCTCCATGGACAGAACTATAGTTTTAAAAGTGGGGGTTAGAAAGTGTTGACAGAGTCCCTTTAAGTGCTGTGTGCGGTGGATTAGGAAAGAGGTGCAGCTTAGGTAGACCATTGACTGAGTTTGAAAAGATTTTATTATCTCCACTTCCTAAACAGAGGAAAATTGCAGCAATTTATGCTTTGGTGGGAGCTGAGGCGAAGGCGAAAAAATCTTTATACGTTAGAGACTGGGAGAGAGAGCTTAACACTGTCTTCTCGGATCAGGAACTTAAAAAGATCCTAGCTTTTTCACATGGAACAAAGAAAACCACTTCAAGCTTCTCTCCAGATGGTACAGAACCCCAGAGTTCTTACACAAAAGTGGTATAGCCCCCCGATCGGCTGTGCTGGAGATGTGGCAAAGGAGTAGGATCATTATCCCACATATGGTGGACTTGCCCACTGATCACACCTTTTTGGGAGAATGTTACTAAGATAATAAATAAAGTCTCCACTCCTGAGTTAATGATCACATTAGAAATGGTCTTCTTTTCATTACCAACTGACCTATATAGGCCATCTAAGCGCAATTTAGTAACCCATCTCATCTCGGCAGCCAAAGCCATCATACCTCTTCATTGGAGGAATACCAATACTCCTGCAATACAAGAATGGAAAGCTAAAGTTAATCAAATTTGTCAATCTGAAGAAATGACGAGTTGGATTGACAGAAGCCATGAGAAATTCTTGAAAACTTGGCAACCTTGGAGGTCACTGAATGACGGTGAATGAGGTGATTTGCTATAGTGACAGCTCAATGGCACATTCAGAGTAGATTGGCATCACCTGACCAGTAGGGCAAACATCTGTCTAGTTTCTCAAAATATAGCTAGACTTATTAGTTTTAGTAATCTACGTGATTTCTTCTTTCCCCTCCCTCCTTTCCTTCTTCTCTCTCCTTTTTCTTTTTTTTCTCTCTCTTCCCTCACTTTTTCCTCTCAATGTTCTTTCTCTTCACACTGTTCTACGTTTCTGTATACATTCATCTAATGTATCATTTGCTCAGCATTCATGTAGCCATGGCAATCTTGAATAATCAAACTTACTGCATCTTTGATTTATGATTGAATATTTGGGGGTTGCACAAGGATTTGTGAATTCTCTAACATCTCTGGCTACTACTCTTTGGATGACTTTGATGTTATTTTATGAAGTTACTATTTGTTCTGCCTGATTATTTGTAACATCTCTTCTATAGATTATCAAATTTCAATATATCTGAAAATAAAGAATTGATAAAAAAAAAAAAAAAAACACTGCTATTTCTGGGCTGCCGAGAGCCTTTAGAGGGGTATAGAACACTATGTCTTGCAGTAACACGCATATGGAGTCTGCTGTGGTATTAAAATACTGTGAGTCAGCTTCGCTCTTAGAAACACTGCACACTTCACTTATTTGCGTACTTATTTCAGCCTTACTCTTCGATGTTAGCGCCAAGAAGAAGCGCACTCCTTTTACACAGTCGTCAGCTGATTCCACATAGATGTCTACAGAACCTGTTCTATTAAACACTTATACAAGTAGAGCTCCCCGACAGAGTGGAGAGGGGGTCAGCAGTAAGTTTGTGTTTACGTTACTGATTATTTTGCCCCTCCTCTGATCCGTCAGAAAAATAACCCCCCAAAAACGGATCCTGTCTGTGGAGCGTCCGCCTTCACTCGGTCAGCATTCGGTCAGTAATCCATCAGCATTGCTAATGCCAAAAAAAACAGGAGTGGATCCAAAACAGAGATGACACGTGAATGGAATATTTGCATGTATTCTGTGTTTTGTACCTACTCCTGCTTTTGGCTACCAAATTATAAACCAATTCTGATGGGACCATACAGGCCTTACAGCTGTAACACAGAAAGGATCCGTTGTGCGTCTCATTTTTCCTTCCTTCTGACTGATCAGAAAGGTCAAATAAATTATGATGTCAGCGAGGCCAAAAGGCAAAATAGTGGCACAGTCATGAAGTGGGGAGGGTGGGAACAGCATGAGAAGTCCACAGAGTAGCCCTATGACATAGGAGTGAGGTGGAATCAGCATGAGGAGGTCACAGAGTGGTACAATGACCTTGTGGAGGTGGCATCAGCATCAGGAGCAACAGAGCGGCAAAATGACAGTGTGGAGGTGGTGGCAGCATCAGGAGGCCACAGAGTAGCACAGTGACAGAGTCTGTAGGTAGTAGCAGCATGTGGAGACCACAAAGTCGCACAATGACAGAGTCTGGAGGTGGCAGCAGCATGAGGAGAACACAGAGTGGCCCAATGACAGAGTCTGGAGGTGGCAGCAGCATGAGGAGAACACAGAGTGGCACAATAACAGAGTCTGGAGGTGGCAGCAGCATGTGAAGAACACAGAGTGGCACAATGACAAGGTCTGGAGGTCGCGGCAGAATCAGGAGGCCACAGAGTTGCATAATGACAGAGTGTGGATGTGGCAGCAGCATGAGGAGACCACAGAGTGGCCCAATGACAGAGTCTGGAGGTGGCAGCAGCATGAGGAGGCCACAGAGTGGCAAGGTAACATAGTGTGGAGGTGGGTGGCAATACCAATACTCTCTGAAGATGGTGGGTGAAAGAAATAGCACTTGGCATCAGATGTGTGACATCAGGCGGGTGGCAGCATCAGAATAGTAGCTGAGTCATGTAGCCTGAAGAAACCAGTCTCTTTTGTCAAAAATGTTGGTGTGGCACCATGGATGAAATAGTCTGATGTATCAGGAATTGGTGGGTGGAAATCCTGGCTTATCCATGCTTGATTTATCAAAGGTCAGTATCTCCACATTTGGGTGTATAGGCAAGTTCTTCTTGGGGTAACTATGGCCCCCGCCGCACTAAACACCCACTCTGTGCCACACTAATGGCCAGCAAGGACAGCTTTACCAGGGCAAACTCTGCCAGTTGTGGCCACAAATCCAGTTTGGCTGCCCAGTTGTCCAGCGAATATTCAGAGACGGCTGGCAGGGTGCACTCCAAGTATGCCACCACCTGCTGGTTTAGGTTTTGCTTCAGGTCTAGGTGCTGGTGAGTTGTTTCTTCACTTGAAGAAAGCTGCTCATCAGCTACTCTAGACTGAAGGAGTTGGTACTGCTCCTGCCACCCCATCCTCCCCAGCAGCCATGGCTGTGAATTGTGAGAGCAGAGTGCCCCCCCAGTCAGACCTGCGAGAGGATGGATGATGGCGCAGATAGGAAGCTGCCAACTGACTACATAGGAAGTCTCTATAGTAGTTTACTTTGTCCTCCCTCCCAGTGGGTGTAAAAAAGGGGCACAATTTGGACCGGTAGCGAGGGTCCAACAAGGTGGAGAGCCAGAAGTCACCTCTCTGCCGAATGGTAACAATTAGGCTGTCACTACCCAAGCAAGTGAGCATGCAGCGGGCCATTTGCGCAAGTGACTCAGACGGGCTCCCTGCCTCCATCTCCACTGCATACTGCCACGGTGTTTCTGGGTTCTCTGCCTCGTCTTCCTCGTCACCCTGTAGTTCCTCTGGCTACTCCTGCTTCTCCTATCCTGTCCCCTGTGTAGAAAAATCACCCATTTTGCTACACATTGCTGGTACTCCAATGTCCTCTACCTCCAGTTCAGCCCCCATAGGGCTCATGTGGCGGTGAGATCTAGACACCACGTCTCCAGTTCCCTGATCAGCCAGATTAACCAGCATCTTTTCCAGGACATGAAGCAGTGGAATGACGTTGTTCATCCCGTAGTCCTGGCAACTGACAAATACAATGGCCTCCTTAACCTCCTCCGGACCGCCTAACGCATGATCGCGGTCCGGAGGCGGCTGTCCCAGGCACAGTGACGCATATACGCGTCATCTCGCGAGACGCGAGATTTCCTGTGAACGCGCACACACAGGCGCGCGCGTTCACAGGATCAGAAGGTAAGAGAGTGGATCCACGCATCCATGGATCGGATCCGCAAAACACATACGGACGTCTGAATGGAGCCTTACAGGGGGGTGATCAATGACAGGGGGATGATCACCCCATATACACTCCCTGATCACCCCCCTGTCATTAAACACCCCCCTGTCATTGATCACCCCCCTGTAAGGCTCCATTTAGACATTTTTTTGGCACAAGTTAGCGGAAATATATATTTTTTTGTTTTTTGTTTTTTTCTTACAAAGTCTCATATTCCACTAACTTGTGTCAAAAAATAAAATCTCACATGAACTCATCATACCCCTCACGGAATCCAAATGCGTACATTTTTTTAGACATTTATATTCCAGACTTCTTCTCACGCTTTAGGGCCCCTAAAATGCCAGGGCAGTATAAATACCCCACATGTGACCCAATTTCGTAAAGAAGACACCCCAAGGTATTCGCTGAGGGGTATATTGAGTCCATGAAAGATTAAACTTTTTGTCCCAAGTTAGCGGAAAGGGAGACTTTGTGAGAAAAAAAAAATATATATATATCAATTTCCGCTAACTTGTGCCCAAAATAAAAATCTCTTCTTTCCAAAATGGGGTCACTTGTGGGGTAGTTATACTGCCCTGGCATTTTAGGGGCCCAAATGCCTGAGAAGTAGTTTGAAATCAAAATCTGTAAAAAATGGCCGGTGAAATCCGAAAAGTGCTCTTTGGAATGTGGGCCCCTTTGCCCACCTAGGCTGCAAAAAAGTGTCACACATGTGGTATCGCTGTGGTATGTACTGTCTCTGACCGTAGTAACAGCTCCACACGTTAGCGCTATTACTTTGGCAGACACCGACATGCTCAAGGATTGGCCCACCTTATGTTCTACATGTGTGTGCAGGGCTGGTACTGCTTTTTTGGCAATGAAATTAAGTCTTGTGACTCTCCATCTCGGCTCGGCACAAGCTATCAGTTCTCTGAAAAGTGCAGAGTCCACCACTTGAAAAGGAAGGGACTGCAGCACCAGCAACTTGGACAGGAGCACATTCAGCTTCTGCACCGTTGGATGAGTGCACGCATACTGTTGTCTCTTGGCAATCGCTTCGGTGATCGATTGCTCATGGAATGCGTGATGAGGAGTAGTAGGAGGATGAGCATTAGGACCGGCAGATGATGGGAAGGACAGACAGCTTCCTTCGGCTAAGGTGGTGGGGCCTTGACTGCCAGAAACTGGGTGCGTGCCACTGGGTGATGCAGCTGTTGCTACGGTAGGTTGGACCACCACATCGGAGCCACAGTTCTCCCAGTCCACTTTATGGCGACGCTTCATATGTTGATGCAGGGCCATAATGCCAACATTGGCACCCTTGCCACGCTTCACCCTCTGCCCACAGATTCTACATACGGCCACGTTCATCTCGTCTGGAGGCTTATTAAATAACTGCCACACACGCCAAGTAGGTGATTTTACCCTCAACACTACGCACTGACTGAGTGGTACCACCGCTGCCTCCTTGAGCCCCTGCACCGCTACTTCCCGGGCAGGTAGGCTCCCGCGAAGCGGTTGGTCTACCCCAGGCCCGTTTGGCTACTGACCTCCCACTGCTGCCACCCTGCTGACTCCCGGCCAAGCTAGCAACTTGCTGGCTGCACCACTGGCTCACGGCAAGCTGCCACCCTCTTCTCCCAATGATGATGATGCCCCTTCGTCACCCGGCTCCCAAGTGCAATCAGCTACATCATCATCATCAAGTAGTGTCTCCATGTCATTGATGCCCTCTTCAACCGTCTCTGGGTCAGGAGCCTGACCGCTATCATCACCAGCTCCCACGCAACTCTCCTCATCCCTACTTGCCCGCCTAGCGGAGGAAGCTGCGGATGTCTCCTCCACATCTTGGCTGGTAAGTAGCTGCTGACTGTCCTCTAGTAGCTCTTCCTCACTGAAAAGTGGAGCTGAGCCTACAGCATATAATTCTTATTGCGTTGAGGGAACAGAAAAATACAGAGTCAGGTTGAGGCCTGGTGAGGGCACAAGACCTGCTCCCGGGCCATGCAACTAAGGGTTGTGTCTGACAAACCCACTGACTCTTGCCTGGGGGTGTCTAATGTAAGTTGCAACAAAGTCAAAGATCGAGTCAACCATTCAAGAAACGCTGGGTTGCTGATCACGACACGACCACTAGCTGACACCGTAAGCTCAGGCCTCTGGAAGTGACCCCTGTTGCCACGGCCCCTTACTCTGCTGCGACCTCTGCCTGCGCCAGAAACATTTAGACTTCTGTCACTCCCATGTGCACTTCTCTACCTGACATTCTGTTAGAGCAAATAACCAAATGTTAGATCAAATATTTTTTATGTTGCCAGTAATACGCGCCAAACTAGGCTGTAAAGTATCTCACTGCACCGTAGAACGGCAATTAGACCCTATTTTTTTTCTATTTTTACACAAAAGGCTTTTCAACACATAAGTGCAATTATCAAAGGTCAATGCAGTGGGCGGACCGAACCATGCATATGTTCGCCCGCAGCGGCAAACGCGAACAAGCAATGTTCGCCGGGAACTATTCGGGACATCACTACATGTGACAATATAAGAAAATAATTTCTGAATCTCAAAGAGAGAATTTTTCTGTACCTCACATTCATGTAGTCGTTCAGTCCAGGTCTTATTGGAAGTTTTCTCTTGACTTTCCTACTAAATAATTGAATATAAAATGTTCTACATGAAACTCTTTTCTCCTGTGTCCTGCAGATCAGCTATGGAGCCACCGAACACTCGTTATCCGATAGGTTCCTCTATCCACATGTCTTCAGAACTGTCCAGAATCACCACATCCACAATATGGTCATCACCAAACTGTTGGAGCACTTTGGCTGGACCTGGGTTGGGATTTTAGTGTCGGATGATGATACCGGAGAGAATGAACTGCAAATACTGACAAAGTACATGAGCGAGCACGGGATCTGTGCCGCCTTCACCATAAAACTTACACAGCAGAATGTCAATGACAATGAGCGGATTTTACAAGTTTTGAAGAATCCACAAATCAATATCATTATAATGTGTGGGAGCTTATCTGTCAATGGAGTTCGATTACTAATTTACCATTCATCTGTATCTATAGACAAAATCCTTATCCTTCCACCGTCCTGGGCTTCCAGTTACTTCATTATAGAATATCAGAACCCAGAACTGAATGGAAGTTTAGCAGTTGAATATTCATTACAAACTTTTCCAGGAGAGGAATATTTGGTGAGAAATTACAGGAAACTCCCCAATATATACCATGATGAGAATATGTGGACAATATCAGATATAATAGCAGGAGCTGGAGATAAAGATTCCTTCATTACATATAATTATACTGATATAGAGTATAATCAGACTAATACATATACTATGCCAAGTCTGAGGAATTACCTCTCGTCAGGGGTCTCTCCGCGACTGTATTATGCAGTAGAAGTCCTGGCAAAAGCTCTACATGAAATGTTCTCATTTATAAGAGACCAATATGGAGAAAACTCAATGACCAGAGTCAGACATTACACACGGAGGTTACAGCGCTACCTACAATGGATGAAGAATCCACTGGATCCAATGAAACCTTCATATTACTTTAATGAAGAGGGGGAAGCTGTACATCCATATAAGATAATAAACTGGATAATTATAAATAAGACCACACATATGGATGTCCGTAAGGTGGAAATAGGAAATTTTACACCATGGGCCACCAGTGGAGAACAGCTTCACATAAACACCCAGTCAATAACATGGAAACGGACAAAGGAGGTAAGAAGTGTTATATTATGTATGTGATTATGGACTGTCCACCCTCATCATTGTATGGGTAGCAGAATAGTGGGTGCAGCATTTGCAGCGTGCCGCACCCCTGGGGACGATCGGGTCCTAGTGTTCACGAGTGTGGTATGTTGTGTCCCTAATAGTTTGTGTCACTGTGCTCCTACCTGGATACTATCGCTCCCTAGGGATAGGCTCCATAGCAAGAAAAGAGTTGTAGTTGGTGGAGTAAGAGAACAGACTTGGTGAAGTTCAATAGTTTTACTTGAATAAACTTGTGTCATCCAAACAATACTTGATCCTTCTCTTGGCTCCAGCAATCTAGGGGTAAACTGGCAGGTAGATATGATTACTTTCTCTCTCTGCTGCTGTGCTAATCTCTGGCTTCATTCTGGTTACTGGATTTTCTAGCAGTTCTGGTACCACTGAGTGGGGTGCCTTTGGCTGTTGACCCCCTAGTAATACTCTGTCTATCAACTACAAGGGGTCGTGGTGCTTTACAAGCTGCTTCCCCTGGAAGAACCCTGCCGCAGGAGGTGGGAACACTCCCCTCAATGCCCAAGCTCTGGTCCCTTTCCAACTCACAACTAACTATTAGTGATGGTCGAACTTCCTCCGGGATGGTTTGCGAACACGAATGTGCGTTCGTGCTCAAATGTTTGCGAACCGTGTGTTCACGGCGGGCCCCATAGACTTGAATGGCAGATGAACCTGAAAAACCTTCAGGTCATATTTGCAGCCACCAAATAATTACTAGACGTGCACAAATAGTCCCACAACACGGACAGTGACACCAGATGTATTATGTGAATTTGCAATCTCCATTCATTATTTTTTTCATTGCAAAATATCGGCAATTTAATATTCGCTTATGCGCATGCGCAAAATAGGCGTGGCCTACTACAGCAAATGGTTTCCACCGACCCGAAGTTGGATGCGATCAGAAAAGATGGTTGGCAGCAATTTTCCCGATGTTGATGAAGAACTCCTCACTGTAAGTAATGTGACATTACAGCGGTGCGTTTGACTACATTCCACATGCATGTCAGAACAATCACTTTATATGCAGAGTGTTTAAAAAAAATGTGCCATTGCGAAAATCCCTACTGATGCAATTTTTCTTTCGCAGTACACACAACTTCACATTTATAAGGTCTAAGTAGATATTACTGATTGGTGCACTAAGTATTGTTGTGACATCACAGCGCTATGTCTGTAGCTGTATGTGTGGACAGCAGAGAAATAGCTATCACATGCACATTGCACATCCATTTTCCTGCCGGAAAGGAGAATGAGAAGAAGCTGGACGGTGAGCGCCAGGAGTGTGGCTTTGTGGGTTCTCATGGTGTTGCTCCCACTGGGGTCAGTGATGGGAGGCCAGGTGCCTTCTTAAGGCGGTCGTCCCTAGGTGAGTGTTGGGCTTATCGTGACTTATGCGTTGACAGCACAGGCTGCAGATGGCAACACTATTGTCAGCAGCTGACACGTTAAAAAAAAGCCCACACTGCGGAGCCATATGCCGGCGTCCTGGGAGCGCAAGATGTGACCGTGCATGGTGGATGGCTCGCTCCAGATACATTTGCAGTCTGCTTTTTGCCTCCTGTGCACAGCGAGTTCTGCCTGCTTCTCCTCCCTCTCTGCTGCTCCGTCTTTTCCTCTAAACTCCCCTCCTCTTCCTCTCGGTAAGGTCTTGGAATGAATGGGAAAATAATTCCTCTGACTCGAGTGGAGGGGCTATGGTGGTGGTGGTGGTGTCTTTGGGGTGCACACAGCAGAGAGTGAGGACGGTGCAGATACAGAGGATGAGGATGGTGCAGATACAGAGGATGAGGAGGGTGCAGAAGCAGAAAGCTGAGTGAGCCTCTCAACTAACTCTGGTGCGTCCTTTGACGTAATCGCACGCACCTTCTCCAACTTCCCACTTAGTCTCCGGCCTGGTGCACCTGCCCGACCCCCACCACCCCTGTGGAACGGCTTGCCTCTTCCTCTGCCTGTCATTTTCAAAATGACTCTGTGCCAAAGTCCCTAGAGAAGAGCAGTGTTTGTGGAAGCTGATATATGGCAGGCCTCAATCAGTTGAAGCTGGTAAAGCAGTAATTTTGTGGACGCAGGTATATGGAAAACCTCTACCGCTATTTTGTGGAAGCTGATAGATCGCAGCCCTCAATCAGTATTTACTGGAAGCATACAAATGCAATATAATATACTTTCTATGTTCGAAAGTATATTATAAGTATATCACACCCCTCAGTGCATCACACCTATCGATAGCACACCTATACCAGTCCTTAAAAGGACTTTTGTGACCCTATTAGCCAGTGTTTGGTGTCCCTAAGTTACTAACAGCCTGTCCCTGCTCCAAAATGCAACCTCTCCCTACACTGGCAAAACACAGAATGTAAAATGGCTGCCAGGTCGGGTGCTATTATAGAGTTGGGAGTGCGTCCATGTGCTGAAACATCTCAATTGGCTGTCCTGTCCCACCTGATGGATGAGTCATGGGTCAAAGTTCGGCGCAATGCAAAATAATATGGCGCATGGGAATATCGCCATATGATCACATGTTTGGCCGCCGGGCGAACCGCAAGGTCATCTCTACTAACTATATCTTCCTAGAAACCTTCCATTGGTAGGTAGGAATCTGGGGCATTACACAGGCTAGCAATAGGAATGTCGGAGTGGTAGTGTCCCTGTTGTTACAAACTTCACAATAATTTGTCCATCAAACAAATCTGAAGCTTTTGTCCTTTGTCATTTGCGTCGGACGCCCAGCACCATTTTACTGTTAATATTGGCAGGGAAACCACAAGAGAGTAAGAAGATTACATGACACTGGGAGTAAGTGGGGGGAGGGTTTGCCCTGATTGGTTCAGAGGCTGAAAGACAACCTCATCAGCCAATCAGGGGACAGTAGGTAGGGGGATGCCCTGTGGCATAACTAGAACTGACTGCTGAGCCCCACAGAATTTTTTTTAGCAGGCTTCTCACAACCCCCCCAACCAAAGATATAATGTGTATATTTTAAAGAGGACCTTTAACCGCTCCGGACATGTCTGTTTTAATATTTCCCCATATATAGTTGCAAGAAAAAGTATGTGAACCCTTTGGAATGATATGGATTTCTACACAAATTGGTCATAAAATGCGATCTGATCTTCATCTAAGTCACAACAATAGACAATCACAGTCACACAAAGAATTAAATGTTACCATGTTTTTATTGAACACACCATGTAAACATTCACACTGTAGGTGGAAAAAGTATGTGAACCCCTAGACTAATGACATCTTCAAGAGCTAATTGAAGTGAGGTGTCAGCCAACTGGAGTCCAATCAATGAGATGAGATTGGAGGTGTTGGTTACGGCTGCCTTGCCCTATAAAAAACACACACCAGTTCTGGGTTTGCTTTTCACAAGAAGCATTGCCTGATGTGAATGATGCCTCGCACAAAAGAGCTCTCAGAAGACCTACGATTAAGAATTGTTGACTTGCATAAAGCTGGAAAGGGTTATAAAAGTATCTTCAAAGACTGTTCATCAGTCCACAGTAAGACAATTTTTTTTATAAATGGAGAAAGTTCAGCACTGCTGCTACTCTCCCTAGGAGCGTCCGTCCTGTAAAGATGACTGCAAGAGCACAGCACAGACTGCTCAATGAGGAGAAGAAGAATCCTAGAGTCTCAGCTAAAGACTTACAAAAGTCTCTGGCATATGCTAACATCCCTGTTAGTGAATCTACGATACGTAAAACACTAAACAAGAATGGATTTCATGGGAGGACACCACAGAGGAAGCCATTGCTGTCCAAAAAAAACCATTGCTGCACGTTTACAGTTTGCACAAGAGCACCAAGATGGTCCACAGCAGTACTGGCAAAAAATTATGTGGACAGATCAAACCAAAATTGAGTTGTTTGGAAGAAACACACAACACTATGGGCCAGATTTATCATTAGCTCAGGTCAGAATAATGGAGTGAAAAAGTCCCCAAAAAAGTCCCAAACGCTAAAACTGCGCACAAATTTGCGACTTTTTTCTGCTCTGCACTATGCCCGCCAGTTTTCTGAAAGTGGGCGTGTTTTCTTATGTAAATTAATCTCTAGACAGATTTACTATTGGGACTATTTAAAAAGTTGCAAAAAAGTCGCAAAAAAGTCGCAATTTCCCTCCAGTAAGGACCATGCTTATCTTATGAGACTTTTTAATAGAACATGCGACTTTTTCGTAAAGATATGCAACTTTTGTAAAGCTGCTTACTGACGGATAAACTGCTACCGTCAAACCACATTTATTACAGTCTTAAAGGGCCTATCATAAAGCTGACTTGGCTAAAACTGACTTTAGCCATATGTGAAAGTGGAGTTAGCTGTCAGAGTCATGATAAATCTGGCCCAATGTGTGGAGAAAAAGAGGCACAGCCCACCAACATCAAGACCTCATTCCAAGTGTGAAGTATGGTGGTGGGGGTCATCATGGTTTGGGGCTGCTTTGCTGCATCAGGGCCTAGACGGATTGCTATCATCGAAGGAAAAATGAATTCCCAAGTTTATCAAGACATTTTGCAGGAGAACTTAAGGCCATCTGTCCACCAGCTAAAGCTCAACAGAAGATGAGTGTTGCAATAGGACAACGACCCAAAGCATAGAAGTAAATCAACAACAGAATGGCTTAAACAGCAGAAAATACGCCTTCTGGAGCGGCCCAGTCAGAGTCCTGACCTCAACCCGACTGAGATGCTGTGGCATGACCTCAAGAAAGTGATTCACACCAGACATCCCAAGAATATTTCCGAAACAGTTCTATAAAGTGGTATGGTCAAGAATTACTCCTGACCGTTGTGCACGTCTGATCTGCAACTGCAGGAAACGTTTGGTTGAAGTTATTGCTGCCAAAGGAGGGTCAACCAGTTATTAAATCCAAGGGTTCACATACTTTTTCCACCTGCACTGTGAATGTTTACATGGTGTGTTCAATAAGAACATGGTAACATTTAATTCTTTGTGTGTTATTAATTTAAGCAGACTGAGATTGTCTATTGTTGTGACTTAGATGAAGCTCAGATCACATTTTATGACCAATTTGTGCAGAAATCCATATCATTCCAAAGGGTTCACATACTTTTTCTTGCAACTGTAATAACAATTCTGGAGCATCTGTTCTTATGGCTCTGTGTTGTGCCATTCCTGTGTTATTTCTACTAGAAGTTATGAATGAATTGCTAGCAGCCTGTAGTACGGGTTCTAAGAGGTGAAAACCAGTGTGTGTGTGTGGGGGGGGGGGGGTCCCTACACAGTTTGATTCTATCCACTTAGTGCTGCCATTGTCAGTCTGTGCAGGTACATCCCCCCAACTAGTTACCACCCCTCTGTACCCTTACTGCAAACTGCTAGTAGTTTTCCTTTTGTTTTGCAAAGGAGAATATCTTTCATGCCTGTTTGTAAAAAAAAATTAAAAATTAAAATATATATATGTGCACACTAGTGTTGAGTGAGCAAGCTCGGCACATGGCGGTCCTCAGCCGAGAACCACATGAGCTCGAGCGCCATGCTCAAGTCTCCTTCCCACAATTTTCGTGGCTGCTAAGCAGCCAATGAACGTGCAGGTATGTATTGCCATCACTGCAATGCCAGCAGTCATGTTGGCTACTGGCATTACAGTGATTGGCTGGCCGGAACACGTCATCAGGTGCTATATAGATTTTGTAAAAGATTTTTGATGAGGGCCTGCAGGTGAGCTGACCATGTAAAACATAATATGCAAGGGCCTGCAGGTGAGCTAATCCTATAAAACATTATATGTGAAGGCCTGCAAGTGAGCTGACCCTGTAAATCATTGTAGGTGAGAGCCTGCAGGTGAGCTTACCCTGTAAAAGATATTAGGTGAAGGCCTGCAGGTGAGCTAAAACTGTAAAACATTATATGCAAGGGCCTTCAGGTGAGCTGACCCTGTAAAAGATTTTTGGTGAGGGCCTGTAGGGGAGCGGACCATGTAAAAGAATTTTGGTGAGGGACGGTGCTGGTGAGCGGACCATGTAAAACATTATATGCGAGGGCCCGTAGGTGAGCTGATCCTGTAAAACATTATATGTGAAGGCCTGCAAGTGAGCTGACCCTGTAAATGATTGTAGGTGAGAGCCTGTAGTTGATCTTACTCTGTGAAAAATTGTAGGTGAGGGCTTGCAGGTGAGCTGACCCTATGTTATCTTGCCGAGCTCCAAAGTTACCACCAAGTTACGGACATTATCAGACACAACCATGCCTGGTTGTAGGTTGAGTGGCGAGAGCCACAGCTCAGTCTGGTCTCTTATCCCCTGCCATAGCTCTGTGGCGTTGTGCTGTTTGTCCCCTAAGCATATCAGCTTCAGCATGACCTGTTGCCGCTTCCCCACTGCAGTGCTACACTGCTTCCAGCTACCGACTGATGGCTGACTGGTGCTGCACTAGCAATGAACGAGCATGCTCGGCCGAATACCTGTTCGGCTCGAGCATCGCTATGCTCGGCACATGGCTGTACTCGGCCGAGGACATGTGCTCAAGCGTCATGCTCGAGTCTCCTTCCCGCAAGTTTTGCGGCTGCTAAGTAGCCAATAAACATGCAGGTAAGTACTGCCATCACTGTAATGCCAGTAGTCATGTTGGCTACTGGCATTACAGTGATTGGCTGACCGGAATGCGTCATCGGGTGCTATATTGCACCCGATCACGCAGTTCGGCTCATTGCAAGTCAGGGAGAGCTGCGATTAGGAAGGGACAGATAGTGTAAGGAGATTGTGATTGCAATATATTCCAGTAAATAATGTTTCACAGACCCAAAAGCCCTTTTAAGGACTATTGTGTGTGGTGGCAGCAATTTAATTGTACAAAGTAGTACTCGATTTTTTTTTTTTTATTATACTTTGCAAAATAGTGATTCTTTTGCTATATAAAAGGTGTCTGTAGTGATAATCTATCCACTATTTTGCTGTCAATGGTGTAATTCGTGAATTGTGTGATCTGCATTTCAATACCTTGTGTGGTTGTCAGGCCTAGATATAGGGAAAACATTAAAATACAGAAAACTATTTTTCTCCCATAATCTGTCCAAATTTTTGCTGTCAACGGTGTAATCCGTGAATTTTGTGATGTGTGCTTCAATACCTTGAGTGGTTGCCAGGCCATATATAGGGAAAAAATAAAAATCCAGAAAACTATTTTTTCCCCATAATCTGTCCAGATTTTCACCTTCAACGGTGTAATCCGTGAATTGTGTGATCTGCGCTTCAATATCGGTGAGCTAACCCTCAAAACATTATTCAGAATGGCCTTCTGATCAGCTGACCCTTTAAAACATCATTTGTGAGTGCCTTACGGTCAGCTGACCCTCTAAAACATCCTTTGTGAGTGCCTTCCGGTCAGCTGACCCTAAAAAACATTATTTGCGAGTAACGTCCAGTCAGCTGACCCTAAAAACCATTATATTTGAGGGCCTACAGGTAAGCTGACCCTCAAAACATTATTTAGAATGGCCTTCTGATCAGCTGACCCTTTAAAACATAATTTGCGAGTGCCTTACGGTCAGCTGACCCTCTAAAACATCCTTTGTGAGTGCCTTTCGGCCAGCTGACCCAAAAAAACATTATTTGTGAGTAACTTCCGTTCAGCTAACCCTAAAAACCATTATATTTGAGGGCCTACAGGTAAGCTGACCCTCAAAAACATTATATATAAGGTCCTGCAGGTGAGCTGACCCTCTAAAACATTATATGTGAGGGCCTGCAGGTGAGCTGATCCTCTAAAACATTATATGTGAGGGCCTGCATGTGAGCTAACCCTCTAAAACATTTTATGTGAGGGCCTGCAGGTGAGCTGGCCCTAAAAACCATTATATGTGAGGGCCTGCAAGTGAGCTGACCCTCTAAAACATTATATGTGAGAGCCTGCAAGTTAGCTGATCCTAAAAAAAATTATATGTGAGGGCCTGCAGGTGAGCTGACCCTCTAAAACAATATATGTGAGGGCCTCTAGGGGAGCTGACCCTCTAAAATATTATATGTGAGGGCCTGCAGGTGAGCTGACCCTAAAAAAAAAAATATATGTGAGGGCCTGCAGGTGAGCTGATCCTAAAACAAAATTATATGTGAGGGCCTGCAGGTGAGCTGACCCTAAAAACCATTATATGTGAGGGCCTGCAGGTGAGCTGACCCTGAAAAACATTATGAGCGAGGGCAGCCTAAAAAGCAAGTTTATATGATGGAGGAGGAGGAGAAGGATGAGAAAAGGAAGATTGTACCATATAACCTTTTTTGTGGTGGCAAAGGTGCATGTGAATACAGTGTATTGAGTACATTATAATCCACACATTTAAAGTGCCTTTATGTTCAGCCTCTTTCCTCTGGTGGAGTAGAGAAGTCAGGGGCAATTCAGGCCTTGTTCATTTTTATAAGAGTCGACCTGATAGCATTTTAAGTTGACAGGCGGATGCGCTTATCAGTTATTATGCCCCCAGCAGCAACAAATACCCGCACTGACTATACGCTGGTGGCAGGCCAAGCCAGCACCTATGACGCGTAGAGTGCCAGTTTGTGTCACTTGTCCAGCTTGGACAACCAATAGTTGTAGGGCACAGAGGGATCACTGAGGACGCTGATACGGTCTGTTATGTACTCCTTCACCATCTTCAAAAAATGTTCCCCACTTGTGACATTAAGGCCACGCATCAGGGTGAAGGTGCTGGTGAAGCGTCATGAAACTGTCCCAGGCCTTGAAATTTTTTATCCTGCCTCGGTTGGAACTGCTGTGTGTTCATCTCCCTTCCTGGGCTGTAAAGGAACTATGTACTCTGCCGTCAGTGTTGTCAGCTTTAAATTTTTCCGCATTGACATTCTGTTCTATTATTAATATGGTTTGTGGTTGTATTATTGTTGGTATTATTATTGTTATTATGGTATATAGTTGTAAAATATGTTATGGTTATTTGGTTATTTATGAATTAATTAACAAGTAGAGTTGAGCGAACACCTGGATGTTCGGGTTCGAGAAGTTCGGCCGAACATCCCGGAAATGTTCGGGTTCGGGATCCGAACCCGATCCGAACTTCGTCCCGAACCCGAACCCCATTGAAGTCAATGGGGACCCGAACTTTTCGGCACTAAAAAGGCTGTAAAACAGCCCAGGAAAGAGCTAGAGGGCTGCAAAAGGCAGCAACATGTAGGTAAATCCCCTGCAAACAAATGTGGATAGGGAAATGAATTAAAATAAAAATTAAATAAATAAAAATTAACCAAAATCAATTGGAGAGAGGTTCCATAGCAGAGAATCTGGCTTCCCGTC
The DNA here is from genome assembly GCF_014858855.1 of Bufo gargarizans. Classification (NCBI taxonomy): domain Eukaryota; kingdom Metazoa; phylum Chordata; class Amphibia; order Anura; family Bufonidae; genus Bufo; species Bufo gargarizans. Next base: position 33,381,486 of record NC_058080.1, read on the forward strand.
ACCCACCACTGGAACAGTCCATTCTCAGATATTTAGGCCCCGGCACCCAGGCAGAGGAGAGAGGTCCCGTAACAGAGAATCTGTCTTCATGTCAGCAGAGAATTAGTCTGCATGTCATAGCAGAGAATGAGGCTTCACGTCAGCCACCACTGCAACAGTCCATTGGCATATATTTAGGCCCAGCACCCAGGCAGAGGAGGGAGGTCCCGTAACAGAGAATCTGTCTTCATGTCAGCAGAGAATTAGTCTGCATGTCATAGCAGAGAATGAGGTTTCACGTCAGCCACCACTGCAACAGTCCATTGGCATATATTTAGGCCCAGCACACACACAGGCAGAGGAGAGAGGTCCCGTAACAGAGAATCTGGCTTCATGTCAGCAGAGAATCAGTCTTCATATCATAGCAGAGAATCAGGCTTCACGTCACCCACCACTGTAAGAGTCAATTTTCATAAATTTAGGCCCAGAACCCAGGCAGAGGAGAAAGGTCCCGTAACAGACAATCTGGCTTCATGTCAGCAGAGAATCAGTCTTCATATCATAGCAGAGAATCAGGCTTCACGTCACCCACCACTGTAAGAGTCAATTTTCATAAATTTAGGCCCAGAACCCAGGCAGAGGAGAAAGGTCCCGTAACAGACAATCTGGCTTCATGTCAGCAGAGAATCAGTCTTCATATCATAGCAGAGAATCAGGCTTCACGTCACCCACCACTGTAAGAGTCAATTTTCATAAATTTAGGCCCAGAACCCAGGCAGAGGAGAAAGGTCCCGTAACAGACAATCTGGCTTCATGTCAGCAGAGAATCAGTCTTCATATCATAGCAGAGAATCAGGCTTCACGTCACCCACCACTGTAAGAGTCAATTTTCATAAATTTAGGCCCAGAACCCAGGCAGAGGAGAAAGGTCCCGTAACAGACAATCTGGCTTCATGTCAGCAGAGAATCAGTCTTCATATCATAGCAGAGAATCAGGCTTCACGTCACCCACCACTGTAAGAGTCAATTTTCATAAATTTAGGCCCAGAACCCAGGCAGAGGAGAAAGGTCCCGTAACAGACAATCTGGCTTCATGTCAGCAGAGAATCAGTCTTCATATCATAGCAGAGAATCAGGCTTCACGTCACCCACCACTGTAAGAGTCAATTTTCATAAATTTAGGCCCAGAACCCAGGCAGAGGAGAAAGGTCCCGTAACAGACAATCTGGCTTCATGTCAGCAGAGAATCAGTCTTCATATCATAGCAGAGAATCAGGCTTCACGTCACCCACCACTGTAAGAGTCAATTTTCATAAATTTAGGCCCAGAACCCAGGCAGAGGAGAAAGGTCCCGTAACAGACAATCTGGCTTCATGTCAGCAGAGAATCAGTCTTCATATCATAGCAGAGAATCAGGCTTCACGTCACCCACCACTGTAAGAGTCAATTTTCATAAATTTAGGCCCAGAACCCAGGCAGAGGAGAAAGGTCCCGTAACAGACAATCTGGCTTCATGTCAGCAGAGAATCAGTCTTCATATCATAGCAGAGAATCAGGCTTCACGTCACCCACCACTGTAAGAGTCAATTTTCATAAATTTAGGCCCAGAACCCAGGCAGAGGAGAAAGGTCCCGTAACAGACAATCTGGCTTCATGTCAGCAGAGAATCAGTCTTCATATCATAGCAGAGAATCAGGCTTCACGTCACCCACCACTGTAAGAGTCAATTTTCATAAATTTAGGCCCAGAACCCAGGTAGAGGAGAAAGGTCCCGTAACAGACAATCTGGCTTCATGACAGCAGAGAATCAGTCTGCATGTCATAGCAGAGAATCAGGCTTCACGTCAGCCACCACTGCAACAGTCCATTGTCATAAATTTAGGCCCAGCACCCAGGCAGAGGAGAGAGGTCCCGTAACAGAGGATCTGGCTTCATGTCAGCAGAGAATCAGTCTGCATGTCATAGCAGAGAATGAGGCTTCACGTCAGCCACCACTGCAACAGTCCATTGGCATATATTTAGGCCCAGCACACACACAGGCAGAGGAGAGAGGTCCCGTAACAGACAATCTGGCTTCATGTCAGCAGAGAATTAGTCTGCATGTCATAGCAGAGAATGAGGCTTCACGTCACCCACCACTGCAACAGTCCATTGGCATATATTCAGGCCCAGCACCCAGGCAGAGGAGAGAGGTCCCGTAACAGAGGATCTGGCTTCATGTCAGCAGAGAATCAGTCTGCATGTCATAGCAGAGAATGAGGCTTCACGTCAGCCACCACTGCAACAGTCCATTGTCATAAATTTAGGCCCAGCACCCAGGCAGAGGAGAGAGGTCCCGTAAAAGAGGATCTGGCTTCATGTCAGCAGAGAATCAGTCTGCATGTCATAGCAGAGAATCAGGCTTCACGTCAGCCACCACTGCAACAGTCCATTGTCATAAATTTAGGCCCAGCACCCAGGCAGAGGAGAGAGGTCCCGTAAAAGAGGATCTGGCTTCATGTCAGCAGAGAATCAGTCTGCATGTCATAGCAGAGAATCAGGCTTCACGTCAGCCACCACTGCAACAGTCCATTGTCATAAATTTAGGCCCAGCACCCAGGCAGAGGAGAGAGGTCCCGTAACAGAGGATCTGGCTTCATGTCAGCAGAGAATCAGTCTGCATGTCATAGCAGAGAATCAGGCTTCACGTCAGCCACCACTGCAACAGTCCATTGTCATAAATTTAGGCCCAGCACCCAGGCAGAGGAGAGAGGTCCCGTAACAGACAATCTGGCTTCATGTCAGCAGAGAATTAGTCTGCATGTCATAGCAGAGAATCAGGCTTCATGTCAGCCACCACTGCAACAGTCCATTGGCATATATTTAGGCCTAGCACACAGGCAGAGGAGAGGTTCATTCAACTTTGGGTAGCATCGCAATATAATGGTAAAATGAAAATAAAAATAGGATTGAATGAGGAAGTGCCCTGGAGTCCAATAATATATGGTTATGGGGAGGTAGTTAATGTCTAATCTGGACAAGGGACGGACAGGTCCTGTGGGATCCATGCCTGGTTCATTTTTATGAACGTCAGCTTGTCCACATTGGCTGTAGACAGGCGGCTGCGTTTGTCTGTAATGACGCCCCCTGCCGTGCTGAATACACGTTCAGACAAAACGCTGGCTGCCGGGCAGGCCAGCACCTCCAAGGCATAAAAGGCTAGCTCTGGCCACGTGGACAATTTAGAGACCCAGAAGTTGAATGGGGCCGAACCATCAGTCAGTACGTGGAGGGGTGTGCACACGTACTGTTCCACCATGTTAGTGAAATGTTGCCTCCTGCTAACACGTTGCGTATCAGGTGGTGGTGCAGTTAGCTGTGGCGTGTTGACAAAAGTTTTCCACATCTCTGCCATGCTAACCCTGCCCTCAGAGGAGCTGGCCGTGACACAGCTGCCTTGGCGACCTCTTGCTCCTCCTCTGCCTTGGCCTTGGGCTTCCACTTGTTCCCCTGTGACATTTGGGAATGCTCTCAGTAGCGCGTCTACCAACGTGCGCTTGTACTCGCGCATCTTCCTATCACGCTCCAGTGCAGGAAGTAAGGTGGGCACATTGTCTTTGTAGCGTGGATCCAGCAGGGTGGCAACCCAGTAGTCCGCACAGGTTAAAATGTGGGCAACTCTGCTGTCGTTGCGCAGGCACTGCAGCATGTAGTCGCTCATGTGTGCCAGGCTGCCCAGGGGTAAGGACAAGCTGTCCTCTGTGGGAGGCGTATCGTCATCGTCCTGCCTTTCCCCCCAGCCACGCACCAGTGATGGACCCGAGCTGCGTTGGGTGCCACCCCGCTGTGACCATGCTTCATCCTCATCCTCCTCCACCTCCTCCTCATCCTCGTCCTCCTCGTCCTCCAGTAGTGGGCCCTGGCTGGCCACATTTGTACCTGGCCTCTGCTGTTGCAAAAAACCTCCCTCTGAGTCACTTCGAAGAGACTGGCCTGAAAGTGCTAAAAATGACCCCTCTTCCTCATCCTCCTCCTCCTCCTCCTGGGCCACCTCCTGTTCCATCATCGCCCTAAGTGTTTTCTCAAGGAGACATAGAAGTGGTATTGTAACGCTGATAACGGTGTCATCGCCACTGGCCATGTTGGTGGAGTACTCGAAACAGCGCAACAGGGCACACAGGTCTCGCATGGAGGCCCAGTCATTGGTGGTGAAGTGGTGCTGTTCTGTAGTGCGACTGACCCGTGCGTGCTGCAGCTGAAACTCCACTATGGCCTGCTGCTGCTCGCACAGTCTGTCCAGCATGTGCAAGGTGGAGTTCCACCTGGTGGGCACGTCGCATATGAGGCGGTGAGCGGGAAGGCCGAAGTTACGCTGTAGCGCAGACAGGCGAGCAGCGGCAGGATGTGAACGCCGGAAGCGCGAACAGACGGCCCGCACTTTATGCAGCAGCTCTGACATGTCGGGGTAGTTGTGAATGAACTTCTGCACCACCAAATTCAGCACATGCGCCAAGCAAGGGATGTGCGTCAAATTGGCTAGTCCCAGAGCTGCAACGAGATTTCGCCCATTATCACACACCACCAGGCCGGGCTTGAGGCTCACCGGCAGCAACCACTCGTCGGTCTGTTGTTCAATACCCCGCCACAACTCCTGTGCGGTGTGGGGCCTGTCCCCCAAACATATGAGTTTCAGAATGGCCTGCTGACGTTTACCCCGGGCTGTGCTGAAGTTGGTGGTGAAGGTGTGTGGCTGACTGGATGAGCAGGTGGAAGAAGAGGAGGAGGAAGCCGAGAAGGAGGAGGTGGCAACAGGAGGCAAAGAATGTTGCCCTGCGATCCTTGGCGGCGGCAGGACGTGCGCCAAACAGCTCTCCGCCTGGGGCCCAGCTGCCACTACATTTACCCAGTGTGCAGTTAGGGAGATATAGCGTCCCTGGCCGTGCTTACTGGTCCACGTATCTGTGGTTAGGTGGACCTTGCTACAGATGGCGTTGCGCAGTGCACACTTGATTTTATCGGATACTTGGTTGTGCAGGGAAGGCACGGCTCTCTTGGAGAAGTAGTGCCGGCTGGGAACAACATACTGTGGGACAGCAAGCGACATGAGCTGTTTGAAGCTGTCTGTGTCCACCAGCCTAAATGACAGCATTTCATAGGCCAGTAGTTTAGAAATGCTGGCATTCAGGGCCAGGGATCGAGGGTGGCTAGGTGGGAATTTACGCTTTCTATCAAATGTTTGTGAGATGGAGAGCTGAACGCTGGCGTGTGACATGGTTGAGACGCTTGGTGACGGAGGTGGTGGTGGTGGTGTTGGTGGTACATCCCCTGTTTGCTGGGCGGCAGGTGCCAACGTTCCTCCAGAGGCGGAGGAAGAGGCCGAGGCGGCAGCAGCAGAAGAGGCCGAGGCGGCAGCAGCAGAAGAGGTAGCAGGGGGAGCCTGAGTGACTTCCTTGGTTTTAAGGTGTTTACTCCACTGCAGTTCATGCTTTGCATGCAGGTGCCTGGTCATGCAGGTTGTGCTCAGGTTCAGAACGTTAATGCCTCGCTTCAGGCTCTGATGGCACAGCGTGCAAACCACTCGGGTCTTGTCGTCAGCACATTGTTTGAAGAAGTGCCATGCCAGGGAACTCCTTGAAGCTGCCTTTGGGGTGCTCGGTCCCAGATGGCGGCGGTCAGTAGCAGGCGGAGTCTCTTGGCGGCGGGTGTTCTGCTTTTGCCCACTGCTCCCTCTTTTGCTACGCTGTTGGCTCGGTCTCACCACTGCCTCTTCCTCCGAACTGTGAAAGTCAGTGGCACGACCTTCATTCCATGTGGGGTCTAGGACCTCATCGTCCCCTGCATCGTCTTCCACCCAGTCTTGATCCCTGACCTCCTGTTCAGTCTGCACACTGCAGAAAGACGCAGCAGTTGGCACCTGTGTTTCGTCATCATCAGAGACATGCTGAGGTGGTATTCCCATGTCCTCATCATCAGGAAACATAAGTGGTTGTGCGTCAGTGCATTCTATGTCTTTCACCGCTGGGGAAGGGCTAGGTGGATGCCCTTGGGAAACCCTGCCAGCGGAGTCTTCAAACAGCATAAGAGACTGCTGCATAACTTGAGGCTGAGACAGTTTCCCTGGTATGCATGGGGGTGATGTGACAGACTGATGGGGTTGGTTTTCAGGCGCCATCTGTGCGCTTTCTGCAGAAGACTGGGTGGGAGATAATGTGAACGTGCTGGATCCACTGTCGGCCACCCAATTGACTAATGCCTGTACCTGCTCAGGCCTTACCATCCTTAGAACGGCATTGGGCCCCACCATATATCGCTGTAAATTCTGGCGGCTACTGGGACCTGAGGTAGTTGGTACACTAGGACGTGTGGATGTGGCAGAACGGCCACGTCCTCTCCCAGCACCAGAGGGTCCACTAACACCACCACGACCATGTCCACGTCCGCGTCCCTTACTAGATGTTTTTCTCATTGTTATGGTTCACCACAACAACAAATATATTATTTGGCCCAATGTATTGTATTCAAATTCAGCGGGATATAAATTTGAGGCCTAGTATTTAGGCGCTGGGTGACCGGTATGGATTTACTAACAGAATTAGACTTGGAAATGCACAGAAGCGTGTGTGTGAAGTTATTCTGAATGACCCAATGTGCACCTTGAATATTATATACCCTTTTTGGGATAGATTTCAAATAGCTCTGATATAGCAGAAACCACTAAATTATGAAATTGCTAAATTGGGAATTGTACTTCAACCCAGAACAAAAAATGTGCTTTGACGGGCACTAAATAACTTTCCCAGCTACAACAGGACAGCGGTAACGAGAGATTTAGAGGGATTTAAATTTGAGGCCTAGTATTTAGGCGCTGGGTGACAGGTATGGGTTTAGTGACAGAATTAGACTTGGAAATACACAGTAGCGGGTGTGTGTGAAGTTATTCTGAATGACCCAATGTGCACCTTCAATATTATATACCCTTTTAGGGATAGATTTCAAATAGCTCTGATATAGCAGAAACCACTAAATTATGAAATTGCTAAATTGGGAATTGTACTTCAACCCAGAACAAAAAATGTGCTTTGACGGACACTAAATATCTTGCCCAGCAACAACAGTACAGCGGTGGGTAACGAGAGATTTAGAGGGATTTAAATTTGAGGCCTAGTATTTAGGCGCTGGGTCACCGGTATGGATTTAGTGACAGAATTAGACTTGGAAATGCACAGAAGCGTGTGTGTGAAGTTATTCTGAATGACCCTATGTGCACCTTGAATATTATATACCCTTTTAGGGATAGATTTCAAATAGCTCTGATATAGCAGAAACCACTAAATTATGAAATTGCTAAATTGGGAATTGTACTTCAACCCAGAACAAAAAATGTGCTTTGACGGACACTAAATATCTTGCCCAGCAACAACAGTACAGCGGTAACGAGAGATTTAGAGGGATTTAAATTTGAGGCCTAGTATTTAGGCGCTGGGTGACAGGTATGGGTTTAGTGACAGAATTAGACTTGGAAATACACAGTAGCGGGTGTGTGTGAAGTTATTCTGAATGACCCAATGTGCACCTTCAATATTATATACCCTTTTTGGGATAGATTTCAAATAGCTCTGATATAGCAGGAACCACTAAATTATGAAATTGCTAAATTGGGAATTGTATTTCAACCCAGAACAAGAAATGTGCTTGAACGGACACTAAATAACTCGCCCAGCTACAGCACTAGGGACAGATTTAGCTGGATATAAATTTGAGGCCTAGTATTTAGGCGCTGGGTGACCGGTATGGATTTAGTGACAGAATTAGACTGGGATATGGCCAAAAAATAAACAGACTATTGCTGGTTAAATGCACTTGGTGTGACAGCTTCACCCTGATGTAGGCTTTAGCCAAAAAACAACCACACCATTGAGGGTTAAATGCACTTGGTGACAGGCGCAGCTTGCCCCTGATTTTGTATATGGCCAAAAAATGAACAGACTATTGCTGGTTAAATGCACTTGGTGTGACAGCTTCACCCTGATGTAGGCTTTAGCCAAAAAACAACCACACCATTGAGGGTTAAATGCACTTGGTGACAGGCGCAGCTTGCCCCTGATTTTGTATATGGCCAAAAAATGAACAGACTATTGCTGGTTAAATGCACTTGGTGTGACAGCTTCACCCTGATGTAGGCTTTAGCCAAAAAACAACCACACCATTGAGGGTTAAATGCACTTGGTGACAGGCGCAGCTTGCCCCTGATTTTGTATATGGCCAAAAAATGAACAGACTATTGCTGGTTAAATGCACTTGGTGTGACAGCTTCACCCTGATGTAGGCTTTAGCCAAAAAACAACCACACCATTGAGGGTTAAATGCACTTGGTCGCAGCTTGTGCTGGCGCACCACAAGACACAAAATGGCCGCCGATCACCCCAGAAAAATGAGACTGACAAACGGTCTGTGCAGCCTAAAAACAGTGAGCAATTGAGGATCAGCAGCTCAATGATCCACAGCTGCAGATCGATCAGTTAATCAAGTCCTTTGGAGGAGTTAATCTGCCTAATCTCGCCCTACTGTCGCAGCCGCAACCTCTCCCTACGCTAATCAGAGCAGAGTGACGGGCGGCGCTATGTGACTCCAGCTTAAATAGAGGCTGGGTCACATGGTGCTCTGGCCAATCACAGCCATGCCAATAGTAGGCATGGCTGTGATGGCCTCTTGGGGCAAGTAGTATGACGCTTGTTGATTGGCTGCTTTGCAGCCTTTCAAAAAGCGCCAAGAAAGCGTCACAAAAGCGCCAAGAAAGCGACGAACACCGAACCCGAACCCGGACTTTTACGAAAATGTCCGGGTTCGGGTCCGTGTCACGGACACCCCAAAATTCGGTACGAACCCGAACTATACAGTTCGAGTTCGCTCATCCCTATTAACAAGCCATGCCATTGGTTTACCTTCACTCTCGTGTGTTATGTTTTTATTTATATTAATGTATAAGTTTGGGATTTTTGTTGTGCATGGGACATATATGCTGTATGATTGCAATGTGTGAGCTTGCCAAGCTCCAAATCTGCCAACAAGTTATAACCATTATGAGACACAACAACCAACCATGACTGGTTGTAAGTTGAGTGGCGAGAGCCACAGCTTAGTCTGGTCCCTTATACCCTGCCATAGCTCTGCGGTGGTGTGCTGTTTATCACCTAAGCAAATGAGTTTCTGCACGGCCTGTTGCCGATTCCCCACTGTAGTGCTACACTGCTTCCAGCTACTGACTGATGGCTGACTGGCGCTGCAACATGAGAATTCTAGGTCTAGGAGGGGTGTTGGGATGTTGGGGTGGGATGTCCTGGAGAGGTGTTTGGGTGGAAGCTCTGGAAGAGGTGGGAGGTCTGAGAGGTATATGGGGGTGGGAGATCCGGGAGGGGAGGCCCATAAATTGTTTTTGCTATGGGGCCCAGTCATTTCTAGCTACGCCCCTGCCAGGCACCCTCCCCTCTTTAGAGCAGGATGTGCCTAGTTCTCTCCCATTGACTTCCATTATACTCGGCTGTTCGGCTGAGCACACAAATATAGCAATGTGTTCGGGCCGAACACCCGAACACCCTAAAACTTTTGTGCTCAATCATCACTAATCTGCACATGTCTCTCACTGACTGTGAAATGATTCCTCTCACTGTCCTTTCCCTGCACTTGTAACTTTCACTACACTAGTACATCACTTTTCTCCTTTTTTTCTTTTAACAATTAGTTTATTTAAATAATGTGATTTGTTACCACGAAGAGTAAGGAAATTTGCATTCATTCGGAATCAAATTTTTCCTGAAATTTGGAATGAATTTGACTTTGTCAGCTTCGATTCGTTCAACTCTAGTGACCATATAGCTCTAGAGTTGAACGAAGATGTCCTTCTGGGAGAAATATTTCCTTCCGTGGACCTTCCATTGCGGTGTACCATTGGCCACAAGTTTTCTAATGGCCTCCGAGTCCACCAGTTTATATGGCAGTAGTTGGCGGGCTAGCAGTTCCGACAAGCCATAATAGGGTTATCCAGCGTCATCAACTTTTTACGCTTGAACATTTGGGCCACAGGAGCCTGCCTTGTGCCAGATGAACGCAAAGACGGCGCAGTGTAAGGTGGAGTGGAGGAAAAATGGGAGGAGAGAGGAGAAGGATAAGGAGAAGAGGCAGGACATGGAGCGCCAGGAGTGTGGCTTTGTGGGTTCTGACGGCGTTTCTCCCACTGGGCTCGGTGATAGGAGGCCAGGTGCCTTCTGGTGGTCGTCCCTAGGTTAAAAAAAGCTCACACTGCGGAGCCGTGTGCCGGCGTCCTGGGAGCGCCAGATGTGACCGTTCATGGTGGATAGCACGCTCCAGATACATTTGCCGTCTGCTTTTTGCCTCCTGTGCATTGCAAGTTCTGCTTGCTTTTCCTCCTTCTCCTTCCTATCTGCTGCTCCGTTTCTCCCTCTGAAATCCCCTCCTCTTCCTCTCTTGTGGGCACCCATGTGATGTCCATCGACACATCATCATCGTCTTCACCACCACTGACATTAGAGATCTCGGAGTAGGCAGCAACAGCGGGGACCACCTTCCTTGGGCTGATCTGGGTACTGTTGTCAGATTGCTGGGTGGCGGCAGCTGATACTTCCTCTTCCTCATCCGATGCCAAGATTGGCTCTGCATCGGTAAGGTCTGGGAATGGATGGAAAAATAATTCCATAGACTCGAGTGAAGGGGCTATGGTGGTGGTAGTGGTGGTGTCTTTGGGGGTTCACACAGCAGAGAGGGAAGACTGTGCAGATACAGAGGATGAGGAGGGTGCAGAAGCGGAAGGCTGAGTGAGCCACTTAACCAACTCTGGTGCGTCCTTGACATAATCGCACGCACCTTCTACAACTTCCCACTTAGGCTCCGGGCTGGTGCATCTGCCCGACCCCTACCACCCCCTGCGGAACGGCTTACTTCTTCCTCTGCCGCTCATTTTCTAAATGACCCTGTGCCAAAGTCCCTAGAGAAGAGCAGTATTTGTGGAAACAGGTATATTGCAGGCCTCAATCAGTATTTTGTGGAAGCAGGTTTATAAAACCCCATAATCAGTATTTTGTAGAGGCACTTATATCCCACCCCTCAATCATTATTTTGTGGAAACAGGTATATAGATCCCCTGAATCAATATTTGGTAGAAGCAGGTATATCCCACCCCTCAATCAGTATTTTTTGGAAACTAGTATATAGAACCCCTGATTCAATATTTTGTGGAAGCAGGTTTATCGCATCCCTTAATCAGTACTTTGTAAAAGCAGGTGTATCACAGGCCTTAATCAATATTTGGTGGTAGCAGGTGTATCACACCCCTCAATCAGTATTTTTTGTAAGCAGGTATATAGAACCCTTTAAGCAGTATTTCGTAGAATTAGGTAAATCGCACTCCTCAATCAGTTTTGTAGAAACAGGTATATAGAACCCTTGAATCAATATTTTGTGGAAGCCGGAATATCGGGCCCGCAGGTATATAGAACCCCTTAATCAGTATTTTGTAGAAGAAGGTATATCCCACCTCTCAATCAGAATTTTGTGGAAACAGATATATAGAACACCTGAATCAATATTTGGTGGAGGCAGGTATATCGCACTTGTCAGGAATATGGATTGTTATTTACTGGCAGCCCTGATTGTCACTTGATTCACCTTTTTGTCAGTCCACATGCAAATAGGCTCTCACTCCACTACCTCTGCCATATGACAAGCAGATGTTTGAATTCCACAGGGGGTCCTAGCTCAAAGGATGCCCCAGGTGGATAGACTCACACCTCTTCCAGCAGCTAGGAGCCAGGCCAAGGTAACAGGAAGGATTTGTCAGTATGGGGTCCCAGCCCTTCCCCAGTTCAATCAGATTAGCAGACATATTGGTGCCGGCGAGTTATAAGGGATTATGAATCGTCCATCCATCCCAGGCAAAATTCGGTTATATTTTTGCGATCCTGGGGCAAAGCCAAACATCCACGTAGTCCTGGCTTGAGGCTAGGATGCCCGGGCGGGGAGATATCCATATCTCCCTACAGAAACCATAGAGCGGCACCATGTTTGGACTATAGTTGTAGCCGGAACCCAGGCATATCCGTTTGTCCCCGAACCATCTTCCTGTGACCTTCTGGACTGGAGCTATAAACCCTAAAGTGTTTTGTGGGTCATTTTCAGCCAGTCCAGCAGAGGGTGTGTGTGGACCATCCCAAAGGCTGGGAGGGGAGGGGCCGGCTACAGGTTAATAGGCTTGTGCCAGCAAGCGGGCGTGTCTTTTCTCTGAAAGGGGGTCACATCGTGCAATGTGTTTAGAGGGACCTGCAACCGGCTGACATCACTGCCTCCGACTTGAATACAGAACTCATCACTACTAGTGATGTCCCGAACTATTCACCGGCGAACAGTTCCCGGCGAACATAGCTTGTTCGTGTTCGCCGCGGCGGGCGAACATATGCAATGTTCGGTCCGCCCCCTATACATCATCACTGAGTAAACTTGGACCCTGTACCTCACAGTCAGCAGACACATTCCAGCCAATCAGCAGCAGACCCTCCCTCCTAGACCCTCCCACCTCCTGGACAGCATCCATTTTAGATTAATTCGGAAGCTGCATTCACAGTGAGAGGAGGGACAGTACTGCTGCTGCTGATTCAATAGGGAAAGCGTTAGCTAGGGCAGTGTTCTGTGTCCACAGACTCATCTGCTGTAAGGACAGCGTCCTGACAACACCCCAAAAAGCCCTTTTCAGTCTGCTTTTTTTATTTTATTTTTAAATATATATATATATATATTGCAGTTGCCTGGCTGCCCGTGTGTGAGAGGCTGCAGGCTCAGTCACAGACAGCACTGTGTGCACACCATTCATACAGGGTGTGACAGAAAATACCTTGCAGATAAAAAATAATTATATTTAATATTTTTCTGTGATATAATCACATTTGCAAGCCCGTGTGTGTCAGGCCCCCACACATACTGTATTGTGTCCACTGGCTATTGGCTGGTTCGGCCTGCACTCATAACGTTACAGGGTGTCATTCACCCAAATACCTTGCAAATAATAAAAATTCTATTAAATATTTTTCTGTGATATAATCCAAGTTGCAAGCCAGTGTGTGTCAGGCCCACACAGACTGTACTGTGCCCACTGCCCACCACTTATATAGGGTGACACAGTACTTTGCACGCATAGTACCACTTATCTAAAAAAAAATGACAGGCAGAGGCAGGCCACCCCGCAGGGGCCGTCGTGGTCGTGGTGCTGTGATTTCCACTGGCCCTGGAATAATGCCCAGTGTTCAGAGGCCACGTACCCTGAACCCAAAACATTCATAGAAAATAGTTGACTGGCTTACACAGGACACCCAATCTTCAACAGCTTCTGCTAAGAACCTTGACGCACCATCCTCCTCCAGCTCAGCTTTGGTCACCTGCTCTCAAGTTACCACTCTCCCGCCCGCCGCCACCACCACCACCACCATCACAGCCACCACAGCCGCTTCACGTGATCCCTCAGAGGAGTTATTTACACATCAGTTGGATGAAATTAGTGATGCGCAACCATTATTGCCAGGGGATGTAGATAACAGGGATATGTCTCAGTCAGGCAGCATCACACACATGGACGTACAGTGTGATGATGATGTTGTACCCGCTGCTGCTTCCTTTGCTGAGGTGTCAGATACAAGTGAAGTGGTTGATGACGATGTGTCCGTGGATGCCAAGTGGGTGCCTGCTCGAAGAGAAGAAGAAGAGGGGGAAAGTTCAGATGAGGAGACAGAGAGAAGGAGGAGACGAGTTGGAAGCAGGGGGAGGTCGTCGCAAGGAGCTAGTGGCACAGTCAGACAGCATGTATCGGCACCCGGGGTCAGCCAGACAGCACGCCAATCAACCCATGCTGTTGCCACCACCAGAATGCCGTCATTGCAAAGCTCAGCAGTGTGGCATTTTATTTGTGTATCTGCCTCTGACAACAGTGATGCCATTTGCAACCTGTGCCAAAAGAAACGGAGTCATGGGAAGTACAACACCCTCCTCGGTACAACTGCTTTGCGTAGGCACATGATTTCAAATCACAAACGCCAATGGGATCAACACATGAGTACAAGCAGCACACAAGCTCAAAGCCACCATCCTCCTCCTGGTCCAGCATCTTCAGCCACGTCAACCACTGCTGTCCTCCTTGCCCCCTCTCAACCACCCGCCACTCCGCCTCTCACCTTCAGCAGTTCCATCTCATCTGCCCACAGTCAGGTGTCTGTAAAGGAAATGTTTGAGCGTAAGAGTCACAGAGTCACCCCCTTGCCCGGCGTCTGACAGCTGGCTTGACGGAACTCTTAGCCCGCCAGCTTTTACCATACCAGCTGGTGGAGTCTGAGGCCTTCAAAAAATTTGTCGCTATTGGGACACCACAGTGGAAGGTACCCGGACGATTTTTTTTTTCAAAAAAGGCAATCCCAAACCTCTACTCAGTGATTGAAAAGGAAGTCATGGCATCTCTGGCATACAGTGTTGGGGCAAGGGTCCATCTGACCACTGATACCTGGTCTGCAAAGCATGGTCAGGGCAGGTTTATCACCTACACTGCGCACTGGGTCAACCTGCTGACGGCTGCCAAGCATGGAATGCGTGGCTCTGCAGCGGAGTTGGTGACACCGCCACGACTTGCAGGCAGGCTTACTGCCACCTCCTCTACTCCTCCTACTCCATCCTCTTCCATAACCTCCTCGGCTGAGTCCTCTTCTGCTGCGGCGTCTGGCTGCACATCAACTGAATCCCCCCAGCTCCCCAGGGGCTATTCCACATACCGGATACGACAGTGTCATGCTGTCTTGGGGTTGACTTGCCTGAAAGCAGAGATCCACACCGGACCAGCACTCCTGTCCGCCCTGAACGCACAGGTGGATCAGTGGCTGACCCTGCACCAACTGGAGATCGGCAAAGTGGTGTGTGACAATGGAAGCAATTTGTTGGCGGCATTGAATTTGGGCAAGTTGTCACATGTGCCATGCATGGCACATGTGATAAATCTTATCGTCCAAAGCTTTGTGTCTAAGTACCCAGGCTTACAGGACGTCCTCAAGCAGGCCAGGAAGGTGTGTGGCCATTTCAGGTGTTCCTACACGGCCATGGCGCACTTTGCAGACATTCAGCGCCGAAACAACATGCCAGTGAGGCGCTTGATTTGCGACAGCCCGACACATTGGCATTCAACACTCCTAATGTTCGACCACCTGCTCCAAAAAGAAAAAGCCGTCAATGAGTATTTGTATGACCGGGGTGCTAGGACAGCCTCTGTCTAGCTGGGAATTTTTTGCCACGTTACTGGACGCTCATGCGCAATGCCTGTAGGCTCATGCGTCCTTTTGAGGAGGTGACAAACCTAGTCAGTCGCACCGAAGGCACCATCAGCGACCTCATCCCATTTGTTTTCTTCCTGGAGCGTGCCCTGCGAAGAGCGCTGGATCAGGCTGTAGATGAGCGTGAAGAGGAAGAGGAAGAGTTGTGGTCACCATCACCACCAGAAACAGCCTTGTCATCATCGCTTGCCGGACCTGTGGCAACGCTGGAAGAGGAGTATGAGGAAGAGGAGTCAGAGGAGGAATGTGGCTTTGAGGAGGAGGAAGACCAACCACAGCAGGCATCCCAGGGTGCTCGTTGTTGTCACCTATCTGGGACCCGTGGTGTTGTACGTGGCGGGGGGGAAGAACAGACCGTCAATGACATCAGTGAGGATGAGGAACAGGAAATGAGTAGCTCAGCATCCAACCTAGTGCAAATGGGGTCTTTCATGCTGTCATGTCTGTTGAGGGACCCTCATATAAAAAGGATGAAGGAGAACAACCTGTACTGGGTGGCCACGCTACTAGACTCCCGATATAAGCAGAAAGTGGCGGAAATGTTACCAAATTACCGAAAGTCAGAAAGGATGCAGCAGTTCAAAACCAAACTAGAAAATATGCTTTACACAGCTTATAATGGGGATGTCACAGCACAACAGGAATCTAACAGGGGAAGAGGGGAAAGTAATCCTCCTCCTACCACGACCACGACGGCAAGGACAGGACGCTTTACAGATGTGTTGTTGATGGAGGAAATGCAGAGCTTTTTCAGTCCTACACATCGCCACAGCCCCTTCGGGATCCAGCCTTAGAGAACGACTCGACCAACAGGTAGCAGACTACCTCGCCCTAACTGCAGATATCGACACTCTGAGGAGCGATGAACCCCTTGACTACTGGTGTATAGGCTTGATCTGTGGCCTGAACTATCCCAGTTTGCGATAGAACTTCGGGCCTGCCCCGCTTCAAATGTCCTGTCAGAAAGGACCTTCAGTGCAGCAGGAGGCATTGTCACTTACAAAAGAAGTCACCTCGGTCAAAAAGTGTTGATTACCTCATCTTCATGAATGAGGCATGGATCCCGAAGGGACTGACAGTGGGGGATACGTTTGACTAACAAAAGGCCTGATGACATGCCTTGGCCTCAAAATGGTCCCCATGCTGCTGTATTTAATGTCTGCATACCGGATGACTTTCGTGAATTCTCCGCCACCAACTAGGGTTCAAGCCGCAATGTTTTAGTCACCTTTCTGCCTTGAAAACATCAATTTTTCCGTCCGCTGCTACAACAGTGTCTGCAAAAATACCAAATTTTTCAGGAATGTGTACATGCCTAATTTTTCTGGCCTTTGGTGCTGCACTGTGGCTGCAAAAACAAAACAAAAAAAAAAGGCACATACAAGTGTCAATTCCCCTTCGTGATCGGTACCTTGTTGTGGTGTACAGTGTTCATTTTAGGACATGGTCAGATATCATAGTCAAGTATCAAAATAATGCCAATGTAACACCTGACCCTGACACTTGACTCTGACACCTGACTCTGACACCTGACTCTGACCCTGACACCTGACACCGACACCTGACCCTGACACCTGACCCTGACACCTGACACCTGACCCTGACACCTGATCCTGACACCTGACCCTGACTCTGACACCTGACACCTGACCCTGACACCTGACCCTGACACCTGACCCTGACCCTGACACCTGACCCTGACACCTGACTCTGACACCTGACACCTGACCCTGACACCTGACTCTGACACTTGACACCTGGCACCTGACTCTGACACCTGACCCTGACACCTGACACCTGACCCTGACACCTGACCCTGACACCTGACCCTGACACCTGACCCTGACACCTGACCCTGATAACTGACCCTGACACTGACATCTGACCCTGACACCTGACCCTGACACCTGACCCTGACACCTGACCCTGACACCTGACCCTGACACCTGACCCTGACACTTGAGCCCTGACCCTGACCCTGACACCTGACCCTGACACTGACATCTGACCCTGACACCTGACCCTGACACCTGACCCTGACACCTGACCCTGACACCTGACCCTGACACCTGACCCTGACACCTGACACCTGACCCCTGACACCTGACCCCTGACCCCTGACCCTGACCCTGACACCTGACCCTGACACCTGACCCTGACACTGACACCTGACCCTGACACCTGACACTGACACCTGACTCTGACACCTGACCCTGACACCTGACCCTGACACCTGACCCTGACACCTGACCCTGACACCTGACCCTGACACCTGACCCTGACACCTGACCCTGACACTGACACCTGACCCTGACACCTGACACTGACACCTGACTCTGACACCTAACACCTGACTCTGACACCTGACCCTGACACCTGACACCTGACACCTGACCCTGACACCTGACTCTCATATCTGAGTTTGACTTATGCTCTTCATAGGTCAGGGTCAAAGTGAGAATGAGTTATAGATATATACTATGTATTTGTCTGCTAAATCACACAACCAAAGTGAGTCTATTGCTGAGCTTATAGCTCTGTGCCTAAAATGCTGTAAGCTAACACATTACAGTGTTATGAGCGCAGAGCTGATAGCTCAGTGGTAAGGAAGGAAACAAAGGATTTTAGGTTTACTGTGGTTTTGAATGCTACATCACATAGATGAACAAAAAGCCTAAGCTCATACAGGGCAAGCTGGTGGCTCAGTGGTAATGCTGCTGCCTCATGTCCAGGCCTTCTGAGTTCAAAGCCCCTTTCAGCCTCAAAAAAATATTTACATTTTATTATGCCCTAGATAAGAGGCAAATTTAAATGATGTGTGACGCTGACGTGTGACGCTGATATCTGACGTCCTTCATTTGTCAGTGTCGCAAGGGATTTTAGCTTTACTGTGGTTTTGTATTCTACATCACATAGATGAACAAAAATCACAAGCTTATCCAAGGCAAGCTGGTAGCTCAGTGGTAATGCTGCTGCCCCATGTCCAGGCTTTCTGAGTTCAAAACCCCTTTCAGCCTCTAACAAGTGTTTATATTTTATTATGCCCTAGATAAGAGGCAAATTTAAATGACGTGTGACGCTGATGTGTGACGATGATATCTCACGTCCTTCATTTGTCAGTGTCGCAAGGGATCTTAGGTTTACGGTGGTTTTTGCTATACTACATCTCATAGATCAAAAAAATCCCCATCTTTGCTGTCTAGAGCTGTAGCTCAGTGGTAAGACACTTGCTTTGCATGTAGAGTTCATGGGTTCAAAACCCCTTTTAGGCTTTTAATAAAATTTATATTTTATATTTTATTGAGCTCTAGATCAGAGTCAAATTCCAGTGCTGTGTGATGTAAGTAGTCCTTTTTTTTATTTTATTAAGAGTACATGGGCAGCACTATAGTAAAGGGGGCCCTGTATACAGAGCTGTATCCTGGATTTTACATATATACTGTATATATGTGTATTATACACACAGTGTGCTACAGCTTCACCACACTGAGATCTGCTCAGAAAGCTGCTATACATTACTGGTTTATCCACAGACACAATATATGGTCATACAGATGGCAGTACTATGTGATAGCTTCTAAGTATAGAAAACCATGTGGTAATGTTATAGCTCGGAGGTTACATTAATGGCTTTGCTTGTTGAAGTCCCCAGAAAGACATATGTATTTTTCTTTTATAGCATATACTATAATAAATAATATGTCATTAACCCATAGGATACCAGAGCTGTACATGTATGTCGCTGGAAACACGGTCACAAATCCCAGCGCCATACAGGTACAGCGCTCTGATCGGGCGGCCACAGGAGCTACTCCCTCCCGATCAGCTGCAGGGGTCCGGCAGGCACTGATAGTTGGACCCCTGCTGTATGCACCGGCATCGGTGAAAACACTGATGCCTGCTCATTAACCCTTGCACTGCCGCAGTCAGCGCTGACGGCTGCATGTGCGGTATCCCCGTGGTGCTGTGACGTCAGCCTGCTGTCTAGCCCTGTCAGTCAATGGGGGAGGGGTGTGTGCAGAGCACAGGGGGTGTTATAGAGCATTGCTCAGAATATTAAGCCCCGCCTCTGAGGGCTCCAATTGTTTATTTGCATATGAATCTCTGCATATCTCTGCAGCTATTTATCATACATAATCAGCATAATGAGCCCTACCAGGCAGTGCGTATGGTCTAATAGGGTTCATTCTGGTGACAGAGCCTCTTTAGCCTCTTATGGACACAGGGCGTACCTGTGTATTTCCGATCACCGCTGCACGGCGGGCAGTGTTAGGAACGGTGTGCCTGCTGAAATCATTCAGAAGGCACCCTGTGACAATGCCGAGGGGGGGTCCTGTGACCCCCCCTCCATACCGGCGATTGCTGCTAACCGCAGGTCAATTCAGACCTGCGGTTTGCAGCATTTCCAGGTTATTCAGGTCTCCGGTGACCCGGAATAGGAGGGGGATCAGTGGTGTAATATACACCACCAATCACCCTCCGTAGATCCTGTGAGGTGGCGGTGACGGAGGATGAGGGTGAGGATCGCCTGTGATTGGTTGGAGGGACTGACCTGGAGATAAGGTCCTGGAGCTCCTCTCTCCCCGCCCACAGACTTCTGTGTGAGTAAGGACAGAGGAGCCCTGTGTCGGTCCATTTGCATCCCACACGATCCGCCGCCATCCGTGGCTCCTGAGACCCCATAAAGTGCCATCTGGCATATAAACATTTAGGGAGAGCTTTAGGTTAGGCAGGGGTAGTGAAAAAAAAAAAAAAGTTAATTTTTGTGTGCAGCACCCAGATCTGAGGGTGTCTGGGGTCCCCAGCAACTTGTGCGACCCCCGTCCCCCCAGGGGTGCTGCAGCTTGCCCCCCCCCACATATTTTGGGGCGCAAGCGCATTTTTTTTTCTTTTTGTAGGTGCGCTGACTGTGGCCGGCACTCTTAGCTGTAAAAGAGCGCCTGGCCACTGTTAGCGCATCGCTCACCCCACTGCTGATCAGCGAGTTTTTGGGCTGTGAGCAATTTTTCGGGGATTCTGTTAGGTTAGGGTGGGTTAGGGTAGGGTATACATAAAAACACACCGCCCCCCACACACACACTAAATAAAGTTTTACACACACACGCACTCCCCTTTAGCGTTCTAAGATGGCCCGCCGGATGTTCTCGGCCGAGGAGGCATACGCCCAGCTGCTCTCCGACTCCGAGAGCCCCAGTGAGGACGAGGATGACCCCACTTTCCTGTTGTCATCCTCGTTCTCCTCATCATCTAGTGATGATGATGAGCCCCAAGGCGATGGAGACGCCGCCAGGCGGAGCCCCCCATGCCAGGAACCCTGTAGCCCACACTAGTATGAGCAGCCCTGGGGCTTGTACTAGTTTTCCGGCCCACCAGGCAAATTCACCTGATCCCTCTACCGGTGAACTTGACTGGAGTACCCCAGAGGATTTTGAGCCCTTGATTCCTGACTTTTTTGGCCAACCAGGAATCCAGACACAGTGGGCTTCACTGAATATGACATTTTTAGGTTTTTTTCAGTGAACAATTTGTGAATCTGATGGTGGAGCAAACAAACTTGTTCACCCAACAGTTTATAGCCCAATTTCTCCTGAGTCAGAAAATACCTCATATGTGGATGTAGAGTGATCTGCGGGTGAACTACGCGGCTCAGAAGAGAAAGAGCACTATTGGGATTTTGGACAACCAAAATCGCAATGGCGCTCCTTTTCTTATGAGCCATGTAGTTAGCCTGCAGAGCACTTTACGTCCACATATGGGGTATGTCCTTACTCAGGAGAAATTGGGCTACGAATTTTGGGGCGCGTTTTCTCCTATTACCCCTTGTAAAAATTAAATAAAAGGGGCTACAAGAACATGTTAGTGTAAAAAAAAGGAGATTTTGAATTTTCTCCTCCACTTTGCAGCTATTCCTGTGAAGACTGTGAAATAAATTAAAATGGGGGAAGAGCAGGGGCGGACTGAGAACCCTCAGGGCCCCCGGGCAAAATAAATCAAGGGCCCCCTTACAGGCCCCACCCATGTTCTGCTGCAAGACCCACCCTTGTCCCGCCTCCATGCCCCGCCTCCAGCCACACCCTACACAATCTTTAATAAGATTTCAAAGTTAAAGCGACACAAAAGGCACCCAGACCACTTCAGCTCATTGACGTGGTCTGGGTACAGTGTCCCTTTTGCAAATCGAGCTGCAATGTTCTAGAGAAACTGCATTGTTTACGTTCCAGCAATAAGTCGGCCTCTAGTCGCTGGCGGCCACCTGAGGGCTTCCTGGATTAAAACAGACCTTTGGTCCGGTATCTGACGCTGGACGTCCTCACACTCTGCATGATGACCTCCAGGGTCAGATTTTTCCCCATAGGAAAGCATTGATTCAATGCTTTCGTATGGGGTGATCTAATCTCAGCGTCCATTAGTGAGCCTCTGTTAGAAACAGTCCCCTCCACCTTGTACTTGTTCCACTGATCTGCTACTTGCGGGCTACGTGGGCATGAGTTCAGTCACTTCGGCGCGTGATCCCGCGAGACCCGTGACCTACAGCGGCGGGTCTCGCGAGATCACGCGCTGCAGGACGGGATAGCGCACCGAAGTGACTGAACTCATGCCCGAGCAGCCCACAAGTAGAGGAACAATTACAAGAGGGGTGGGGAATAGCCAAATTAAAAAAATATTTTGAACCAAAAGGTGTGCTTTTGGTGGGTTTTGAACTAATGGTGGTCTGTGGATGGCACTGTTGTGGGGTCTCTGTGGATGGCACTGTTGTGGGGGCTCTGTGGATGGCACTGTTGTGGGGGCTCTGTGGATGGCACTGTTGTGGGGGCTCTGTGGATGGCACTGTTGTGGGGGCTCTGTGGATGGCACTGTTGTGGGGGCTCTGTGGATGGCACTGTGGGTGACACATATATAGCACCTTATGCTATATATGTGTCATCCACAGATACCCCCATAACAGTGTCCTGTGAGTGAATGACCCCCAATACAGGGTCTGGGGGCCGGCATCTGGTGTTGTAATGGCAGCGGGGCCCGGTGCAGTCACTGTATTCTATTGCACCGGGCCCCGCTCACTGTAATACTAATTTTCATATGTGAACAAGAACAAGAGAAATCCTCTGCGATCCTCTCCCTCTCTGTACTCACAAACTCAGTAGCAGGCCGGGCGGCAGCGCAACTCACTGACGTCACGCGCCTGCTCCTCCCACTTTATGAATGGAGCAGGCGCGTGACGTCAGTGAGTTACGCTGCCGCCTGGCCTGCCAGGCTGTTACTGAGTATGTGAGTACGGAGAGGATCGCAGAGGATTTCTCTTCTTGTTCACATATGAAAATTAGTATTACAGTGAGCGGGGCCCGGTGCAATAGAATACAGTGACTGCACCGGGCCCCGCTGCCATTACCACCATTACCAAGCCAGCATAACATTCGGAATTGGGGCGCTGGGCATAACACATTATGCTATTCTGCGGCGGGCCCCCATCCCGGCCGGGCCCTCGGACCATGTCCGAAGTGCCCGACCGGTCAGTCCGCCCCTGGGGAAGGGAATTATAAATTTAGTACTCCATTGAAGTGTGGTACTCCCTGAAGCAACCGTCAATACAGAGGCACGTGATCGGGGCACGTGTCACACTGAGTGGTGGTGTCCTTCCGTTACCCCCTCCTGTTACACACGCTGCACTTTTTTGGGGACCGTCCCTTCTTTCCAGTATGGGGGAACCACACCTTGAAAGTGTTGGCCAGGGACGATCCGGGCGCCTCCAATTCCCAAGGTACTCCGGCCTGCTCTTTCCCGGTCAGAAAAGATCAGGTCCTTGAGGATTGCCTCATAGAACTGAAGGAATTTCCCTGTGCTGCCAGCGCTCCGTGACAGCACAAAAGAGTTGTACAAGGCAACCTGCACCAACCTGCAAGTAGACCGCAACTTCTTTGTACCATGCTCGGGTTTTGCGCATGGCGTTTAGGGTTGCCACCTTTTCTTCAAGCCAAACCTGAACAGAAGGGAGGGAGGGCCCCCTTCCAGGCCCCACCCATGTCCTGCCTCCAACCACGCCCATGTCCCGCCCCAGCCACACCCATGTCCCGCCTCCATCCCTGGTCGCTGTCGCACCACGATCGTTACGCCCCTGATCCCGTCACTACAGAAATACAGCGCCTCATACCTCTTACATCCAGTGACGTCTCCTTTGATGTAGATGTTCTCTTTCCTCATCTTCTCCTTTCAAACCTTCAGACCAGACACCATTTTTCAGCCATTTCTCGTCTCTGCAGTTTGACAATAAAAATCTTAGTTTACTACTTTTCCATCATCCTCCCATCTTCTGGACAAATCATCCTACTACCCCCAATACTATGCCGCTGTGCTCCCCAATACTATACTGCAGAAACAGATAAACCCCCTGATAATGGTAGTTCCACACAGAGCCCCCCATATAAAATACCCCTTCTTTGTGGCCTCAGTAGAAGCCCCCAAATAATGTGCCAGTAAGAAGTGCCCCCATAGATGCCCCAATGTGTCAGTAAGAAGTGCCTCTTTTCTCCCGCCCAATATGTGCCAGTATAAGGTCCCTTTTCCCCCCTTCCCTTATATGTGCCAGTATCAAGTGCCTCTTCCCCCCCTTCCCTTATATGTGCCAGTATCAAGTGCCTCATTTATCCCCCCCAATATGTGCCAGTATAAGGTGCCTCTTTCCCTCCCTTCCCCCCATATGTGGCAATTTCAAGTGCCTCATTCTCTCCCCCCAATATGTGCCAGTATGAGGTGCCTCTTTCCCCCCCTTCCCCCATATGTGGCAGTTTCAAGTGCCTCATTCCCCCCCCCCCAATATGTGCCAGTATAAGGTGCCTCTTTCCACCCCTTCCCCTATATGTGCCAATTTCAAGTGCCTCTTTTCTCCTCCGCCCCCAAATATGTGCCAGTATAAGGTGTCTCCCCCCCCCTTCCCCCATATGTGCCAGTTTCAAGTGCCTCATTTCTCCTCCTCCCCAATATGTGCCAGTATAAGGGGCCTCTTTCCACCACTTCCCCCATATGTGCCAATTTCAGGTGCCTCTCTTCTCTAAAAAAAAAAAAAATTTTACTTACCTCCAACGATGCGATGCAGGCCTCTTCCCGGCCTGTGTACCGTGCTGTATGGCTCAGGCGGCGTGATGACATAATCGCGCCGCCTGCACCAGCCTCTGATAGGCTGCGGACCTTGTGCCTGCAGCCTATCAGAGGAACAGGGGAGGGAGACGCCTCTCCCTCCCCTGCCGCAGCACAGCTGTCTGTATCGCTGTCCTGAGGACGGCGATACAGATGACTATGGAGATGAGCGCTTCCACAATGGAAACGCTCATCTCCCTGTGCCCAGCCACCGCCGCCATCATTCACAGCTGATCCTGTGCCTGGGTCTGACAAAGGCATGTACCCGGGCACAGGATTGCAAACCCGGACTGTCCGGGTCATTCCCGTATGGGTGGCAACCCTATTCTGAGCAATGCTCTATAACACCCCCTGTGCTCTGCACACACACCCCTCCCCCCATTGACTGACAGGGCTAGACACCAGGCTGACGTCACAGCACCACGGGGATACCGCACATGCAGCCGTCAGCGCTGACTGCGGCAGTGCAAGGGTTAATGAGCAGGCATCAGTGTTTTCACCGATGCCGGTGCATACAGCAGGGGTCCAACTATCAGTGCCTGCCGGACCCCTGCAGCTGATCGGGAGGGAGTAGCTCCTGTGGCCGCCCGATCAGAGCGCTGTACCTGTATGGCGCTGGGATTTGTGACCGTGTTTCCAGCGACATACATGTACAGCTCTGGTATCCTATGGGTTAATGACATATTATTTATTAT
The DNA here is from genome assembly GCF_014858855.1 of Bufo gargarizans. Classification (NCBI taxonomy): domain Eukaryota; kingdom Metazoa; phylum Chordata; class Amphibia; order Anura; family Bufonidae; genus Bufo; species Bufo gargarizans. The sequence goes on from NC_058080.1 coordinate 33,406,636, forward strand.
AGTATATGCTATTAAAGAAAAATACATATGTCTTTCTGGGGACTTCAACAAGCAAAGCCATTAACCACTTAAGGACCACAGGTTTATACCCCCCTAGTGACCAGGCCCTTTTTTACAAATCGGCACTCCACAACTTTAGCAGTTTATCGCTCGGTCATGCAACTTACCACCCAAATGAATTTTACCTCCTTTTCTTCTCACTAATAGAGCTTTCATTTGGTGGTATTTCATTGCTGCTGACATTTTTACTTTTTTTGTTATTAATTGAAATTTAACGATTTTTTTGCAAAAAAATGACATTTTTCATTTTCAGTTGTAAAATTTTGCAAAAAAACCCACATCCATATATAAATTTTTCGCTAAATTTATTGTTCTACATGTCTTTGATAAAAAAAAAATGTTTGGGTAAAAAAAATATGGTTTGGGTAAAAGTTATAGCGTTTACAAACTATGGTACAAAAATGTGAATTTCCGCTTTTTGAAACAGCTCTGATTTTCTGAGCACCTGTCATGTTTCCTGAGGTTCTACAATGCCCAGACAGTAGAAAAACCCCACAAATGACCCCATTTCGGAAAGTAGACACCCTAAGGTATTCGCTGATGGGCATAGTGAGTTCATAGAAGTTTTTATTTTTTGTCACAAGTTAGCGGAAAATGATGATTTATTTTTTATTTTATTTTTTTCTTACAAAGTCTCATATTCCACTAACTTGCGACAAAAAATAAAAAATTCTAGGAACTCGCCATGCCCCTCACGGAATACCTTGGGGTGTCTTCTTTCCAAAATGGGGTCACTTGTGGGGTAGTTATACTGCCCTGGCAATTTAGGGGCCCAAATGCGTGAGAAGTAGTGTGAAATCAAAATCTGTAAAAAATGGCCTGCGAAATCCGAAAGGTGCACTTTGGAATATGTGCCCTTTTGCCCACCTTTGCTGCAAAAAAGTGTCACACATCTGGTATCGCCGTACTCAGGAGAAGTTGGGGAATGTGTTTTGGGGTGTCATTTTACATATACCCATGCTGGGTGAGAAAAATATCTTGGTCAAATGCCAACTTTGTATAAAAAAATGGGAAATGTTGTCTTTTGCCAAGATATTTCTCTCACCCAGCATGGGTATATGTAAAATGACACCCCAAAACACATTCCCCAACTTCTCCTGAGTACGGCGATACCACATGTGTGACACTTTTTTGCTGCCAAGGTGGGCAAAGGGGCACACATTCCAAAGTGCACCTTTCGGATTTCACCAGCCATTTTTTACAGATTTTGATTTCAAACTACTTCTCACACATTTGGGCCCCTAAATTGCCAGGGCAGTATAACTACGCCACAAGTGACCCCATTTTGGAAAGAAGACACCCCAAGGTATTCCATGAGGGGCATGGCGAGTTCCTAGAATTTTTTATTTTTTGTCGCAAGTTAGTGGAATATGAGACTTTGTAAGGAAAAAAATAAAAATAAAAAAAATCATCATTTTCCGCTAACTTGTGACAAAAAATAAAAAATTCTAGGAACTCGCAGTGCCCCTCACGGAATACCTTGGGATGTCTTCTTTCAAAAATGGGGTCACTTGTGGCGTAGTTATACTGCCCTGGCAATTTAGGGGCCCAAATGCGTGAGAAGTAGTGTGAAATCAAAATCTGTAAAAAATGGCCTGCGAAATCCGAAAGGTGCACTTTGGAATGTGTGCCCCTTTGCCCACCTAGGCTGCAAAAAAGTGTCACACATCTGGTATCGCCGTACTCGGGAGAAGTTGGGGAATGTGTTTTGGGGTGTAATTTTACATATACCCATGCTGGGTGAGATAAATATCTTGGTCAAATGCCAACTTTGTATAAAAAAATGGGAAATGTTGTCTTTTGCCAAGATATTTCTCTCACCCAGCATGGGTATATGTAAAATGACACCCCAAAACACATTCCCCAACTTCTCCTGAGTACGGCGATACCAGATGTGTCACACTTTTTGGCAGCCTAGGTGGGCAAAGGGGCACACATTCCAAAGAGCACCTTTAGGATTTCACCAGCCATTTTTTACAGATTTTGATTGCAAACTACTTCTCACACATTTGGGCCCCTAAATTGCCAGGGCAGTATAACTACCCCACAAGTGACCCCATTTTGGAAAGAAGACACCCCAAGGTATTCTGTGAAGGGCACGGCGAGTTCCTAGAATTTTTTATTTTTTGTCGCAAGTTAGTGGAATATGAGACTTTGTAAGGAAAAAAATAAAAATAAAAAAATCATCATTTTCTGCTAACTTGTGACAAAAAATAAAAAATTCTAGGAACTCGCCATGCCCCTCACGGAATACCTTGGGGTGTCTTCTTTCCAAAATGGGGTCACTTGTGGGGTAGTTATACTGCCCTGGCAATTTAGGGGACCATATGCGTGAGAAGTACCTTGCAATCAAAATGTGTAAAAAATGGCTGGTGAAATCCTAAAGGTGCACTTTGGAATATGTGCCCCTTTGCCCACCTTGGCAGCAAAAAAGTGTCACACATCTGGTATCGCCGTACTCAGGAGAAGTTGGGGAATGTGTTTTGGGGTGTCATTTTACATATACCCATGCTGGGTGAGAGAAATATCTTGGCAAAAGACAACATTTCCAATTTTTTTTATACAAAGTTGGCATTTGACCAAGATATTTATCCCACCCAGCATGGGTATATGTAAAATGACACCCCAAAACACATTGCCCAACTTCTCCTGAGTACGGCGATACCAGATGTGTCACACTTTTTTGCTGCCAAGGTGGGCAAAGGTGCCCAAATTCCTTTTAGGAGGGCATTTTTAGACATTTCGGTCCCAGACTTCTTCTCACGCTTTAGGGCCCCTAAAAAGCCAGGGCAGTATAAATACCCCACATGTGACCCCATTTTGGAAAGAAGACACCCCAAGGTATTCAATGAGGGGCATGGCGAGTTCATAGAAAAAAACATTTTTGGCATAAGTTAGCGGAAATTGATTTTTTTTTTTTTTCTCACAAAGTCTCAATTTCCGCTAACTTGGGTCAAAAATTTAAAACTTTCATGGACTCAATATGCCCCTCACGGAATACCTTGGGGTGTCTTCTTTCCAAAATGGGGTCAGTTGTGGGGTGTTTGTACTGCTCTGGCATTTGAGGGTCTCCGCAATCATTACATGTATGGCCAGCATTAGGAGTTTCTGCTATTCTCCTTATATTGAGCATACAGGTAATGAGATGTTTTTTTTCCCGTTCAGCCTCTGGGCTGAAAGAAAAAAATGAACGGCACAGATTTCTTCATTCGCATCGATCAATGTGGATGAAAAAATCTCTGCCCAAAAAAAAAAGGAGGGGAAAGGCGTCTGCCAGGACATAGGAGCTCCGCCCAACATCCATACCCACTTAGCTCGTATGCCCTGGCAAACCCGATTTCTCCATTCACATCAATCGATGTGGATGAATAAATCATTGCCGGGATTTTTTATATTTTTTTTATATATACAAAGTGTTTGCCAAAGCATAGGAACGCCGCCTCCTCCTCAGCTCGTATGCCTCGGCAAACATATCTGTTACTGCAGAGGAGAAATCTCGTCTTGCAGCGCCGCATACACCGACTTTTGTGTAATCTGACAGCAGCGCAATGCTTCTGTCAGAATGCACATCAGTGCTGCAGCTGCTTGATCGCTTGGTCCACCTAGAAGGTAAAAAAAAAAAAAAAAAAAAAAAAAAAAAAACCAGGCCGCAACGCAATAAATTTATTAACATTAACTTTTATAAACTTTTGAAACAGAACAATAACTTTTTTGCTTACCGGTGATTTTTTTTTTTGTTTGTTTTTTTTTACCTTTATTGAACAAACCTCTCCTTCCCCATGGGACAATGTGCAAAGCGCAAATCGCCCAGAGATGCGGCGAAGTACATTATGCACTTTGTCCCAGGTGAAAGGAGAGGTTTGTGGCAGCTCTGTGTGAAAGGGCCCTAAGACCCCTGTGTGCCTGTCCTGTGTACGCAATCCCTATGCTAATAGTGTACCTGAGTGTGGAACTTGCGGAAACACTCCCCTATGCATAGGGCAGGCTTGTCAGGACAGTCAGGACAAAAAAAGGTGGTGTCACGCCTTATTCCACCCCTGCTACAGACACGACATCTTTTTCTTGTGGAACGTTGAGTTGGGGTACCAGGATAGACAGACGGGAAATGTCTGCCATGTAGCCGGCTCACTACATCAGGGCCTTGGGGCACGGACCCTCCTGGATACAGGATTTCCGAAATGATCTCTTCCTGGAATTTTAGGAAGGATCCTGTTCTCCCAGCCTTACTGTAGAGATCAAAACTATTGTACATCGCCAATTGGATCAAATAAACAGACACCTTCTTATACCAGCGTCTGGTTCTGCGGGAAACTAAATAGGGAGCCAACATCTGGTCATTGAAGTCCACCCCTCCCATGTGAAGGTTATAGTCGTGGACAGAGAGGGGTTTCACAATGACTCCAGTTGCCCGTTCAATTTGGACAGTTGTGTCTGCGTGAATGGTGGACAGAAGGTAAACGTCCCTCTTGTCCCTCCACTTCACCGCGAGCAGTTCTTGGTCAAGGCAGCCCTCTCCCCCCGTGCAAGTCGGGTACTAACGAGCCGTTGGGGGAAGCCCCGGCGACTAGGTCGCGCGGTGCCACAGCATTGAATTCCGACTAGATGTAAGTGCCGAAAGAGGGCCACGCTTGAGTAAAAATTGTCCACGTATAAGTGGTACCCCTTGTGGAGTAAGGGTGACACCAAGTCCCAGACAATCTTGCCACTGCTCCCCAGGTAGTCAGGACATCCGACCGGCTCCAGTTTTGAGTCTTTTCCCTCATAGACCCTAAAACGATATGTATAGCCTGTGGCCCTTTCACAGAGCTTATACAGTTTGACCCCATACCGGGCGCGCTTGCTGGGGATGTACTGTTTTATGCCAAGGCGCCCGGTAAAATGTACTAGGGACTCGTCTATGCAGATGTTTTGATTAGGGGTATACGCATCTGCAAATCTGGATGACAAATGGTCTATGAGGGGCCGAATTTTATGGAGCCGGTCATAAGCAGGGTGGCCTCTTGGATGACAGGTGCTATTGTCCGTAAAATGCATAAAGCACATGATGGCCTCAAAACGTGCCCTAGACATTGCAGCAGAGAACATGGGCATGAAATGTATTGGGTCTTTAGACCAATATGACCGCAATACATTTTTTTTAGTTAGACCCATGCTGAGGAGAAGGCCCAAAAAAAATTTAAACTCGGAAACAGTGACTGGTTTCCACCGGAAAGGCTGGGCATAGAAGCTTTCCGGATTGGCGGTAATAAACTGTGTGGCGTAGCGGTTGGTTTCTGCCACAACTAGGTCATAGAGATCCGCGGTGAAGAACAGCTCAAAAAACTGAAGGGCCGATCCTAAATGAGCCGTCTCCACGCGAACTCCAGACTGGGCGGTGAAAGGGGGCAATACGGGTGCGGCGGAATCAGGGGATTGCCAATTAGGATTTGCCAGCACCTCTGGGAGACTAAGGGTTCTACGGGCCTGTGAACGCGGTGGCTGCGACGGGGGAGTTATTGCACGTGCCACCGTACCAGCTGGAACTGCCCTTCTGGTGTTTGCCACTTCACCAGGGAATACGGCAGTGCTGGTAGAAGGTCCAGGCTGTGCTGCGCTGCTGGTGTATGCCGCACCATAAACAAGATCAGCGCTAGCACCACTCTGCTGCAAATGAGGATCATCATGCAGGGTAGGCAGAACTCTTACATGGGATCGGGTACGTCTGGCCGTAGCAGGGACCTCTACCTCGTCATCCTCACTAGCCGTTAGAGTGCCACTGCTGTCTACAGGTTCATATTCTGAACCACTGGATTCAGCGGATGAGGCGTCCCCATCGCTTTCATCCATCACGGCCAGAATCCTGTAGGCCTCTTCAGCGGAATACCCCTTGTTTGACATTTTGGGTTCACTAAATTTAGGGGGTATTCCTCTGAGACTACCCAGGAAAAAGAGCAAACCTGCCTAGTAAAAGGGAGTGCTTGCGAAGTAAAGCTGCGATCGCTAATAAAGATCCAAAAAGCTCAAAAGTGATCTTTTATAGCGCCGCAGCGATTTTACGGTGTTTTTGCAGTGATCAGAAAAAAAAAATTCTGTCACTGCGGTGGGGCGGACTGAACACAAGTGTGCGCACAAGATCAGGCCTGATTGGGCGAACACTGCGTTTTTTGTAGAACCTAAGGTGACCCTAATGTACTTATATAGATCTGATTGCGATCAGTATTGATCACTTACAGATACTATATAGTACTAGTGCTGATTAGCGACAGCGATGACGCTAATCAGCGACTAATCGGTGACTGCGGTGCGGTGCGGTGGGCGCTAAACTACCTAGCAAGTAGCTAACTACCTGGCGGGGGTGAGGGACCCTTACAGGGGGGGGTGATCAATGACAGGGGGGTGGACAAGGGGGTGATCAGGGTGATCAGGGAGTCTAATATGGGTGATCAGGTGCTAAATAAGGGGTTAATAAATGACAGGGTAATATCTAATGTGTAGTGTGGTGTTTGGTGCTACTTACTGAGCTGCCTGTGTCCTCTGGTGGTCGATCCAAGCGAAAGGGACCACCAGAGGACCAGGCAGCAGTTATATCAGACGCTATTTTCAAAATAGCGTCTGACATAACCATTTCATTGGACGATTCAAAAATCCACAGCCTGCCAGCCAATGATCGCGGCCGGCAGGCTGCAGATGAACTTGTGCACTATGCGTTCCTGTGAACGCGCGCTCCTGTGTGCGCGCGTTCACAGGAAATCTCGGCTCACGCGAGATGACGCCAATCGGCGTTAGCGTAGCCTGGGAGCGCCGCAGAGATGACGCCTTTCGGCGTTAGAGTAGCGGTAAGTGGTTAATGTAACCTCCGAGCTATAACATTACCACATGGTTTTCTATACTTAGAAGCTGTCACATAGTCCTGCCATCTGTATGACCATATATTGTGTCTGTGGATAAACCAGTAATGTATAGCAGCTTTCTGAGCAGCTCTCAGTGTGGTGAAGCTGTAGCACACTGTGTGTATAATACACATATATACAGTATATATGTAAAATCCAGGATACAGCTCTGTATACAGGGCCCCCTTTACTATAGTGCTGCCCATGGACTCTTAATAAAATAAAATAAAGGACTACTTACATCACACGGCACTGGAATTTGACTCTGATCTAGAGCTCAATAAAATATAAAATATAAATTTTATTAAAAGCCTAAAAGGGGTTTTGAACCCATGAACTCTACATGCAAAGCAAGTGTCTTACCACTGAGCTACAGCTTTAGACACTAAAGGTGGTGATTTTTTTTGATCTATGAGATGTAGTATAGCAAAAACCACAGTAAACCTAAGATCCCTTGCGACACTGACAAATGAAGGACGTGAGATATCAGCGTCACACGTCAGCGTCACACGTCAGCGTCACACGTCAGCGTCACACGTCAGCGTCACACGTCAGCGTCACACGTCAGCGTCACACGTCAGCGTCACACGTCAGCGTCACACGTCAGCGTCACACGTCAGCGTCACACGTCAGCGTCACACGTCAGCGTCACACGTCAGCGTCACACGTCATTTAAATTTGCCTCTTCTCTAGGGCATAATAAAATGTAAATATTTTTTTGAGGCTGAAAGGGGCTTTGAACTCAGAAGGCCTGGACATGAGGCAGCAGCATTACCACTGAGCCACCAGCTTGCCCTGTATGAGCTTAGGCTTTTTGTTCATCTATGTGATGTAGCATTCAAAACCACAGTAAACCTAAAATCCTTTGTTTCCTTCCTTACCACTGAGCTATCAGCTCTGCGCTCATAACACTGTAATGTGTTAGCTTACAGCATTTTAGGCACAGAGCTATAAGCTCAGCAATAGACTCACTTTGGTTGTGTGATTTAGCAGACAAATACATAGTATATATCTATAACTCCTTCTCACTTTGACCCTGACCTATGAAGAGCATAAGTCAAACTCAGATATGAGAGTCAGGTGTCAGGGTCAGGTGTCAGGTGTCAGGTGTCAGGGTCAGGTGTCAGAGTCAGGTGTCAGGGTCAGGTGTCAGGGTCAGGTGTCAGGGTCAGGTGTCAGGGTCAGGTGTCAGGGTCAGGTGTCAGTGTCAGGGTCAGGTGTCAGGGTCAGGTGTCAGGGTCAGGTGTCAGGTGTCAGGGTCAGGTGTCAGAGTCAGGGTCAGGTGTCAGGGTCAGGTGTCAGGGTCAGGTGTCAGGGTCAGGGTCAGGTGTCAGGGTCAGGGTCAGGTGTCAGGTGTCAGGGGTCAGGTGTCAGGGGTCAGGGGTCAGGTGTCAGGGGTCAGGTGTCAGGGTCAGGTTCAGGTGTCAGGGTCAGGTGTCAGGGTCAGATGTCAGTGTCAGGGTCAGGTGTCAGGGTCAGGTGTCAGGGTCAGGGTCAGGGGTCAGGTGTCAGGGTCAGGTGTCAGGGTCAGGTGTCAGGGTCAGGTGTCAGGGTCAGGTGTCAGGGTCAGGTGTCAGGGTCAGGGTCAGGTGTCAGGGTCAGGTGTCAGGGTCAGGGGTCAGGTGTCAGGGTCAGGTGTCAGGGTCAGGGGTCAGGGTCAGGTGTCAGAGTCAGGTATCAGAGTCAGGTATCAGAGTCAAGTGTCAGGGTCAGGGTCAGGTGTCAGGGTCAGGTGTCACATTGGCATTATTTTGATACTTGACTATGATATCTGACCATGTCCTAAAATGAACACTGTAGTGGTGAAGGGGCTTGCGTATCATAATGAAGCGATCATCACCTCTATGAGTGTGTTGGCAATGTTACCACACCCCAGATAAGGCCGTTGCTTCATTATGATCAGACTAAAAGCGATCGGCTGGATAATTTTCATAGAAAAAGTTGTATGGGTTTTTAATACATAAATTAAAAAAATCATAATAAAATCTCTTAATAGTTTATTAGAAATAATGCAGACAATTAAAAAAATCTCCATCAATTCCAATACCAATACAGAGCTCAGAACTAAATTATTTCAGGATGTCGTAATGGTTTGTTAATTTGGCAATGGTTAATCCATTCGACACACGTCCCCGGATAGGGGACGTAACAGGGATTAAACTGATAGGAATAGGACTAGTTAAGACACCACTCATATAGGTGTCACAGCACATTGCCCCGTGCACGCGCAGTGCCCCAACTTGGGAGTAAGAGGACCGACCAAGCTGCTGTTTCCAAAAAAAAAATCAATTTAATTAATATATCCCAGATTGTGGACCATACAGGGATTAATCTGATGAGAATAGTACTACAGAAAATACCACTCATATCGGGTGTGACAGTAAATTGCACGGCGCAGACGCAGTGGCCGTGGATTCAAACAAAGGGGAGAGAGCCAGCGTTTATTTAACCATCTCCCCGTTTGAAAAATCAATTTAATAAATGGACCGCATATTGGGGACGTCACGTAACAGAGATTAAACTGATGAGAATAGTATTACAGAAAATACCACTCATATCGGGTGTGACAGTAAATTGCACGGCGCAGACGCAGTGACCGTGGCGTGGATTCAAACAAAGGGGAGGGAGCCAGCGTTTTTTTTAACCATCTCCCCATTCGAAAAATCAATTCAATTCACCTTTCGGGGACACTTGGTGTTGTACGTGGCTGGGTGGAGGAAGAAACCTTCAATGACATCAACGGGACATGGATAGCTTGGTATCCAACCTTGTGCAAATGGGAAGTTTGCGGTTGGGCAAATGGACTGTTTGCGGTTGTTTGCGGTGCATTAAAAGGGGAGTTCAGTCTGTCAATGTCTGTGTAGCGGGCGTAACCCTTACGCTACCTGATCGATACAACATCATACCTGATCGTATACACACACTGGATGTTTTAAACCACGTTGTTCGAAAAAAAAATTGGATTGTTAGGTGCCATTTATGGATTAAAATTCAACTCTGCGTCAACTATGTAATTTTCCATGGGAGTTTTGCCATGGATCCCCCTCCGGCATGCCACAGTCCAGGTGTTAGTCCCCTTGAAACAACTTTTCCATCACTACTGTGGCTAGAAAAGTCCCTGTGGGTTTTAAAATTTGCCTGCCTATTGAAGTCAATGGCGGTTTGCCCGTTCACGAACATTTGCAGAAATTAGCGTTCGCTGTTTGCGAACGGAAAATTTTATGTTTGCAACATCCCTAATCACTACCCAAAGGACTCATAAATCTGGTAAACTGACTTTTGCTCTGCTTAACCCTGTTTTACCTATATCACCTGTATCTGTAACCTCAGACCACTGTATATATACTCTATGTATATTGTGTCATTTAATGTGCCCTTAAGGCAATTAAATATATAATTTAATCTTGTGCTATCTTGTATCTCGATCACAATTCCCCACATCCGTGTTTCGGCCTAGTTATTAGCTACCGGAGGGTTGGTTTCTCACCCTATATAATCCCGTTAGCGGACCAGGTGTATTACAAACGAGAAGCTTGTGGCAGATACCCAGGCTGAGACAGCGCTGTTTTCACTGCGGCAGTGAAAAGGCTCTCTCAGCTTATTGCCTCTCTGTGCCCGGGGGGACAGGAGGTGTCTGTGTAAACTGTACCAAGCTGACCTTACCTGCTCTTCTGGAGGGTGTAACATCACGCTTTGGTAACCCGTGACCATGCCGCGGCTCATGAGCGCGACGTAGATTACGTCAAGCGAGCACGAGGCGTGGAATTCGTCACATATTGGTTGCAGCAATGTGGGATCTAGATACTAGTGTCTGTGAGTGTGAGACCTATACTCCCAGAGACTTAAGACGACCAGCGGTAGCTTTTGCTGCTGGAGTCTTAAGATTAGCTCAACATTAGATAGTCTGAGTGCAAATACAATAAGGTGTGTGCATCAGGTGGAAGTCCGTTTCAGTGACCATTCTTGGCAATGATGGCCAGTTACACACAAAGCAAAGCTAAGGAGATGGCCGATGCTTTGAATGGTGGTGGGGAGGACGCAGTCCAGATAATAGTCCCAGAGGAAGTTCAAGGCGAGGGGGAGCACAGCCAAAGCTCCCCAATGAGCCAGTTGCCGGAGGTGAGTTCCGCGGTAGGCCTCACCCCACCTGCCCATCCCCCCAGCAAAGCCAGCTCAGCTGCTCTCCTACAAGCTGCTCTGGAGCGTCTCCAGGCCGGAGACCAGGCGGCCTCTGAGCTCCTCATGGCAGAGGCTGCAGAACGTCGGGAGCAAGCACCAGCTGCAGAACGACTTGAGAAAGCAACGGCTGCAGAACGTTGCGAGCAAGCACAGGCCAAGCGTGAGCACCAGCTACAAGAGCTTCAGCTTCAGCTCCAACTCCAGCAACCCTCTACAGCCCGATGTAAATCTCCAGAGACCTGGATTCCCAAACTGCGGGCAGAGGACTTTCTCCTACTGGACAAAGATGGGGACCTGGACACCTTTTTGTTGGCATTTGAGATGGCCTGCCATCAGTACCAGCTGCCAGAGGACCAGTGGGTCAGATTCCTCATGCTACGGCTCAGGGGAAAAGCCCTTGAAATCTTTGAGTACCTGCCCAGCGAGACCATCCTGAGCTATGAGGATATCAAACAGGCTCTGGTCAGGCAGTATAACTTAACCCCTGAGTCGTACGGGAAGAAGCTCTGGAATTTGCAGCAGGGTTCTACCCAGAGTTAGGCCGATCAGATGCGGGCCTTGCTGAGAGCAGTCGACCAATGGACTACGGGATTTGAGCTCTCCACTCCAACAGCTAAAGAAGCTCATCGCCACAGAGCAGTTCTTATGGAATTGCCTGGAGGACCTACAGCAGTACCTCTGCAACCGCAAGCCAAAGGGGGCCTTCGCAACAGCAGACTGGCCGATGAATACACCAACAACAGGACTTCAGAGGCCCGAAAACCTGTCAGCTGGAAAGGGGGTAAGATGCACGCTGCACCTGCTACCCTGCCCCTAGTCCCAAGTGCGCACCGGCCCCTGCTACACTTTCCATGCCAGTGGGGGAACCCCGACTGTGCCACCTGTGTAAGCAGCCAGGACACTTTAAAGCCATGTGTCCCCAGCGCCCGAGGGACCCGTCCCAGTCATCGACCCGGAAACCATCCACTGTGTTGTATGTGGGTGGGGGTGGTGGGAGGTCCCTTGACAATTTTCAACTGCTCACCGTGGGCCAGGCCATGGCCATGGGTGTCACGGGTATAGTAACGGGAATCAAATTAGAGCAGAGGTGCACCCCCTGAGCTGCCACCCGGTCCCCTGTCCCTGCCTACTTGCACCACCCGCCCTAGGTGACGGAGCGCAACTGGGCAACAGTCCCTAACCTACCAAGTGCAAGCAGATAGAAAGAGACAGCAGGGAAGAGGACAGCCACTGAGCAGTAACAATAAGCGGACAAGAGGTAGAACAAAAACGGAAGGCGAGGCAGGTCAACTAGCCGAGGTCAGTCCAGGAGGTCACGTCAGAACAAGGGAAGAGGCAAAGCCAAGGTCTAACTCTGTCAAGAGGCGGATCGAGGTTCAATTCCAGAGGTAACTAAATAACAATAAAATACACAGCCTATAGGACAAAAATCACAGGCAACCTGTAGCCAGCAGGCTGTCCGTATTTATAGTGGGTAGTGAAGGTCATGTGACGTGGCCAGTGTCACATGACTGACAGACAGACAAGTTGAGCACCGAGTGATCAGCTCGGTGCTCAAGGCAAAACTAGGAGCAGGGAGCCTCCCAGCTAGCAAAGCCGCCCTGGGAACGAGGCCAAACACAGAACCTCACTCCAGAAGCTAAGCAGTAGGTCTGTGGCTGATGGGAGACCGAATGTGCCTTCGGCGCCCCGTTACAGTATCCCCCCCCCCTTTTTACAAGGGGCCACTGGACCCAAGCATTGTTGACGAGGTTTCTCAGGATGTTCCCGGTGAAATATAGTAATTAACCTGGAAGCATGCATCCTAGACATAGGTATCCAGGACCTCTCCTCAGGTCCAAAACCTTTCCAGTGGACCAGGTATTGAAAGGATTTTTTAATCTTTCTGACATCTATTATTTTAGAAATAATGAATTCCTCCTAACCCTCAACCTCCTCAGGTGGAGGAGGTTTTTTAACCGGAACCACTGGTGACACATATTTCTTAAGTAACGACTTATGGAACACATCATGTATACGGAGGGAGTCGGGTAGCTTAAGTCTAAATGATACTGGGTTAATAAGCTCAATAATTTTGTATGGTCCAATGAAACACGGCGAGAATTAATTAGAACATTGTTTCAAAGCAAGATTTTTACCCCCTTGGAACGTCTCTTATTGGCATGTTTACACTGGGTTTCCTGGGCCTTTTCCAGGTTTGATTGAACCTGTGCCCAGACTGTGTACAGTCTAGAGGTAAAAGAATCTGCCTGCGGGTTGAGTGAGGATACAGAGGAATTAGAACTAAAGCGAGGATGTAAACCACTGTTACAAAAAAAAAAGGAGACACCCCTGTGGAAGAATTAACCTGATTGTTAATGGCGAATTCTGCCAACAGGAGGTATCTCACCCATAGGAGTTGATTATGCAATACATAGCACCTTAGAAAAAACTCCACTGCCTGATATAACCGTTCTGTCTGCCCATTGGTCTGTGGATGGAAAGCAGAGGAAAAGGACAAAGAGATGATGCATCTTCTACAAAAAGCCCTCCAAAAGCTAAAAAACAAACTGAACGCCTCTATCAGAGACAATATTCTCAGGGACACCATGCAGACGTACCACATGTAATGAACAAGGATGCTAAGGTCTTTGCATCAGGAGCTTACTTAAAGGAACAAAGTGCACCATCTTGCTAAAACGGTCAACCACTACCCACACCACTGATTTCCCCTCAGAGAGGGGCAGATCAGAAATAAAATCCATAGAGATGTGAGACCATGGCTTAGAGGGAATGGGTAGTGGTTGTAGTTCACTAGCGGGATGTGTTCTTGGGGTCTTAGACCTGGCACAAACATCGCAAGCTAAAACATAAGACCGTACATATTTAGACAAAGTGGGCCACCAGAAAGACCTCAGCAGCAATTCCTTAGTGGCAGCAATACCAGGGGCGTAGCTAAAGGCTCATGGGCCCTGGTCTAAAGGTTCAGCTTGCCCCCCCCCCCTTCCCTCAGTGTTTTGTGGCTAGGGAAGCACATAGCCTTCATTCTGCCTGCGGCAAAAATTTAAACAGTAGACCATCCCCCAACCCCCCCATGCCAAATTCTTGACCCAAGCCCTTCCCTCCAGCCAGAGCTATAACTTGACCAGCATGCACTTTCTATAATACTGGTATCTTCTTATGGGGTGCAAGGGTCTTTGGGCCTCCTCAGGCTCCTGGGCCCGCTAGTGACTGCTACCTCTGCACCCCCTATAGCTACGCCCCTGAGCAATACCTGGATGACCACAGAGCATGGAGTCATGACATTCACCCAATAATTGAACACAAAAGCATTAAGGAACAAACAACTTATCTGCCGGGGTTTTTGGAGGAGAAAGTTGCTGAGCCTGTTGAATCTCAGAGGAAAGAGATGGTAGGAGAACGGGGCTAAAGGAGCGAAAGTATAGAGCGGGGAACCCGTCTGGGCCGGGAGCTTTCCCTTTCGGGAGCTGTTTAATCGCTAAGAGGAGTTCCTCGTTGGTGAAAGGGGAGCTAAGGGAGTTGATCTGAGTATCTGAGATTTGGGGGATTTTAATGGAGCGGAGAAAAAGTTTTATTGAGTCTTGATGAGAGATATTCGGATTAATATTTCCCTGGGGGGTAAGATTCTAAAGGGAGGGATAAAATTCCGAAAATCTCCGGGCTATATTTTATGTGTCAGTAAGCATGCTTCCTTCTTTAGTCCGTATTTTACATATAAAGTTTTGGGTCTCCCTTTTTTTAATACGGGACATCATAAATTTAGTCACTTTGTCTCCGTGGACGAAATATTTATAGTGGGCATGGAGGAAGTATTTGGCGGATTGGGTATTGAGAAGGTTTTTTAGATCTGTCCTCAGAAGTTTTAATTTTGCTAAATGGGTATCTAACATGGAGCTTTTATGAAGGGCTTCTATATCTCTAATGTCCTTCAGGAGGGATTCAATGCGGGCTAATCTATTTTTTTTTAATATGAGAGCCTAAGCTGATAAGTTGACCACGGATATAGGCTTTATGCGTATCCCATAGGGTATAGGGGTGAATGCCAAGGGTATCATTGGAGGAGAAAAAGTCCCTTAACCATGTAATAACTTTTTCTTTATTATCATCAGGGGATTGGAATAGTTGCTCATTGAGCTTCCATCTAAAAGTTCTGGGGGGTCTATCTGGGGTAAGTATATTGATCCAAATGGGGGCATGGTCAGAGAGACTAATAGAACCAAAAAAGCAGAGCTGGATATGCTGGGAGGAAATTAAAAGATAGTCAAGGCGCTGGTAGGATCTATGGGGGTGGGAGTAGAATGTGTAATCCTTAACATCAGGGTTTAGAGTTCTCCAGATGTCAACCAGGCGGTGGTCATGGAGAGAGTTCCTCAATTTACTAAGGGCCTTATTAGAAATTGAAGATTTTTTGGAGGAGGAGTCTAAAGGGGGGACTAACGTAAGGTTGAAATCACCTCCCATGACGGTCACACCTTCACAGAAGTGATCCAGAGTCTGAAGTATTTTATGAAGCCAAATGCCCATTTGGGGCATACACATTAACAAACGTATAGGTTTGATTAGCAATGTCACCTTTTAGGAAAACAAATCTCCCTTCTGGATCTTGGACGCTGTCCCTGTAGGTGAAAGGGGTAGTTCTGCTAAAACCCACGCTAACTCCCCTGGAGGCGGAGGAGTTGGCTCCACAGTGGTACCAGGTAGGTAAGCAAGAGTGGGAAAGGTTGGGGTAGTGGTTAAATTTAAAATGTGTCTCCTGGAGGAGTATGACTGAGCATCCCATTTTCTTTAATGTGGAAAGAATTTGACAACGTTTGGAAGGGGCATTAAAACCCTTCACGTTGTAAGATGTAATTTTTAGGTTTGCCATGTTACCTTATGGAGAGAGGGAGGGCAATTTCAATGCCCCTCACCACCAGGGACACGCGTCCAAGATCTTTCTGGAAAATCAGATGAGCATGTGACAACTTCCACAATTTCAGGAAATTAAAGAGTCTGCGGAGCGGCATACATCCTGGAACATAATAAGAAACATCAAAACTAGAAACAAACATTACTAGTGCAACTAGCAAGAAAAAAGGCACGTGGATGCCTATGTTGTGCTGGGGGAAAAAAGAAAAGAACATGTTGGAGAGATCGCCATAGTGTGGAAGATCTGGCTAATAAGGTGGACTTTTAAAGATTGGTTAGTTGTCCATAGGTAGTCTTCTGGACGTGGTTCTTCTGGAGTTTCTGGGGCTTTTCTGACATCTTGGGGTGCGTTGACGTTCCCAGATACCTGGATGTGGTAATTCAGGTAGGTTAGACAAGTCCTGGATAGGATCCCAGTTGTCAATCTGGAGGGGCTCAATCTGGAGATGCTCAAAGACTTGGTCCAGGTCAGTATGGTTAGAGATGGAAAGTCTGCGGCCCTCGTACGTGAATGACAGGCCAAAGGGAAAGGACCATCTGTAGGGGATCCTGTGTTCCCTCAGCCAGCTTGTGAGAGGTTTCAGGGACCTTCTTTTATCCAGGGTAGATTGTGCTAGGTCTTGGAAGATTTGTATGTCTTGGCCATCCCAGGATACTTTGCCAGACTGTCGTGCCTTGAGTATTACTGCTTCTTTGACAGGAAAGCTAAGGAATTTACAGATAATGTCTCTTTTGGTGGAACTGATGGAGTTGGTTTGGGCCTTAGTGCGCGGTGCGCCCTTTCTAAAATTACTTCATGCGCGGATTCTGGACCTAGAAGGGACATACATATTTGCACCACTGTGCTAGCAATATCTCCTGTTTCTACAGTTTCAGGGACACCGCGGAATCGTAAGTTGTTGCGTCTACCTCTGTTTTCTTGGTCTTCCAGAGAATTGCAAAGGCAGTTCATCTTTTGTTGAATAGCTTGGAAGCGCTGCGCCACTTCAGATTGGTGACGGATAATTGCTTCTTGGGTGATTTCTAGTGTCTCCACACGTCCTCCCACCTGCGATATATCTTGCTTAATCGCGGCTAAGTCGGAGCTTAATGGTTCTAGGGCGGAAGCTAGGGAGGATGAAAGTAGATTTTTCAGGAAGGAGCGTGAGATTGGATGGTCATCTGTATCATCTTCACCTCCGGTAGCATATTCCGGCAGCTCATTTTGTTTTCAGCGTGGGGCGCGGGTTGGAGTCTGCGCCAATTTGGGTTCCTTAGATACGTGTAGGACTGCTGCTTTTTAAATAAATCTATCCATCTCACCGCTGGTAGGATTTTTCTTATCCTGTGTGGTTTGATCACCTGGTCTGGGGCCTCCAATTTTTACCATGGTCTGAATGCCAATTTGTGCTAATAAAGCAGCGGTGGCGATCTCATTTACGGAGCTATAGCCTCAAGTGTTCATGGTGATGAACGATAGGGTCTTCCTTCTTTTAGTATATTTGTGGAAATATGTTACTGTCCCTTTAAGGGGTAAAATGCAGTTGCTGCAGCTGGAGACTTATGCAGGGCTGTGAGAATCTATATGGGAGGATCTTGTGACCCAGTAGAGGATTATTTCTCAGGGGACAGGAGAGGTACCTTGATCCCAGAGTCCGGTGCTGTATAGACGGTGGACTGGAGCCGGCAGGACCGCAAAGCGGCACACCAAGATGGCGCTTGTCTGCTGTGAGTAGTGTCACTCGCGTTACCCCAGGTATCAGCAGGGGCAGCCTCTGTGGATCGGTTGTGGGTCTCTGCTCGGTCAGCAGTTAAGCTCGGGTTGCACCGGGTGGTAGCAGTGAAGGAGCGCAGCGGGTCTGTGCTTCCGGCGCAGCTCTAGCCCGATGCTGTATCCGGCTAATAGGCCGCACCTGTAACTTGTGCCCGGAGCTGTTCTGTGAGCCAAGACAGGGCTCAAAATGTAGCCGGTCGTGCCTGCAAGTCAGGGGTGGCTGAAACGAGGTCTTTAGAGGCTCGCCTGGCCGAGGATGGTAGTAGATAACGGCCGTCTAAGGAGAGCTGGAAAAGGAGACGTCTTCCTCAGCCGGCGGTTAGCTCCGCCCCTCTACTTCTTCCCAATTTAACCCTGCAGGTACTACCCGTAAATACTGTGTTACTGTGCCTTTAATTTAATTTAATTCACGGTTGGCAGTCCTTATTTAGTGTTACTCCTCAATCAGATCTTAATCAGGCAGGCTTGCAACCTAATGACAGCACTATTAGGATCTTTTGTGCACTTTAATCCAAATCACTTCAGATGAACAGTGCAGCTAGGACTATGAATGTGCACTGTAATTCAAATTTCCCGTCTGTTACAGGGCCGGTGGATGAATCTCCTTGTTAGAGCTGCTGCCGGGTCCCGTCTGCCCAGTGCAGAAGGCGTCTGATGGAGCAAGTAATAGTCCCACAGCTACCCTATTTTTTACTGCCGATTGCAGAGGCAACAGCCCTGGGCACTCACCGCTTATGTGGCAGCACGTAGACTGGTATCAGTGCTGAGATCCTGAAGATTAATTCTTTTCAGGTCCGTTGCGATTCTCGGCCGGATCTATTTTCGCCGTCCTTCAGTGCAGTTAAACCCCGAGTGAGAGACACCGGTGGTATGCAGGGATTCCGCGCTGTTATCTTCGTACCTTTAGATAGTACAAATGAGCACTGAGGATCTTTATTGTAATCGGCGGTGAAACGGCACGCAAGCCGCGGGGAACGGCTCCTGTGACCCGGGTGGGCTCTTTAATAAAGTCCGGTGTTTGCCAGGCTATTGTAGGCCGCAACTCCTTGCCGACTCCAAATTCAAAAATAAAGATATCCTAATGTTCCAGGTGGCAGGATCTGATACTTTCAGACGTAATAAATCCTTTTTGGCCGAATTATGGCTAATTTTAGCTGCACTCTCTTCAGAGCTCACACAGGCTGCATCCGAACAGCTCTGCAGCTAGCTCCGCCCCCCACATTTCTCTAATTTAACAGACAAATGGTTCTCCCTGAGGATTTTAAGAACCAGTCTGATGTGAGACACATGAGAATCCCAGTCAGGTGAAAAGACAAGAATATCATCGAGATAAACAATCATAACTTTGCCAATAAGTTCTCTAAAAATATCATTCATGAAATTCTGAAACACAGCTGGGGCATTGCAAACACCGAATGGCATAACCAAATACTTAAAGTGTCCCTCTGGAGTATTAAAAGCAGTTTTCCACTCATGTCCCTCCTTAATACGAACTAGGTTATAAGCGCCTCTCAAATCAAATTTAGAAAACCAAGAAGCACCCAGAATCTGGTTAAACAAATCAGGAATCAACGGGATGGAATAATGATTCCTAATAGTAATTTTATTCAAATTTCTGTAGTCAATGCAGGGCCTGAGACCACCGTCTTTCTTTTTAACGAAAAAGAATCCTGCTCCCAGGGGAGAGGTGGAGGGCCTAATATGTCCTTTCTTGAGACTCTCCTGGATATAGTCTTTCATGGACTTGCGAACAGGACCGGACAGATTATAAATCCATCCTTTAGGAAATTTGGACTCAGGTATCAAGTCAATAACACAGTCATAAGACCCATGAGAGGGAGAGTATCTGTCTCAGTGGTGGAAAAAACATCTGAATAATCAGCAATAAAATTAGAAATATCTGATGAGACCCCAGTTTGAACTACAGTTAAGCAAGAATTAGAGTTAAGCCCCCATCTCTCTAACTTGCCCGAACTCCAGTTAATCACCGGATTGTGTTGCTGTTGCTGAAGCCAGGGCATACCAAGGACTACCTGAACTGGAAGATTCTCTAAAACAAAGAAGGAACATTTCTCTGAGTGGCAAATCCCTACAGATAGGGTAACCTCCGGAGTGCGGAGTTTTACTGTGCCCCCTAGCAGGGGGGTAGAATCGATGGCGACAACCTGGATCGGGGTGGGTTATTCTAATATAGGAATTCCCATCTGATCAACAAATTTGTAATCAATAAAACTAAAAGCTGACCCTGAATTCACAAAGGCATTTCCTGACCCCTTTAAGACCCCAAAGGCAATAGAAACCGGCAGCAATAGTTTACTTCTTACCACCTCCGGGAGTACCTTGTCCTTGAACCCCTCAGACTTGGATGATTTTCCACAAGGCGGAGCTTTAGGACACTGACGGATCCAGTGTTCGGGATCCCCACAATAAAAACAAGAGCCGCGACGACGACGTAGTTCTCTTCGTGTCATCCCGAGTTGCATGGCCTCGTCCAAGTGGGCTTTTATTCTGGGTTCAGGGGGGGGGGGGGAGTCTCAGGTTGAAGAAGGGTATGAGGAGAAAACAAATGCTCCCGCTGTCTCTCTCTGATCCATCTATCTAGTCTGATGGCTTGCATCATGGTCTCTAGAGATGCCGCAAACATAAAATTTTCCGTTCGCGAACGGCGAGCGCAAATTTTTGCAAATGTTCGCGAACGGGCGAACGGGGCGAACCGCCATTGACTCCAATAGGCAGGCAAATTTTAAAACCCACAGGGACTCTTTCTAGCCGCAGTAGTGATAGAAAAGTTGTTTCAAGGGGACTAACATCTGGACTGTGGCATGCCGGAGGGGGATCCATGGCAAAACTCCCATGGAAAATTACATAGTTTATGCAGAGTTGGGTTTTAATCCATAAAGGGCATAAATCACCTAACAATCCTAACAACGTGGTTTAAAACATCCAGTGCGTGTATACGATCAGGTATGATGTTGTATCGATCAGGTAGTGTAAGGGTTACGCACGCTTCACAGACATTGACAGACAAAACTCCCCTTTTAATGCACCGCAAACAACCACAAACAGTCCATTTGCCCAACCGCAAACTCTCCATTTGCATAAGGTTGGTGTAACGGAACGCCTAGCACCCTGACCGGGTACCTCCGTCGATAGATGCTCCTAGTGCTTTCTGAGGACTCCAAGCACTCCACTTGACACCGTCAGCGCTGCAGACCCCACGAACCGCCGAAGCTTGGTGGAGGTCTCGCCGTCTCCTACCCACCCTGGACCCAAGACCAGGCTTCAGCTTCCAGTGGGTGAACCTCTCCTACATCCAGAGAGCAGGAACCTTGACCAAGCTCTTACAAGAGCTTCTACTCAGGGGAGTATTGTGAAATAGCAATCCCCAAGAGTGTAGTTATCGCATTCCCCAAACATGAGCCAAAACTTCATGAAGGTATAAAAACAGCATCTGACAAACCACAAACATAGTACTGCCCACAGGGTTTTGAAATACAACCAATCAATATATTACAACACATACAATGTAAGTACAGCAACCAATCGTTCACGCCCCTAGGGGACCAGAAGGGAGACAGCGACACAGGACAGATATGTAGCAACTCAGGATACACAGACACAACACATCCCCACAATGCATCATGGTTTCCTCCTCTCTGCCCTGGAGACACCTGAGGAGCAATTCAATTATCTCTCAGGACAAAGGGAAATCGCCAATACACATGTGGAGACAACAGGACAGAAATCACCATTTAAACACACAATGGGACAATGGCACAATGGGACAATAGAAACACACCCAGCATATTCCTCCCCTCTGTCTAGGAGACAATTGAGTCAATTTCTGTATCCACTCAACTATCTCCCAAGCTGAAAAGTTACACTTCTTATAAATTGTTACAACTTTGTGAGTTTACATTGTCCATACATATAACTTACATCAATTTAACCAGTATAACTTGGGGACAAACCCATCCAAAATTCACCCGAATAGGTTCAGGGGTTTAAAAGTTAGTAAAAGTATCTTAAAGGGCCGTAATCCTGGGGCAGGAGGCTGGCAAACAGCCCCCTCCAAAACACTGTGGCGAGGTTGGTTTCGCCACAGTTGGATACCGAGCTAGCCATGTCCCGTTGATGTCATTGAAGGTTTCTTCCTCCACCCAGCCACGTACAACACCAAGGGTCCCCGAAAGGTGAATTAAATTTATTTTTCGAACGGGGAGATGGTTAAAAAAACGCTGGCTCCCTCCCCTTTGTTTGAATCCACGATCACTGCATCTGCGCTGTGCAATTTACTGTCACACCCGATATGAGTGGTATTTTCTGTAGTACTATTCTCATCAGTTTAATCCCTGTTACGTCCCCAATCTGGGGTCCATTTATTGAATTGATTTTTCAAACGGTGAGATGATTAAAAAAACGCTGGCTCCCTCCCCTTTGTTTGAATCCACGGTCACTGCGTCTGCGCCGTGCAATTTACTGTCACACCCGATATGAGTGGTATTTTCTGTAGTTCTCTTCTCATCAGTTTAATTCCTGTTACGTCCCCAATCTGTGGTCCATTTATTGAATAGATTTTTCGAACGGGGAGATGGTTAAGAAAACGCTGGCTCCCCCCCCCCCCTTTGTTTGAATCCACATCTCTGCGTCTGCGCCGTGCAATTTACTGTCACACCCGATATGAGTGGTATTTTCTGTAGTTCTCTTCTCATCAGTTTAATCCCTGTTACGTGATGTCCCCAATCAGGAGTCCATTTATTGAATAGATTTTTCAAACGGGGAGATGGTTAAAAAAACGCTGGCTCCCCCCCCCTTGTTTTAATACACGGTCACTGCGTCTGCGACGTGCAATTTACTGTCACACCCGATATGAGTGGTATTTTATGGGGTGTGGCCTTATCATCTGGGGTGTGGCAACATTGCTAACACACTCATAGAGGTGATGATCGCTTCATTATGATACGCAAGCCCCTTCACCACAACAAGGTACCGATCACGAAGGGGAATTGACACTTGTATGTGCCTTTTTTTTTGCTTTGTTTTTGCAGCCACAGTGCAGCACCAGAGGCCAGAAAAATTAGGCATGTAAACATGCCTGAAAAATTTGGTATTGTTGCAGCCGTTGCAATTGATGTTTTCCAGGCAGAAAGGTGACTAAAACATTGCGGCTTGAACCCTAGTTGGTGGCGGAGAATTCACGAAAGTCATCCGATATGCAGACATTAAATACAGCAGCGTGGGGACCATTTTGAGGCCAAGGCATGTCATCAGTAGAGATGTCGCGAACATAAAATTCAATAGGCAGGCGAATTTTAAAACCCACAGGGACTCTTTCTAGCCACGGTAACATAGTAACATAGTACATAAGGCCGAAAAAAGACACTTGTCCTTCCAGTTCGGCCTGTCATCCTGCAAGTTGATCCAGAGGAAGGCAAAAAAAACTGTGAGGTAGAAGCCAATTTTCCTCACTTTAAGGGAATAAAAATTCCTTCCCGACTCCAATCAGGCATCAGAATAACTCCCTGGATCAACGACCCCTCTCTAGTAGCTATAGCCTGTAGTGATGTAAAAGTAGTTTCAAGGGGACTAACACCTGGACTGTGGCATGCCGGAGGGGGATCCATGGCAAAACTCCCATGGAAAATTACATAGTTGACGCAGAGTTGGATTTCCCAATTTTTTTTGAACAACGTGGTTTAAAACATCCAGTGTGTGTATACGATCAGGTATGATGTTGTATCGATCAGGTAGTGTAAGGGTTACGCCCGCTTCACAGACATTGACAGACCAAATTCCCCTTTTAATGCACCGCAAACAACTGCAAACAGTCCATTTGCCCAACAGCAAACTTCCCATTTGCACAAGGTTTGATACCAAGCTAGCCATGTCCCGTTGATGTCATTGAAGGTCTCTTCCTCCACCCAGCCACGTACAAGACCAAGGGTCCCCGGAAGGTGAATTGAATAGATTTTTCGAACAAGGAGATGATTAAAAAAAACGCTGGCTCCCTCCCCTTTGCTTGAATCCACGCCACGGTCACTGCGTCTGCGCCGTGCAATTTACTGTCACACCCGATATGAGTGGTATTTTCTGTAGTACTATTCTCATCAGTTTAATCCCTGTTACGTGATGTCCCCAATCTGGGGTCCATTTATTAAATTGATTTTTCAAATGGTTGGCTGATAAGGGACATGCTACCATGGGTATGGCAATTGAGATATAAGTGAAAGACTCGCAGGCTTTTATTGGCAAATGCAGGACATTTTTTATGAATATCTCCGGAACTGTATGTCCTAGAGAGCTGAGACCCGTTCTAAAACCTTCCCAGACACCTTATGTACCTGTGTGATTGTAAATGTGATGGTGCGGATTCCTTTATCGGACATACACACACACACTTAGGTATGGCCGGATAACCCAACTGCTACACCCCGAGTGTGCTGTTTACAGGAGTCAGAGGATGGCTCGCTCCGTTTCCAAGAGTGACCCCAGCCAGAGCCGGATCATCCCCAGATTACCAGCGCCATCAACACCCCTCCAGCACCAAGGATGCATGTCCACTACCACTGTTACCATAGGCCCGATGGTAGTAACGTATCAACTGCCTTGAAAAATGGAGGCGGCCATGATAAGAATAGGTCAAGACTCCCCACCTAGAGAGGACTATTTACCGGCCCCTATGCAGCCGGAGATTCTGGACCCATTAGGCCTGGCAGGAGATTCTGGACCCCTCAAGCAGAGGGTTGCGGCTGCCATGAGGAGTGTGACCACCCAGTCAGTACTGTGTTCAGCCACAGGAGGTCAGTGGCGCTCCACCACCCAAACCAAGATGGATTACAAAAGACAGGACCGGCCACTGATGAGCTTCTCTATCTCAAGCAGCGAGGAGGATCTGAAGTCCTTCCTCTGAAGAGCTCATCTTCAACAGCTCACTTTAAAATAAAAGGAAAGTGACTTCTGGGAGCCACACCGTGAACTGCACCTGAAGGGTGAGGGCCTGTTGGCATTGTTTTATGTTTCAGATGGCCACCTTATTTATAGCCCTCACCCGTATGGCCATGCTAGTTAGGACTCTCTGCAACTATCAACCTCTACCTCCAAGTTGTGCTTTACAGCGCCCATTCCCTTTTTTTTCCCATTTTCAGGTTATTTGGGAGCCCCTTTGCAAAAAGGTTCTCATGACCTGTGCTACTATTCCTATACCCGTGTGGATTACAAATGACTTTGCTATCTCATGTGGATTACAACTATTGCCTTATGTGGATTAAAAATGACTTAATTACCTCATTTGGATTACAATTGATGACATTACCTTGTTTCCAATGGATTACAAAGGAACTGTTTGCACTATTTGCTTCCAGTTTGGTGCATTTCATCCACCAACAAAGAAGAAGAGATTTTAATGTGAATTTATTGCACTATTCTATTGCACTCTTTAATTGCAGTGTAGATTTGCCTCATCTATTTGCACTATGTTTGCACTAATCTTTTCCAGCTTCAGCAAAGTTCTAATATATTGTGTCCATTGTGTGTGTTCTTTTACAGGTACCTCAATGTGATTATATGCATTTTTGTATGGACTCTGCACTTTACATTGTTAGCCAGATAGTGAGCGTCCTTACTTCATCGCTTACATGGACTGACTCTGAGGACGTTAATTTACGTCACAAGCTGCTCTAACATCGCTATTGCTCACTGTGGACAGCCTCTGAGGACAGTAAATACTAATGGTTCTTATGTGACCTTGTGTTAGGTATTGTATTGCTACACAGGGGGAACCAAGTGGTAAGTCACAAGCCGATCTGTCATCGTCAAGGGTAAACCGCTGCTAATACGTGTCTGGAGAGATTAGAGAGCTCAGAGTCATCTCCTAATTGTTATATGTTTGCAGGCCATGTGCTTAGCTAATGTTATTTATAGCCCTAGGTCTTGTGCTTAGCCAAGGTTATTTATAGCCCTAGGTCTTGTGCTTAGCCAAGGTTATTTGTAGCCCTAGGTCTTGTGCTTAGCCAAGGTTATTTATAGCCCTAGGTCTTGTGCTTAGCCAAGGTTATTTATAGCCCTAGGTCTTGTGCTTAGCCAAGGTTATTTGTAGCCCTAGGTCTTGTGCTTAGCCAAGGTTATTTGTAGCCCTAGGTCTTGTGCTTAGCCAAGTTAATTTGTAGCCCTAGGTCTTGTGATTAGCCAAGGTTATTTGTAGCCCTAGGTCTTGTGCTTAGCCAAGGTTATTTATAGCCCTAGGTCTTGTGCTTAGCCAAGGTTATTTATAGCCCTAGGTCTTGTGCTTAGCCAATGTTATTTATAGCCTCAGGTCTTGTGCTTAGCCAAGGTTATTTGTAGCCCTAGGTCTTGTGCTTAGCCAAGGTTATTTGTAGCCTTAGGTCTTGTGCTTAGCCAAGGTTATTTATAGCCCTAGGTCTTGTGCTTAGCCAATGTTATTTATAGCCTCAGGTCTTGTGCTTAGCCAATGTTATTTATAGCCTCAGGTCTTGTGCTTAGCCAAGGTTATTTGTAGCCCTAGGTCTTGTGCTTAGCCAAGGTTATTTGTAGCCCTAGGTCTTGTGCTTAGCCAAGGTTATTTATAGCCCTAGGTCTTGTGCTTAGCCAAGGTTATTTGTAGCCCTAGGTCTTGTGCTTAGCCAAGGTTATTTGTAGCCCTAGGTCTTGTGCTTAGCCAAGGTTATTTGTAGCCCCAGGCTTTGTGCTTAGCCAAGGTTATTTGTAGCCCTAGGTCTTGCGCTTAGCCAAGGTTATTTGTAGCCCTAGGTCTTGTACTTAGCCAAGGTTATTTATAGCCCCAGGTGTTGTGCTTAGCCAAGCCTAGAGGAAATGTGTGCAGCTACCTAGTCAGCCATCAAGGTGATGAAGCGTAAATCATTTTAAGGCCTTGGTGCTAGGAAGGGAATATAGGATGAAGCCACCCGTCGTGGAGTATTGAGCGCTTAGTGCAGTGTATTTGGTTTATTGGTTCGCTGCGAGAGGGAAAACCGTAGTGATACGGGAACCCATAGGCAGCCATTCTATATGTCTGTCTGTGTATGTGTATTTTCATGCAGCACATACATTTTCCCTGGTACCCTTAGAGCATATATATACAGTATATATATATATATATATATATATATCCTAAGCACAAGCCGAGGGCGTTACTTCCTTTGCACCCTGCTACTGTCTCCTATGGTTAGCCTCATGTCATCATATGTATTTATTGCAGGACCGTCATACTGTGCATATCTTTTTTATTGAAACTGTATACTGTATGTTTTTGTGTAATATGCCTGGTTCACCAGCAGATGGCGGCAAGCATGGCAGAGCTACACTTGCAGAGGATGAAACCTTCTTCCATTCTCTTCTCTCCCTCTAGGGAGGAGTTTGTTAGTTAGAAGAGAGTGTAGCTTACCCCCTGCTTGGGGAAGGAAGCAGGAGCCCGTCTCTGCTGGACGAGCCCTGTGTGGGCCAGCTTGAGCACCTTTAGCTCAGCTGGATCTGGAGGCCAAAGCAAAGAGCCTCAGGAGCTAGAAGGAAAGTTCCCTGGCCTAATCTAGAGACAAACTGCAGAAATCCAAGTGCAGAATAAAGAAGAAGCTGAGTTTTATAGCCAGCCTGTTAGCACAGCAGAGCCAGAGAGCAGCAGATGTAGCAGAGAGGAGTCTGCCTGCCACCGTTAATGCCAAAGCCTGCTGGAAACCAAGACAAAGTCTGTAAACTGTTTGAGGAAATGTTTATTCAAGTAAAGATGTTTTCAACTTTATCATTAAGTCTAGACTCAATTTATTTTTCATCCCCTACTACTACTCCCTTTTCCTGCGCTTCTGGGGGGCCACGCCTGGGGTTCCAGCGTATCCAGGTAGGAGCACCGTGACATGTGAAACACTATTTAGGCTACCCTACACCACTCTGACATTCCTACATCTGGGTACCACCATCTATTACATCACTAATAAGTAGCCTTGTACCCTTGTTGCTTCACTGCAACTGATGTCACAATAAATATGTACTTTCAGAAACCCCCGAGTAGTGCGAGCTAACGTCCTTCCTGGTCGCCGCAAGTACACAAAGCGCATGCAGCCAACCTGCACGGCACCGGTGACAGGAACCACAAAGATGCAGACACGGAAGCCACAAACACAGGCCACAGTTCACACACACCACTGCAGCCAGCATGCAGCCCCAAGCAACCAGCATACACAGGGGTCAGCCTGAAGCCAGTACACGAGAGCGCCTGCAGCCAGTACACGAGAGAGCCTGCAGCCAGTACACGAGAGAGCCTGCAGCCAGCCGACAAGGACACAACTGTCACAGTGAACCGCACCGTGACAGCTGCACTGCATCATGGGTCCTATTGTGTTCCAGGGCTTCTTACTCTCACTTTGTAACACGTGCAGCAGCCATTTTCCAATTCATTACCACGAAGGGAGAAGGAATTTGGCTTTGTTGCAAATAAAAATTTTCCAAAACTTCTGATCAAATTCACTTCAAATGCTTTCATTCGCTCAATATTAGTCTAGAACTATCAGTTTATTATTGCATACATTGTATTATAATCTATAGGGTTCAGATCTATGATTTATTATATTCTATATTTTATTATAATCTATAGGATTCAGATCTATGATTGATTATATTATACATTTTATTATAATCTATAGAATTCAAATCTATGATTTATTATATTCCATATTGTATTATAATCTATAGGGTTCAGATCTATAATTGATTATATTATAAGTTTTATTATACCCTATAAGGTCCAGGTCTATGAGGTTGTTATGCACTGTATTCCGATATATGATTTCTTATACTACACAATGTATTAGATGTCACTCGGTATCACAGATGACAGGTCGGAGCTGCGCTCGCCGCTCTCGCCCCCCCGCCCTCACTACATGGATAAATCTGTAATACATCCAGGAGTCAGTTACCTGGAGACATAATTACACAGGACGGAAAGTGAACCAAAGCTCATAGTAATAATGAAGCAGAGGAGCGGAGCGGCCCCTCCTCACACCGCGCCATATGCGCTCATTCAGAATCATAATTACAGGGAAGAACCAGATTGTCACTGAAATGCGACTCCAGAGAACAAGGAGAAACTTTTAGTTATTTACATCTTGTGAACTTTCTTTCTGCTGGGAATCGGTCGCTGAATTGTCTCTTAACCCGTCTGTAACATGAGAGAAATTCATGGAGAAAGACTTTTCACTTCCTGAGTCCAATGGATGAAATCAGTGAGAAGTCCATTGACCCTCGGGCTGAATGTGAAACGTGACGGGTGATGAATCTGTGGAATAAGAGACTTTCCTGCAGTTTAAGGGAATTTTTATAAGTTTAATATTTCCTAATATATTAAACACATGAAAGCCGTCTGTCCAGAAAAGGTCCATTAAAGTAAATGTAAAGAATAAATAGTGAATTACACAGAGCTATACCGTCCATATACACAGAGCTATACCGTCCATATACACAGAGCTATACTGTCTATATACACATAGCTATACCGTCCATATACACAGAGCTATACCGTCCATATACACAGAACTATACCGTCCATATACACAGAGCTATACCGTCCATATACGCAGAGCTATACCATCCATATACACAGAGCTATACCGTCCATATACACAGAGCTATACTGTCTATATACACATAGCTATACCATCCATATACACAGAGCTATACCATCCATACATACAGAGCTATACCGTCCATATACACAGAGCTATATCGTTCATATACACAGAGCTATACCGTCCATATACACAGAACTATACCGTCCATATACATAGAGCTATACTGTCCATATACACAGAGCTTTACCGTCCATATACACAGAGCTATACTGTCCATATACACAGAGATATACCATCCATATACACAGAGCTTAACGTCCATATACACAGAGCTATATCATCCATATACACAGAGCTATACCATTCATATACACAGAGCTATACCGTCCATATACACAGCAGCAATACCATCCATATACACAGAGCTATCCTGTCTATATACACAGAGCAATACCATCCATATACACAGCAGCAATACCGTCTATGTACACAGAACTATACCGTCCATATATACAGAGCTATACCGTCCATTTACACAGCAGCAATACCGTCCATATACACAGCAGCAATACCATCCATATACACAGCAGCTGTAACGGGGTGCCGAAGGCGCACTCGGTCTCCCATCAGCCGCAGACCTGCTGCTTAGCTTTGGGAGCGAGGATCTGTGTTTGACCTCGTTCCCAGGGCGGCTCTGCTAGCTGTGAGGCTCCCTGCTCCTAGGTCTGCCTTGAGCGCCGAGCTGATCACTCGGTGCGCCGAGCTGATCACTCGGTGCTCGACTGGTCGGTCTGTCGGTCATGTGACGCTGGCCACGTCACATGACCCTCATTCCCCACTATATATACAGGCAGCCTGCTGGCCACAGATTGCCTGTTAATTCTAGGTTCCTGGCATTTTGTTGGACTACTGAATACTACCTGATCCTGTTCCCTGACGATCCTTTGCCTGCTCCTCCTGTACTGCGCATCTCTCCTGGTATCCTGACCCTGGCTTCCACCTGACGATTCTTTGCGGACTCCTGTTGTACTTCATTTCTCTCCTGGTATTTGACCTCGGCTTTTCCTGACTATTCTCTGCTCATTCCTTAGTACTGCGTAGCTCTCTAGGTATTGACCCGGTCTGTTCACGTTCCGTTATTTGTCTTGTCTGTCTTCCCAGCACGTATCCTAAGTTAGGGACTGCCGTCTAGTTGTCCCCTGTCATTAGAACTTGCGAGGCAAGTAGGCAGGGCCAGGGGTGAGGGTGGAGCGCAGTGGTCACTTTCCTCCCCCCTGTGTATAGTGTACGTGACCGTCACAGATTAACAGGTCATAACCTAACCACTGTATCATGAATCCTCTGGTGACCCTGACTGACCATGTCTCTAACCTGACGCAGATGGTGCAGGAGCTAGGGGAGAAACTCTGTTCTTTTGAGCTAGGACAAGGTACTTCCATCCCTCAGGCCTCCAGTCCACATTTAGAGCCCCAGATTAAGCTTCCTGAGCCCTTTTCTGGAGATCGGAAGAAGTTTCTTTCCTTTAACCCCTTAGTGACCAAGCCTGTTTGGGCCTTAATGACCAAGCCAAATTTTGGAAATCTGACATGCATCATTTTAGCTTAGAATAACTTTGTAACGGTTTTGCACATCAAAGTAATTCTGACATTGTTTTCTCGTCACATATTGTACTTTACTTAGGTGGTAAAATTCTACCGATAAAATATGCGTATCTTTATTAAAAAAGTGAAATTTTATGAAAATTTGTAAAAAAAACTGCACATTTTCCTATTTTCAACTGCAATATTTCATATACATACATAAATACTATTCAATATTTTTTTATCAGAAATTTATTTCCACATCTTTACTTTATTTTGGCTGCACTCACAAAAATGTTTACTTTTTATTTTTTTTATTTAGGAGACTTTACATTTTAACATAAATTTTTGAAGTACATATTTTTTCCTGAAACAAGCCAAGTTTGCAGAGGTTTAAGTGTCAGAATAATAGAAACCCCCCAAAAGTGAACCCATTTTAAAAACTAGGCCCCTTAACGTATTTATCTATGGGTGTAATGAGTTTTTTGACCCACTAGTTTTTTGTAGAAATTAATGCTAAGAAGGTGAAAAAATTTTTTTTTCATTTTTTACACAAGTGTCATTTTAAAGACAGATTTTTTTCTACACAGCACATGAAAATTAAGATGTACACTCCAAAATGTATCACCCCGTTTCTCCTGTCTTCAGAAATAGCCCTATTGTGGCCCTAATCTTATGTCTTGACAAACGGCAGGGCCCAAACATAATGGAACACCCAGTTGTTTTCAGAACACAAAATTTTATTGAAAATGGTTTAGGCCCCATTGCACACTTGTAATGGCGTTGAGCTGCCAAAACAATAGAAAACCCCCACAATGGACCCCATTTTGAAAACTAGACCCCCTAAGGTATTCATCTAGGGGTGTAGTGAGCATTTAGACCCCCTAATTTTTTGTAGAAATTAATGCTAAGAAGGTGAAAAAAAATAAAAATAGCTCCACGAACCATCGCAAAGGGATCCCTCCCTCCCTGGAAAGCCCACAAACTAAACAGACAATGAGAATAAATTGAATTCATGACCCCCCCTCCCCCCCTGTTCTTTTTGGTATTAAATAAAATGAATAATTTGCAACCGTATGGTACGTTTCAAAGCAGGGGTAATTACAGAGGCCTGGTTGTGATGGGCAACTGGATCAGTAAATCCGGGTGTCCCTCCTCCTTCCATGTTTGCTACACACCCGGCATCTTTTCTGTGCATACGTTTTGCTGGTAGTGGCAGGGACGGGGTGAGGGAAATGGCGTTCTAAAAGCCTTCGAACGTCCTCCGATTCGAAGGCTTGCCTAGGTGCGGGGGACTCAAACAGGAGACTCAATCACCTTCTCCTGGTACTCGAGGAAGTTGAGGTTTCCCTGGGACTTTTTGAATAAAATAAAACTATTGTAGGTAGCAATCTCGATGAGGTAGATTGCTACCTTTTTATACCAGGCCCTGTTTTTTCGCTTCACCAGGTAGGGGTGAAGCGCTTGGTCCGAGAGGTCTACACCTCCCATAAATTTATTGTAGTCTGTCACACAGACCGGTTTGTGCTTGTCCGCCGTAGACCCCCTCTCCCTAACTGCCACTGTGGTGTCTGCATGCAAGGTGGTCAGCATGTAGACATCCTTCCTGTCCGTCCACTTCACGGCAAGCAGCTGCTCACTTGCGAGGGCGAAGGATGTTCCTTTCTCCAAACATTTGGAGACCAGCGGTTGTGGGTATCCAACTCTATTTTTGCGGATTGTCCCACAAGCCCCTGTGTTTGCAGCATGGAGGGATTTATAAAGGGGTATACTAGTGTAAAAATTATCTGTGTACACGTGGTACCCTTTGTGCAGGAATGGTGCCAATAAATCCCACACAATTTTTCCCGATGTCCCAATATTTTCGGGGCAGCCTGGGGGGTTAAGTTGGGAGTCTCTGCCCTCATAAATAGACAGACCACAGGTGTAGCCGGTTGTGCTCTCGCACACCTTATACAACTTTACCCCAATCTGGCACGCTTGGAAGGAATATATTGATGGAAGGAAAGGCGGCCTTTAAAACTAAAAAGGGACTCGTCAACGGATAATTTTTTCTCAGGGGTATATAATTTCAAGAATAAATCTGTAAGGAGGGAAATAAGGGGTCTCAATTTATTTAGGCGATCGAAGGCTGGGTCAGTTCTGGGGGGGACTTGGGAATTGTCAGAAAAATGCATGAACCGCATTATGACTTCATAGCGGTTACGGGACATAACTGCTGCAAACACAGGTGTTGAGTGGACAGTACTCGCAGCCTAATAGGATAGGACAGAGTTTTTTTTTTACAATGTCCAGGGTAAGCCCCAATTTTTATTTTATTTAAGGGACACTTGTGGGGGTCCACCGTCTTACATAAATAGACGTGGGCTTTGTACAGCAAACTGTGTGGCGTACAAATTAGTTTGCTGCACAATTAACTCAAGGACTTTATCATCTACAAATAAATGAAAAAAATCATAAGGGGTAAAATTGCCGACATCTACATTAATTTGAGGAGTGGGTAAAAATTGGGGTACTTGGGGGGGAAAATGAAGTGGCAGGAACCCACGTAGCAGAAGGGACGGGACCGCTGGGTGGAGAATGAGGGGAGGTGGTGACTTCTACCACCATAGGGCTATGGGGTCTGGGGATGGAATCAGAGTCCCCGCTATCTGAAAATATTTCCGCCTCTGAAGCGGTGCCAGATTCAGAGTGGTCAGAGCAGAGAAATTCGTATGCCTGCTCTGCACTTAACAATCTCCGAGCCATTTTTTTTTTCTGTACGGCTCAGAAAAATTCAAATAACTGTCCGTCCCTAAAAATGACACCGACTGACGGAGTGACACCCACGACTGACGGAGTGACACCCACGACTGACGGAGTGACACCCACCGACTGACGGAGTGACACCCACCGACTGACGGAGTGACACCCACTGACCGCCAGTAACAGACGAGCAG
Source organism: Bufo gargarizans (assembly GCF_014858855.1). Taxonomy (NCBI): domain Eukaryota; kingdom Metazoa; phylum Chordata; class Amphibia; order Anura; family Bufonidae; genus Bufo; species Bufo gargarizans. The sequence continues at coordinate 33,440,497 of NC_058080.1, forward strand.
GGTCCCTAATAAAGATAATTGACTGTAACTAATAGACGTCTAATGACGGACGCCTAATCACGGACATCCACTGACCGCCAGTTACTGACGGACAGTTTATAATTTGATTTTTTTTCTTTTTTTTTTCACAGTATGTAATCACAGAGCCAGGACAGAAGTCTGATCTCTCTCTCCTCACAGAGCAACTGCGCTGAGGGGAGAGAGAAGCACAGCCCCTGTCCTGGCTCTGTTTTGTAAATATAATGGATGTGATCTCCATAAGGCAGATCTTCAGCACAGTAACCAGTGTGCATGTCTGCACCATTTTCTTTTATTAGATGGGGGGGGGCTCCCTAATAACTTTATTAAAATATATGTAAGGGCCATATTGCTCCGATCGGGGTGCTGGGGGACCCGATCGGGGCATAACTTGAACTTCTCTCTCCTCTCCTGAGGAGAGAGACCTTACAGTAAGCGGCGGCGGCCGGCTTTCAGTCTGCGCATGCGCCGGGCCGCCGCCGCCATCTTCCTTGAGGGTAAGGGGGGGGTGGGGGGTGAGGATCGGGACCCAGCTTAGGGACAGAAGTGCTGGGGGACCCGATTCTAGCACCGGAGACTTTCTCCCTCCTCTCTTACATGAGAGGAGGGAGAAAGTTTTAGTACAGGCATCATTTTCGGTGATCGCCGTGATAAAGTGTATCACGGCGATCACGTGATCAGAGACCGCTTGTCACGGTCTCTGATCACTGCCCCGAGCCCTCAGCTACCTCCGGTAGCTGAGGGGACGGAGCTACAACGCTTGATTTTAGCGTTAACTCTGGCTGAAGTGCCGCCGTAAAAAGGTGGCGCTCCAGCCCAAGGCCCCTTAGTGACCGCCGTAAAAACACATATGGGTGGTCACTAAGGGGTTAAAGACAATTGTAAACTTTTTTTCCGTTTGCGCCCCGTATCCTCTGGCCCCGAGAGTCAACGCGTGGGCAGTGTCATTTCCCGGTTACAGTGTGATCCCCAGTACTGGGCATTTTCTTTACCTGCTGACGCCAGTTGTTTAACATCAGTGGGGGTTTTTCAGACCCTGGGTACCCTGTTTTATGAACCAGACAGGACACTAGTAGCCGAGACTGCTCTAAAGGTTCTGGTTCAGGGAAATCTACCTGCGGAGGAGTATTGCACCCAATTCAGAAGGTGGTGTGTTCCCTCAGGATGGAATGAACCAGCAGTTAAGAGTCAGTTCAGGTCAGGTCTGTCTGATAACTTAAAGGATCTTCTAGTGAGTTTTCAGCTTCCAGAGACTCTAGAGGAGATGATGACCCTTGTAGTCCGACTAGACCGACGGGTTAAAGAGAGACGACAGGAACGACAGTTCTCTCCTCAGGTGGTGATTCAGCCTGAGGTCTATCCCAGAAACAACGCTGAGGTCTCTCTACCGAAGAACCCATGCAGGTCGGCATAACTCAAGGGAATCTGCGACGCAGATGTGGAGTGTGTTTTTACTGCGGAGATCCTGGCCATTGGATCAACCAGTGTCCTAAGAAGGCCCTCTCCGTTAAGTCTCCCAAGGCAAGGCAACCTAAAGACCAGGTACACCCTGATATAAAAAAATGTAAGCTTTTAGTACCTATAACAATATCTCTGGGGGTTCATAAATGGCCGGGTAAGGCCTTTATTGACCCTGGTTCAGCGGCCAGCTTTATTGACTCTGAGTACGCCATTAGACTGGGTATTTCAATTTTTTCTCTTCCTACACCTATCCATGTTATGGCTATTGACACTACTCCCCTGGTAGGTGGTATGGTGAGGTCATGTACCTCAGAGATTTCCTGAACCGTGGGGGTGTGCCACTCTGAGAAATGTTCCCTCTTAGTCCTGGAGAACTTACCGGTCGAGGTGGTACTAGGGTTGCCTTGGCTCCGATTACACAACCCCACTATTGATTGGTCCAGGGGGGAGTTGGTGAACTAGGGACCTAAGTGTGACTTGTGCTTGTCTGTGGTACAAGCTGGGGTCTCAGTAGAATCTTATATATTACCCACGGTCATGAGGGAATATTCTGATGTGTTCTCATCACCTACCCCGGAGGTTCTTCCACCCCATAGACCTTATGATTGCGCCATAGAGTTAGTAGAAGGTGCCAGGTTTCCTAAGGGGCATATTTATAATCTCTCTAAGCCTGAACGCAAGGCCATGAAGTATTATATTAAGGAAAGCCTCGGTAAGGGGCACATTAGACCTTCTGTCTCTCCTATGGGAGCAAGGTTTTTCTTTGTTAAAAAAAAAAGGATGGTGCCGCTCCTCGGCATCCGTGTTTGTCAATGGTACCTTATCTTCCCCCTTCCGAATCTGAAATGGTATGAGGCAGGGTTGCCCCCTCTCCCCCCTCTTATTTGTCATAATCATGGAAACCCTATTGCAAACGCTTAGGGAGGAAGGTGATATCAAGGGTCTCCATGTTGGGGACTTAGAAATTAAACTAGCTGCCTTTGCGGACGACTTGCTCATTCTCACGACTAACCCAGGTAAATCTATAGGCATCATCTTATCAATTCTAACTCACTTTGGCTCCTTGTCCAATTTTAAAATTAATCCCTCTAAATCTCAGGTTCTTCATGTTGGCCTCTCTCCCCTGGCTCTTTCTTCACTCCAGAAAGACTCCCCTTTCAACTGGCGCTCTCAACAACTAACTTACCTAGGAGTAAGGCTCACTCCCTTCTTATCAGAGTTATTCAATCTTAATTATAAACCGCTCCTACTTTCCATAATTGCTCAGCTGGACTCATTGAACCTCCCTTATCTATCGTGGTTCGGGCGGAAGAACATGCTCATGTCCTTGGTCATCCCGAGGTTAACTTACCTGATGCAGGTTTTACCCATTGAGATCCCCAAGACATTCTTTACTTCCCCAAACAAGACAATCCGTAAATTTATATGGCAGGGGAAAAGCTCACGTATTTCCTTTCAAACGCTTACTAAGTCCAGACCACAAGGGGGAATAGGTCTACCGGTCCCGAAATGTACATGAAGGACATCCAGCTCTCCAGAGCAGTGGACTGGATAAGAAGCCCACCCCATAAAGTATGGACTACCCTGGAGAACTCATTCTTACCCTCCCCTGCCCGGGCCCTACTGTTAGCCAATAGGCCGCCTCCGCCCTTCAGCTCTATAGCTAACCCCATGATCCGCAACACTCTGAAAGTTTGTGGATGGTTCTTGACTAATGGTCGAGCCTTATTGGTACCATCTCCCCTTCTACTTCTAAAAGATATCCTAGATCTAGCTCCCGTGGAACTCAGAGATAGCTGTCCTATCAATCTGAAAATGTCTAAGCTCCCTATCTCTGACATTCTGGATTCTGAGGGCTGTGTTCCCTCCGACCCAGAGCTTTGCAATAAATTGGGCATATCTGCCCATAACTTTATGCTGATACACTTTATAAAGAAGGAAACCCTCAGCCTTACAGGGAGTCCCCCCTACCCATCAGACGCAGAATGGTTCGAGAAGTTGATAGTAGGTTTACACCCTCCAACCAAAGTAATATCAACAATCTATAAGTCTCTTAAGTCCCCCCTTTCCAGTACCAAACCTGTGGTCATTGTCTTATGGGAGAGAGATTTAAAGAGAGCCTTGACAAATTCAGAAATTACAAGGGTACTAATTACCCCTCATAAGATCTCCAGCTGTACCCGCATACAGGAGAATAGCTACAAGGTACTGTCACGCTGTTATAAGACCCCAGATAAAACTAGCTTGTATAACCCTAACTCTTCTGATACATGCTGGAGATGCCAGGAAGAGAAGGGCACTTTCTTCCACGGTTGGTGGTCCTGCAAGGTAATATGTCCCTGGTGGGCAGAAATAGTGGGGCTCAGTAATCAAATATGTAAAACATCCTTCCCATGTACCCCGGAACTGGTATTACTTGCTCTGGGCTTAGAAGGTAGCAACATATTTAAATCCTCCCTCTTTTCTCTGCTCTTAGCAGCAGCCAGAACCCTTCTATCATCCTGTTGGCTCTCATCAGAAATCCCAAAGACTCAACATTGGATCAACAAGGTTGATCAGATTTATAGATTAGAAGAGATTTCCCATTGGAAGTTGAGATCAAGACACACTCTCCTCCTAATTTGGTCTCCCTGGAGAGAGTATAGGAAATTCTCCTAAAGCCGCCCCCCCTCCCCCCCCCCCCCACACTGATTATTTATACCTGCGAGTTATTGTCATGTCGACTGCTTAGTATCTTAGCTAAACTGATATGTTGGCACCACCTCATGTCTTTTTTCTGTTATTACAGTTATGTTATCGAACGTATTTTAATAATAACTCATATCCCCATTGTGAGACGAATAGGGGTGTTTCCTCGCCCTGTCCATTCATGTATGTAATTCATATGTCTGTATTTCAAATGTCTAAGCTATGACTTCATTCTCATGGATATGTGTGAACATTTTAGTAAAAACAATAAAAATTGTTAATATATAAAAATAAAAAGAAGGATGGTGGTCTTAGGCCTTGTATCGATTACCGGAAATTGAATAAGATAGATACTCTCTCCCATTGATTCCGGATTTATTTAACCAGGTTCTGGGGGCAACCTGGTTTTCTAAGATTGACCTGAAAGGGGCGTATAATCTAATCCGAATCCAGGAGGGAGACAAATGGAGGACGGCGTTCAATACTCCGGCAGGACACTTTGAATATCAGGTTATGCCTTTTGGACTCAGCAATGCCCCAGCTGTGTTCCAAAACTTTATGAATGATATTCTTAGAGAGTTTTTAGGTAAATTTGACATTGTCTATCTTGACGACATTTTGATATTTTCTCCTAATTTCAAATCTCATGTGTCTCATGTTAGACAAGTATTAGAGGAGTTGAGGGAGAATCGGCTATCCGCTAAAAAAGAGAAATGTGTCTTTGGTGTACAGGAGATACTGTTTCTAGGGCATGTCCTGACCCCTCACGCCTTCGAGATGGATCCTGGTAAAGTACTAGCTATTAAGGAATGGGTAAGGCCGTCATCCTTAAAGGCCTTACAACGGTTCTTAGGTTTTGCCAATTACTACCGTAAATTTATTAAGAATTTTTCAGTAATTGCTAAACAGTTGACCGACCTTACTAAGAAAGGGGCGGATTTGGAGAACTGGTCTACTGATGCCATTACTTCATTTGAAACAGTAAAAAAGGCATTCAGTAGCGCTCCCATTCTGATCCAGCCTGATCAGGAGAGACCTTTAATTGTGGAGGTGGATGCGTCTGAGGACAGCGCAGGAGCAGTCCTTTCACAAGGTCCTGCTAGTCTAACTAACCTGAGACCGTGTGCATTATTTTCCCAAAAAAATTCTTCCACCAAGAGAAACTACGACATAGGGAATCGGGAGTTGCTGGCCATTAAGTGGTCATTTCAGGAGTGGAGGCATTTTCTGGAGGGGGCAAGGCATTGTGCAACTGTTGTCACTGACCATAAGAACCTTATGTTTCTTGAACCTGCTAAGAGGTTGAATCCTCGTCAGGCTAGATGGGCACATTTTTTTTTACTCGTTTTGAATTCTCCATTACTTTCAGGCCTGGAAGTAAAAATGTGAAGGCTGATGCATTATCTCGGAGCTTCCATGCTTTTCAGCCTACAGAGGCACTGCCTCAATCCATCCTACCAGCAAATATCTTCGTAGCAGCCTTAACCCAAGATATCTCGGCTCTCATTAAGGCTGAACAACATCTGGCGCCGGCAACCACCCAAACAGATAAGTTGTTTGTCCCCATACAATTTTGTCTCCAGCTGTTGGGTGAGTGTCATGATTCTGCCTTTTGTGGACATCCTGGTTTTGAGGGCACTAGAGAGCTGGTTTCTAGATTTTTTTGGTGGCCCACTCTATTTAGGGATGTCAAGTCCTACGTGTCAGCCTGTGAGGTTTGTGCTAGGTCTAAGACACCTGGGACTCACCCTGCTGGTAACCTACGACCCCTACCCATTACCAGTAGACCCTGGTCCCATATCTCAAAGAACTTTATTACTGACCTGCCGCCGGCGGAGGGTAAAACTCTTGTTTGGGTAGTGGTCGATAGGTTTAGCAAGATGGTTCACTTCATTCCTCTGTCTAAACTCCCGAATGCCAAGACCCTGGCGTCTATTTTTGTGAAAGAAATTGTACGGTTACATGGTATCCCGGAAAATATTGTATCTGACAGGGGTGTGCAGTTTGTGTCCAAATTTTGGAGGGCTTTCTGTCAAAGATGTTAGATTTCGTTGTCTTTTTCCTCCGCCTACCACCCTGAGAGTAATGGGCAGACTGAACGCCTCAATCAGTCTGTGGAACAATTCCTCGTTTGTTGCTGATGACCAGCAATTATGGGTTAAATACCTTCCGTTGGCTGAATTTGCTTTGAATAACCGTGTTAATTCTTCTGCTGGGGTCTCCCCTTCCTTTTGTAACCACGGGTTTCACCCCCATTTTCATTCTGGGTCGTCCGTCTCCTCCTCTATCCCTGAAGCGGATAAACTCTCCTCCAAACTGTGCACAGTTTGGGCCTAGGTTCAATCGAACCTAGAAAAGGTTCAAAGTTCTCAAAAACTCAAGGCGGATAGGAGACGTTCCAAAGGGGTAAACTTTCAGGTTGGGGATAAAGTATGTCCTCCAAGAATCTATCTCTCAAGGTAGCTTCTAAAAAATTTGCTCCTCGTTTTATTGGACCGTATAAGATCACGGAGGTGATTAATCCGGTATTGTTTAAGTTGGAGCTGCCCGAGTCGTTCCACATTCATAATGTATTTCATAAATCTCTACTTAAAAAGTATTTTGAACCTGTCGTACCTTGAAAGCCTGGCCTCTGCTGTTTCTTGTTAGTGATGCTGTAGAGTATGTGGTGTCTAAGATAGTGGATGTCAGGAGAGTGTGTAATTCCTTACAGTACCTGATTCACTGGAAGGGGTATGGACCTGAAGAGAGATCTTGGGTACCTGCCAGGGAGGTTCATGCTCCTAGACTTGTTCGAAAATTTCATTTAGAACACCCTGAAAGGCCATCGCCTGCAGTCTTGGGTCCGGTGGCCCCTCGTAAAAAGGGGGGGTACTGTAACGGGGTGCCGAAGGCGCACTCAGTCTCCCATCAGCCGCAGACCTGCTGCTTAGCTTTGGGAGCAAGGATCTGTGTTTCACCTCATTTCCAGGGCGGCTCTGCTAGCTGGGAGGCTCCCTGCTCCTAGATCTGCCTTGAGCGCCGAGCTGATCACTCAGGGCTCGACTGGTCGGTCTGTCGGTCATGTGACACTGGCCACGTCTCATGACCCTCACTCCCCACTATAAATACAGGCAGCCTGCTGGCCACAGATTGCCTGTTAATTCTAGGTTCCTGGCATTTTGTTGGACTACTGAATACTGTAGTGTATATGTGTAGTGTACATGACCGTCACAGCAGCAATAAGGTCCATATACACAGCAGCAATAATGTCCATATACACAGCAGCAATACTGTCCATATACACAGCAGCAATAACGTCCATATACACAGAGCTATTCCGTTCATATACACAGCAGCAATACCATCCATATACACAGAGCTATACCGTCTATACACACAGAGCTATACTGTCTATATATACAGAACTATACCATCTATATACACAGAGCTATATCGTCCATATACAAAGAGCTATATTGTCCATATACACAGATCTATATTGTCCATACACACAGAGCTATAACGTCCATATACACAGATCTATACCGTCCATATACACAGAGCTATATACCGTCCATGAACACAGAGATATACCGTCCATATACACAGCAGCAATACTGTCCATTTAGAAGGAGCTGTATCTTCCATACACATAGAGCTATACCGTCCATATACACAGATCTATACCGTCCATATACACAGATCTATACCGTCCATATACACAGAGCCATACTGTCCATATACACAGAGCCATACCGTCCATATACACAGAGCCATACCATCCATATACACAGAGCCATACCGTCCATATACACAGAGCTATACCGTCCATATACACAGAGCTATACCGTCCATATACACAGAGCTATACCGTCCATATACACAGAGCTATACCGTCCAGATACACAGAGCTATACCGTCCATATACACAGAGCTATATCGTCCATATACAGAGAGCTATATTGTCCATATACACAGATCTATATTGTCCATACACACAGAGCTATAACGTCCATATACAAAGATCTATACCGTCCATATACACAGAGCTATATACCGTCCATGAACACAGAGATATACCGTCCATATACACAGCAGCAATACTGTCCATATAGAAGGAGCTGTATCATCCATACACATAGAGCTATACCGTCCATATACACAGAGCTATACCATCCATATACAGAGAGCTATACCGTCCATATACACAGAGCCATACCGTCCATATACACAGAGCCATACCATCCATATACACAGAGCTATACCGTCCATATACACAGAGCTATACCGTCCATATACACAGAGCTATTCCGTCCATATACGCAGAGCTATACCGTCCATATACAGAGCTATATCGTCCAGAAACACAGAGCTATACCGTCCATATGCACAGAGCTATACCGTTTATATACACAGAGCTATACCGTCCACATAAAGAGAGCTATATCGTCCATATACACAGAGCTATAACGTCCATATACACAGCAGCTATACCGTCCATATACACAGCAGCAATAGAGTCCATATACACAGACCTATAATTTCCATATACACAGACCTATAACGTCCATATACACAAACCTATATATTACATATACACAGAGCTATACCGTCCATATACACAGAGCTATATCGTCCATATACACAGAGCTATATCGTCCATATACACAGAGCTATACCGTCCATATACACAGAGCTATACTGTCCATATGCACAAATCTATACAGTCCACATGCACAAATCTATACAGTCCGCATGCACAGAGCTATACTGTCCATATACACAGAGCTAAACCGTCCACATAAAGAGAGCTATACCGTCTATATACACAGCTATACCATACATATACACAGCAGCAATAGAGTCCATATACACAGACCTATATCGTCCATATACACAAACCTATATCTTACATATACACAGTGCTATATCGTCCATATACACAGAGCTTTATCCTACATATACACAGATCTATACCGTCCATATACACAGAGCTATATACCGTCCATATACACAGCAGCAATACTGTCCATATACAAGGAGCTGCATCGCCCATAAATACAGAGCTTTACTGTCCATGTGCAGAGCTATTCCGTCCATGTGCAGAGCTATACCATCCATATGCACAGAGCTTTACTGTCCATATACACAGAGCAATACCGTCAATATACACAGAGCTATACCGTCCATATACACAGAGCTATACCGTCCATATACACAGAGCTATTTCATCCATATACACAGAGCTATTCCATCCATATACACAGAGCTATACCGTCCATATACACAGAGCTATACTGTCCAAAAAACGAAGAGCTAGAGCGTCCATATTCACAGAGCTATACCGTCCATACACACAGCAGCAATACCGTCCATATACACAGAGCTATACCGTCCATATACACAGAGCTATACCGTCCATATACACAGAGCTATACCGTCCATATACACAGAGCTATACCGTCCATATGCACAGAGCTATATCGTCCATATACACAAACCTATATCTTACATATACACAAACCTATATCTTACATATACACAAACCTATATCTTACATATACACAGTGCTATATCGTCCATATACACAGATCTTTATCCTACATATACACAGAGCTATATACCGTCCATGTACACAGAGATATTCCGTCCATATACACAGCAGCAATACTGTCCATATACAAGGAGCTGCATCGTCCATAAACACAGAGCTTTACAGTCCATACACAAAGAGCTATTCCGTCCATGTGCAGAGCTATACCATCCATATGCACAGAGCTTTACCGTCCATATACACAGAGCTATACCGTCCATATACACAGAGCTATACCGTCCATATACACAGAGCTATACCGTCCATATACACAGAGCTATACCGTCCATATACACAGAGCTATACCGTCCATATACACAGAGCTATACCGTCCATATACGCAGAGCTATACCGTCCATATACGCAGAGCTATACCGTCCATATACGCAGAGCTATACCGTCCATATACAGAGCTATACCGTCCATATACACAGAGCTATACCGTCCATATACACAGAGCTATACCGTCCATATACACAGAGCTATACCGTCCATATACACAGAGCTATTCCATCCATATACACAGAGCTATTCCGTCCATATACACAGAGCTATTCCATCCATATACACAGAGCTATTCCATCCATATACACAGAGCTATTCCATCCATATACACAGAGCTATTCCATCCATATAAACAGAGCTATACCTTCAATATAAACAGACCTATACCGTCCATATACACAGACCTATACCGTCCATATACACATACCTATACCGTCTATATACACAGAGCTATACCGTATATATACACAGACCTATACCGTCCATATACACAGAGTTTTACCGTACATATACACAGAGCTATACCGTCCATATACACAGCTATACCATACATATACACAGCAGCAATACAGTCCATATACACAGACCTATATCGTCCATATACACAAACATATATCTAACATATACACAGTGCTATATCGTCCATATACACAGAGCTTTATCCTACATATACACAGAGCTATATACTGTCCATGTACACAGAGATATTCAGTCCATATACACAGCAGCAATACTGTCCATATACAAGGAGCTGCATTGTCCATAAACACAGAGCTTTACAGTCCATACACAAAGAGCTATTCCGTCCATGTAGAGAGCTATACCATCCATATGCACAAAGCTTTACTGTTAATATACACAGAGCAATACAGTCAATATACACAGAGCTATACCGTCCATACACACAGAATTATACCTTCCACATACACAGAGCTATACCATCCTTATACACAGAGCTATACCGTCCATATACACAGAGCTATACCGTCCATATACGCAGAGCTATACCGTCCATATACACAGAGCTATACCGTCCATATACACAGAGCTATACCGTCCATATACGCAGAGCTATACCGTCCATATACGCAGAGCTATACCGTCCATATACGCAGAGCTATACCGTCCATATACGCAGAGCTATACCGTCCATATACAGAGC